>NC_071513.1:82021250-82362500 GCF_027887155.1 Malaclemys terrapin pileata | reverse complement strand
CATGCCATTTCCCCGCTCCATTGGTCATGGAACACAATCCTCCATGATCAATAAATCAATATGTTTCAGAGAGAGGCTTGAACTTAAACCTCGGCTTCAAACATTTGGAAACATAATGCACATTGAGCTCAGGAATTCACAGCTCAGGCTGATGCCTGTTGTGGGGCAATGGACGGTCATTTCAGAATTGGCACTTAACTACAGTGTAGTGCTATAATTGAGATATTTTGCTACTGTTATTACTTAAGTTACTTTTCAGTGAACATCTTCAGTACATGCCCAAGGAAATCTACACTGTGCATGAGAAAGTCAGAGAAAAGAACTTTAAGCCTAATACTAGAGTTATTCTTTGCATCTACTTCTAAACTGCTGAGCAGTGTTGCTGTGGGCTGTTAAATAGTTGCAGAGTTTCACCACAGAGATGGCTGCACTAACTGTGTGCGGGGTGAAGTGATTCTGCTACATGTTTATAAATCTATTGGTAAAGTTTTCAAAGCTTTGGGCTCTTTCTAAGTGCAAAAATCTATGGTCCTGGTTCAGGAAAGCACTTAAGCATAAGCTTAGCATTAAATATGTGCTTAAGCACCTTTCCTCTACAAGAATGCTTTACTAAATCAGGGCCCATATTTATACATAAAAAATAAGTATCACTAATTCAGAAATCCTACTAGATTGAGTACCAAAGCACTCGATTTGAGTTCAGTGGCCTGCAGTAAATAATACTGGACATACCTATTATTTCTAGATTTTCCTAGCCAGTAAGGAAAAATTCCCTTTGTCATGTCTTAAGAAAGGAAAGTAACCATTGTTGAAAGACCTTTGAAAAGTACCCTTTCACAGTAAGAAGTTTTCACCCCCCCCCAGGATACCTACTGTAAGAATGGCATCAGCACAACACATGAGCGAAGAAGGGGTCGCCTCTTGATTTCTCTTCGGAAACATGCATTTTGTTGGAAGCCATCTTTGATGTTCAAGATATACTGATTGTGCCAGGTAACAAACCGGACCTCTTTCAGACCCCGACAGTTGGCTTCTTCTATCAATCGTACAACAGGCTGTTTGAGAAAGAAAGAAAAAAAGTAAGTTACGGTAACAATGCAAAAGAACTAATGCTGCTTCTATCTTCAACTGTTTTTGTAAAGTGTTTTTAATAATATAACAATTCAACTACCCAGCTAAAAGGTTAAATGGGTATTTGTCTAATCACATTATAAACCTCAAATGTCTGCTTCAGAAGCACTAATAAAATGGAGAATTACATTTAATATGATTTATATATTCATTTTATTTATTTGCATATAGATTGTTCTTCATTCAAGGATCTCAGAATGCTTGACAAATATAAAATAAGTCTCACTATACTCCTGTGAGAGTGAGAAATAATAGCATCCACATTTTACAGATGGATAAACTGAGGCACAGAAGGGTTAAGTGACTTGCTGAAGCTCATACAGCAAGTCACTGGTAAAGATGAGAATTGAACACAGGAATCCCAGCATTAAAACCAAACCATTCATCTGCCTTCCCAAAGTGAGTTTTCAGAACAATGAACTGATCAAAATGAAAAGAATTTTCCTTTAAGAATAAGTCTCTATAACATATTCTCTCATATCTTAAAATCAGTTTTTGAGGGTTTAGCCACACTGCTCTGAAACTAGCATGTGTTAATTTGCTCTTAAATTTGATAGTACCTATTAGTCAGCTTCCACATTTAAAATGTTATCACAGGTCACTTGTGGAACAAAAGTTCAGCAGAGCATAGTTCTCATTTTATTGCTGTCTCTGCTGGCTGTATGCAATATTGATTCTATTCAACAGTCACCCTGATGTTTAAGTAATTTTCTACATTTCTGTGGCTGTTTCTAAAGGAGGAATTGGAGACTAATATTATAAACCTTTGTGTAGCAAAGTGCAATAATGTTCTCATGATTCTGGTGACGCTCTTGGAACTAACTAGTTTCATTCTCTAATACCAGAGGATTTTGGAAACATTGCTCCCTGAGCCAATAGACTCTCAAAAAGAGGAAAACATTACGGAGGTTTAGTGGCTCTGTTTTACTAAAACTCATTAGATTGTGGTTCTCTACTTCTGTATTTTTACAGGAACAAGTCTAAGCCAGGTACAAGCTGAAAATAAATCTAATCCTACAGGACCAACCTGTACTCAGCAGCTCTGCAGATATACGAGGGGAAAAGGGCACACAGGAGGGAGTACAGGTCTGTCGCATCTTAGGCGCATTTAACATACGCGATTTCAACTTTATGTGGTCGGGGGAAAAAAAAAAGTTTTAATACTATACCTGTAGTGCGGGCGATTTTGCCCACCATTGAACTCAATGGAGTTCTGGCTATACGCGGTTTTCACTTTACGCGCTAACTGCGGAATGGAACCCCTGCGTAAGATGAGACAGACCTGTAGTCGGTGTTGTCTGAATGGGTGCTCTGCTTCTGCATGCTGGGGAACTCTGAGAAGGATTCTGCCTCCTTGAGGCACAGTCCCTCTTGGCACTTCAACCTGGGGCAATGTGGCTCCACGCTGCCCCAATGCAGGTGCCCCTATGGCAAGATTAAGCCCAGCAGATGAAATTCACTATCCTGCCCCAGTTCACTAAGACCAAGTAAATGAGTTTGAGCAGGGGAACTACGTGGAGACTGGGGCTGGGCAGAACTAAAATAACCTCTACCTATAGGTTAGCAGAGTAAGTAGTCACACAGCTGCTACTCCAACTTCTGCACTAGAGTAGTTGATGAAACCAATGGAAAGCACCTTCACAACACTTTGGTCAATGAATCAGGCCAATGACAGAACCACTGGCCAAGTCCCTGTTCTTTCCCCGCCCCAACCCAGAGCCTCTGCACTTGCAGAAGGACTGAGGTGTTCTGCAGACCTGGAAGCTTTCTATGGCCATAAGATGCAGGGTGAATTTTGACCACAGAGAAACAAAATCTTTGCTGTTTTATATATCAATAGAGTCACGGTGGAGATGAAAACTATTCAGTCCCCTGCAAATGAGGGGTATTGGCCCCCAGAGAAAGGACATATCAAATATTATACAGATACTACACTTGTTTTGGGCAAAGAGATCAAGAAGGAGTGATACCCACTCCACCTGAGCAGGTGTTTCCAATATAAGTTTTGATTTTGGTCCAAAACAGGTTTATGGAAAGTTTCAGATACCTCTGAGTACTCTCTCCAGCCAAAATGGTCCCGGCAGAAGTATTTCCAGACTGTGTAGTAGTTGGAATTGGAACTGGTGCAGGATGGTGTGGACAGCCTCCGCATTTGGTCAAACTCAATAGTTTCATACAAGTTCATAACATTCAGATCTACCAAAAACTCATGTCCCCTGGAAAGAATAAGAAAAACAAATAATTTTCAATTTTTAATACATCCAAGGACACCTTGGGGGAGAGAGGGTTGGAAACAATGCTATTACAACATGTCTCTATTGCACCAGGCTTATCCACTACTGGCAAGCCAAACAAAGGTGGAATTCTGAGCACTCAGGGTCAAATTTTGTACTCATACCTCAAGCAACTGCATGGTCTTCAGCAGGGCTGCATGGGATGTAAGTGGACGCAATTTGGGCCTCCCTATTTATAGCCAGATTACGACAAAACATGGCTATGTACAGCATAGAGTTGTACCATCTTGGGACTGTGGATGGGGGGGTCAGGAAGTTCCAGAACGCCAGGTTGTGTATCTACTACTCCATGCCTTAGGATGCTGCAGGATATTTTACTCTCTCTGGCTGGTCAATGAGGAGGAAAAGCAATGGAGCCACAACCCCACTTTCTCTCCACCCCCTTTGTAGAAAGTGTTAGGAGGGGGTTGCCACTGCACTCATCCTCCTAATATAGGGACCACCTGTTCCTTGCTTAGAGAATAGAAGAGGGGAAGGTTCCTAGTTCTTTCTCCAACAAACACACAGACTATGGGCAATCTAACCCTTAATATATCTATAAGGACACTGGTGAGGAAATATTGTATAAGCATAGAAAGAAAAGAAACCTTCCTAGTACAGAGATATTTGTTCACTATAGATGAGTTATGGAAAGATCAATATATGCATCCTTGACATTTGTAGCATACTATCAAGCAAATACATCACACAACCCTGTTTGATGAAGCAGCCAAATACTATTCAAAAGGTTATTCTTGTGAAAGTTAGTGCTTCAGGAAAGAAGCGGAAATGTAAATGTCTCCAGATGAGGAGCATCTGCTGCTAATCCACCAGAGAGTTCAATTATCTTTCATCACATGTGCAGCAGAAAAGAACTGGCATAATATGAAAAGAAAAACTGATTTCACTATTATGAAGCTTACCCAGAGAAATATTTGCTTTTTGTTCTGCTAGCTGTATTGCTGCTACAAAATCGACACTTCAACATGCAACTTTATATAAAAGTAATTTGGTGCTTTCAGAAGTATAATGAGAGAAAATTGATATTACCTATCAAGAGTCGGCGCCTATATTTTTTACTTCAAGGAAAAATATAAGGCTGTTATGCTGATGTAGGAGTCATGTTTAAATGTGGCATCAGTATGGTTCAGCAAAAATGGCTTCTAATACCACTTCACCAGCCATTATTGAGGGAGATAACCAATGTTTTACAGAATGTTTTGCTCTAAGCAAACAATCCCTACTAGCCAGCCAAACTTTTTGAAACCAGTTTCAGAGGAACAGCAAAGATGGTCTTGACCTTCAAAGTTTTGAACTGATCCAATCTAAACATCTCTCTCTAATTTGAGGGTGTTTGGATTTGTGTTCAAAAAGGCTATTCATATGAAGTCTTTAAGTCCCATCTCCAGTTGAAGCTGCATGTACATAGATCCCAAGCACAGTTCCTAAGCCAGTAGAGACAGGGAGTATGGGAGTTTTCTTGCAAGATTATAGAATGGGGCTAAGCAGTGGTTTATGAAATTATGAACTTCACCTCATTGATAATAGTCTTCAAAGACCTTAACATATTCCATTATCCTTAATGAATGTGTTATGGTTTATTTAGATAAAATATTTATGACTCAGATGTGAATAGCTTTATTTACAGTAGTGGGCTAGAATGTTAGATTTTAACTCATGTTGAGAAGCGCCTTACTTCTTGCATGAGTATATCACAACCTCGCCCCTAGGTTGTCAGCTTTTCTAGGCAGGGGATATGTCTTATCTATGTTCTGTAAAGTGCAGTATAAATTTTTACTGAGATACATGGGTGTTCAGTAATACAAGAATAGTATTTCTTCTTTGACAATTTGCCTACTTTCATAGTCGTTTGAAAATTGATGTTTGTGGGAGCCCCGGCAACAAATCACAACATTTGTGCATATACTGGACTTTCTGCCTATTGTTTTGAAAATAGGATTCCATTTTCTATAAACTGCCATAAAATTAATTTACAGCAAGTTTGTGTTGTCAGCCAATAAATAAATAAATAAAACCAAGTAGCTTAAAAACTACTGCTTAGTAGCCAACCGAGAAATACTTCAAAGATAAGTGGTTTATTAGCAAATTGGAGCTTCCACCTGGACATTCCAAGGAATGAATGATTCCACAGGAACACTGATGACAGTGCAAAGAGACAGCTTTGTGGGGATCAAAGCATATATCAGGCATACCTATATCTGTCTGTATAAAATAAATGATCAATTCCTGACAGGCCTGCAAAAAGCTGCTTACACAGTATCACTCCACTCTTACAAGAAGAATCAGATTTCTTAGTAAAATGATTAGGATTAGCATATTGCCCAGCTAATGCTGTTGGTTCTCACTTATATGCTATTTACACGCTTTCACATTTCAATAGTTTTTCCACTTAGAGCTAATAACTCAGATGAATGAATCTTTTGAGTATTATCAACATGGCATTTAACCCAATGTGAAGTATTTCTTTTTTGCACTGACTATAGCCTGCAAAAATATGGCTAATATTTGAAACGTATAAGTTTGTTAAAAACTCTCGCATGTTAAACCTGCAAAAAAAAAAAAAAAAAACTGCCATATTTGACACTCGTTATGGCAAAAGTAATGGGTACTTAAACATGGGTTAGCGGCACTTTATTGATTTGCTTGAGAAAGCCAGGAGAGACTGCAGCTTATCTCACATTATCGCTATTCACCTTGCAATCTGTGGTTTTCTATCAAAGAATCACAAGGAATGGGTCTAAATCCTGAGAGGTGCTGAACACAAGCAACTCTCTTTGAACTCCCAATGGGAGCTGTAAGCGCACAGCACATTTCAGGATTTAGTATTATTGTTTGTGTGTTTTGTTTGCTGTTAGGCTCCTGAAGTGCTAGGCACTTCCCAGACATACAAGAAGGGACAATGATGCTTGCTCCCACGAGCTCCCAGTCTAAGAAATTGGCCCAGTGTTATTTGAACGAACGGTTCATGGTATTGTTTTAGCTTAGCTCTCTTTGTTCTTCAATATGCTTTTATATAGTCTTTAAGGACAGGTATGAGAAAAATACTAAATTACATTTTTTACAGTTCCACCAGCTGCTCTCTCCTAAACACTCTGGGCCAAATTCACCCCTTTTCTAACTCCACTGAAGTCAACATGGAGTTACGCCAGGGATGAATTTGGCCCATTCCATTTCAGAGACTCACTGCTGAGAACTTTCAGTCTCACTGCAGCAGTAGAACTGTGTAATAGAATGTCTCCATCTGGTAAAAATCCACCTCTTTCATATTTATAAATTGCTACATATAAGGCACATTTTGCAAGTCAATCAATACTGTTATCTAAATGATGTCATGTCGTAGCTGTGATTCTAAAAGGATTTCTGTTGAGAAGATAGTATAATGTGCAAAATCGCTAGAATAGTTAACCATTTGTTCACTACACATGCCAACATATGAAATCATTACAACCTGAATCTGGATATGAAAAATCACTAAATCCTGAAAAGGAGGGCTACTTTAGTACTTTCTGTGTCATCTTATCAGTAGCTCCTCCTACCCTATGAAATCTTGAAACACTAATGAAATCTGATGATCCACAGTATATTTCATCAATGCATAATGCACAAACACCCACACTGATTCAGAAATGTGTCCTCTTATCCAGCATTATTTTAAGAGTAATATCCTACACTTTAGGTAAGAACAGTATGTACAAACCAAACATTGCATGTAAATGATAAAAAATAGGGCTTTCAATTAATCTCCGTTAACTCATGCAATTAACTAAAAAAATTAATCGCTATTAATCGCACTCATAACAATAGAATACCAATTGAAATTTATTAAATATTTTTGGATGTTTTTCTACATTTTCAATATTGATTTCAATTACAACGCAGAATACAAAGTGGGCAGTGTTCACTTTATATTATTATTTTTTATTACAAATATATGCACTGTACAAATAAACAAAAGAAACAGTATTTTTCAATTCACCTTGTACAAGTACTGAAGTGCAATCTCTTTATCGTGAAAGTGCAACTTACAAATGCAGATTTTTTTGGTTATATAACTGCACTCAAAAACAAAACAGTGTAAAACTTTAGCGCCTACAAGTCCACTGAGTCCTACTTCTTGGTCGGCCAATTTCTAAGACAAACAAGGTTGGTTATAATTTGCAGGAGATAATGCTGCCTGCTTCTTGTTTATAAAGTCACCTGAAAGTGAGAACAGGCCTTTGCATGGTACTGTTGTAGCCGGTGTTGCAAGATATTTACGTGCCAGATGCACTAAAGATTCATATGCCCCTTTATGCTTTGGCCACCATTCCATGTTGATGACTGTTAAAAAAAAATAATCCATCAATTACATTTGTGACTGTACTCCTTGGAGGGGAGGGGAAGGGGGAAAAGAACTGAATGTCTCTTGCTCTGTTTTACCCATATTCTGAATATATTTCATGTTATAGTAGTCTTGGATGATGACCCAGCACATGTTCATTTTAAGAACACTTTCACAGCAGATTTGACAAAACGCAAAGAAGGTACTGATGTGAGATTTCTAAAAACAGCTAAGGCACTCGACCTAAGGTTCAAGAATCTGAAGTGCCATACAAAATCTGAGAGGGACGAGGTGTGGAGCATGCTTTTAGAAGTCTTAAAAGAGCAACACTGATGCAGAAACTACAAAACGCAAACCACCAAAAAAGAAAATCAACCTTCTGCTGGTGGCATCTGACTCAGATGATGAAAATGAACATGCATCGGTCCGCACTGCTTTGGATCGTTATCAAGCAGAACCCATCATCAGCATGGAAGCATGTCCTCTGGAATGGTGGTTGAAGCATGAAGGGACATATGACTCTTTAGTGCATCTGGCACGTAAATATCTTGCAACACCAGCTACAACAGTACCATGCAAAGGCCTGTTCTCACTTTCAGGTGACATTGTAAACAAGAAGCAGGCAGCATTATCTCCTGCAAATTATAACCAACCTTGTTTGTCTGAGTGATTGGCTGACCAAAAAGTAGGACTGAGTGGACTTGTAGGCTCTAAAATTTTGCATTGTTTTATTTTTGAATGCAGTTTTTTTTGTACATAATTCTACATTTGTAAATTCAACTTTCATGATAAAGAGATTGCACTACAGTACTTGTATGAGGTGAATTGAAAAATACAATTTGTTTTTTACAGTTTAAATATCTGTAATAAAAATAAACAAAGTGAGCACTGTACACTGTGTATTCTGTTATAACGGAAAGTATATTTGAAACTCTAGTAAACATCCAAAAATATTTAAAATAAATGGTATTCTGGTGTTGTTTAACAGCACGATTAATCACACTTAATTTTTTTAAGCGCTTGACAGCCCTAATAAAAAATAAACAATGATAAGAAAACCAGCACTACTTGTAATAAATTACCAGTGTGAACCTGCTGAAACTGAACTCAAGTCAAGAATACATACACTTTCTGGAGTGAAAAAAGCACCTTCCTGGTATGCAGTCATTTTGTTCCATAACAATAAGTTGTAAACTACTTTATTTGAAAACAATGCGTGAAATCATGAGGATATCATTTCCGTTGAAAAGCTGAGCTAGATTATCTGAAGTATTTGCAAGCAGCATTGTAAATGTGAATATGTGTGTAAATTTTTTCCATGACAATATTTGCAATTCTGTTTCAGAGGATTTTTGTTTTTTTACCTTAAAATATACACTTACCTTTGTATATTTTGACACAAATTCATCTTTGAATAAAATATTTTAATTTTGAAAAGATCAAGGGTTCTTTGTTTGTTTCCTTTTCACAATAGGATTGTTTTGGAATAAAACATGGGCTCAGATTCACTCCCAATTTATCTTATTTTGAAGCCAAAGCGCATGACACACTGCAA
This sequence comes from Malaclemys terrapin pileata, assembly GCF_027887155.1. NCBI lineage: Eukaryota > Metazoa > Chordata > Testudines > Emydidae > Malaclemys > Malaclemys terrapin. Next base: position 82,353,199 of record NC_071513.1, on the reverse strand, counting down.
TTTTTAAATCCACAAAATTCAGTCCTAGTCACATAATCGCAGTGAAATGCAAAAAAATAAAATGTAGTTTTAAAAATGTTTGGTGAATTATTTATACATCAATATTTTCTTTAATCCAAAAACACAAAGAGTTATATTAGCCACACAAAATGTGTTTTCAAGGCCACAGCCCTTCCTAAAGTATCACATAAGTGATTAAGTTCCTTGGAGGACCAAAGTCATAAAATGTTGAATGCTGATAAACAAATTTCACAGGCACCCAAATAATGGCTGATTACTCATACATGACTTTGATGTTTCTAATCACATATTTAACTGTACTAAAATACAGAATCGGACATACACTTTCAACTACATTATAAGGTGATGAGAAATGAAGTACTATGCAATACTGATGAGCTGTATGAGGGAAAAATGTTATTAATTTTAGGGGAATATACTGAACTGTGTGGTTATTTTAGTAATGTCTTGATGGCAGCAACTTAGACTTAATGGGTCAACTTTCCAAACTCAGCATAATGGCTGTACATAGAAAACCCTCATGCACAAATCATTTAACTGCACCAGCAAATGGGAACTTGGGAGTTTTTCTTATGGCTTTTCTTCTGATAGTTCTTCAGCCAGAGCAAAAGGTCAATTTATTCTTTCCCATAGTAACTATGAGGTTTACATTGTCAGATACTGATCCAATAAATTGACTTGCAATTACTTCCTCCCCTCCCCCCCACTTACATCTGTAATTATGGAGAATCTGTTCACAGCTGAGTCTGCAACTAGTTCCCATTATAAGTCCTATGTTTAGTGTCCTTATAACTCTGGCTAGCAAAAATAGCTTGGCCTGAAAATTGCTGTTTACTCTGAAGGCTAAGGAGAATTGTTCTGAAAAGCTTTCGTTAAATTAGTCAAGCTATTTCTTAGTTTCAGATCATTATTGAAGAATCAGTCTGATTTTTACTGGTGTGCAATGTTTTTTGTAAATTTGTAGCTCAGTGGTTCCCAGCCTTTTCCATACCAAATTCCCCTCCCATTTAGCAATAGAAGGGTAGCTCCTTAACACTTGTCGGCAATCCCTAGGTTGAGATCCCATCCATCCAGCTCAAACACAGCTTATTCCTCCTCCCCCTTCAAAGACATTCTTCTTAGTGAATAAAACAAGTTGTAATTAAGAAAAATTAGTAATAATCAGTGTATCTAATTGTAATGTTTACAGTCTGAGAATTTTGTCCTCTGGTGGCTGGCTGCAGCTTAGATAGAATATAAGAGCCCTCTGACTCTCCACTGTGGCATCCGGGGACTTTCCCTTAGCACAAGTAGTATAGGCCTATATTTCTGAAGCTAGGAGACCAGGGTTCTTGAGATGACTCTGCATGGTTGTGTAATACATCCAGTCATTGTGGGTGTTTTGGGAGTTGGTTTTCTTTGTAACATGAATAGGACCTTATTTATTTATCATAGAATATCAGGGTTGGAAGGGACCTCAGGAGGTCATCTAGTCCAACCCCCTGCTCAAAGCAGGACCAATCCCCAGACAGATTTTTGCCTCAGCTCCCTAAGTGGCCCCCTCAAGGACTGAACTCACAACCCTGGGTTTAGCATGCCAATGCTCAAACCACTGAGCTATCCGTCCCCCCCTTCATTTCCTGCATTGCCATGAAAATGGAATCCACTACCCATTTCCCTCAGAACTTTGCAAAAGAAAAGTTCAGTGATTTCTTTCAGGGATACAGCATAGTAGATTTTTCTTTAAAAAGTTTGAAAAAATCAAATCTCTCTTAAATAATGGGTGCTTTAAAAATGACACTTTTTCAATCTATAGATTGAAAAGGATGAAGTTTTCAGAACTGAGTTGTACATTTAGATGCCCACTTCCCAATAATTTTGGTGGGAGCTGGGGGCCCAGGTTGCCTAGACATCTTTGAATATCCCAAAATGTTTGACTTTGAGGTCCCTCTAAACCTTGACTGTAAAACTTCAAAATTGACATACATTTAAAATCTAGGAATGAAAATGTTCAGAACAGGCAAGGTATTATTTAACACAGGCCCTTTTATTTAAGTGCTGTGGATGGCTTTGAATATTTACTTACCTTTCTATAAATGTTTCCATTATTCTAAAATGCTTAAACTTTTTCAATTGTAACATTTGCTGGTACTCATGCATTGCAACCTTAACAAATGTCCACAAAAAGTTATTTGTCTGTTAATAGCACTTCATTTAAAACATTTTCTTCTGTGCCTCAAAAAGACCTATTTCGAGCATATGTAATGCAAAGCCCAGAAACAAAATTAGTTGTGACTGATACAGCAGGTGATTGCATGATTACATTCCTGGGTTAGCTCTGAGATACTGGTGATGAAACTAAATACGACAATGTACCTCTCAATTGTGCCAGGCCTAAATGTGAGATAAAGACTAAAATCAGGGACTTAGGAAAAATAAGAGTGCCAGAAGTTTAACATTATATGGGATCCACTCCTTAGCCAAAATAACTTCATGTTTAACCTCAGTATCATGATTCAATATTTCTGATGTAAATAATTAACAATGCGAGATTGCAGCAGGTAAGCATGGGACAGATAAATGTGGATATAAAATGAGGGTGGTCCTACATAATGTATAATGGACAATGTTTGGATTGGGAATTAAAACCCATCCTAATGGGGAAGGGATAAAGTGGGCACCTTCTCAACCCCTCCTTGAGCTTTCCTCCAAACAATTAACTCCATGCAATAGAGTCCTCCATGTTCCAATACCATTCCTGAATATAGTGTATTCTGAGGGAGATCAAAGGACCACCCCCATCAGTGTTGGTCAAGTTATATTATTCAGTTTTTATCTGGAAATGGCACTAGCAGGAATAACAGGAAAGGAAATGGTGGAGACAACAGTTCGGTACAGATTTGGGAAAGCAGGAAATTCATTCGAACACTCTGCAGAGTCAAGAGCTACTCCCACTGCCTATTTAGCTGTACAACATGTAACCAATAATAAAACAATACTTGGTATTTCTGTAGTATCTTCCAACTGAGACGGTTAATGCACTTTACAAACATTAACAAATTGTGCCTCACAGCAACCCTATGAGGTAGGTAGATATTCTCATCCCCATTTTACATCCAGAGAAATTGAAACGTGGAGAAGCTGTGACTTGTCCAAAGTCACTCAGCAAATCAGTTGTAGAGCTAGGAATTACTCCTGGGGAAATTCTGTGCCAAAAAATTGAAAAATCTGTACACAATACTTTAAAATTCTGCATATTTTATTTGTCAAAACAGCACTATATAATCACACCAGTTTCAATTATTTTGGTAATTTATTTCAAAATACCTATCAGCAACAATACAGAGAAAAAAAAATGCTCCAGGAGTAGAGAGTTATAGAAACCCCTACCACATCCCAGTTCCTATTTCTCTGCCCCCTCCCCCAAGAGCCCAGCAGGGGGAACAGACACCCACTCCTCCTTCCCCCAAAGCCCAGCCGCAAGGTGTCCCCACCCCAGACACCCGCACTGCTCCCCACCAGAGCCCAGCTGCAGGACCCGCCCTCCCCCAAGCCAGACACTCGCATTCACCCCTTCCCCCCAGCCATCAGAGCCCAGCCGCAGGGTGCTCCCTAGCCCAGACCCCCACACTCCCTCCCACTCTAGCCCTCAGTTGCGCACCCCTCCCCTGGGCCAGATGCTTGCAATACCTCCCCCCCAGATGCCAGCTGCGCACTCCCCCCCCCCCCCCCCCCCCGACACCCACACCCCCGAGATCCCGAGGGAGAAACAGCCTGATGCTGGGTCCTGGGCTTGTGTGGAGATTCCTGCACGTTGCCTCCTTCCTTCAGGGCATGCCAGGAACTGCAGCTGCCAGGAACCTTCCAGCTCCCTCCCCCTCCCTCTGGCAGTGTCTTCTAGTTGCCAGCTGTGCTCTGCTGGGCCCAGCAGGCAGTCTCTAATGGCAGCCAGCAGCTCTGCAGCCCATTTCTGGGAAGGAAAAGGAAATTCTGTGCAAAAAACATTAATTTCTGTGCAAATTCTGCATGCGCAGTGGTGCAGAATTCCCCCAGCTTATAGGAATAGAGAGCTCTGAATAACCTGCTCTGTACTTTAACCACTAACTAGATCATGCTCCTTCTTTATAAAACTGGGCTGTTTAATGGAATTTTATTTACATTATAAGAGTAAATATTCTGTACTCTCTTCAGTGAACATCACTTAAGTGAGTATATGTATTGCATACACACTAGGAGGGCCAAATTCTGTACTCAATTAAACCATGAGACTCCGTTGACTTCAACGAAGTTGCCCAAGTGCAATGCAGAACGGAATTTGGATAACTGTTCCTCTGCGCCCAATCCATAGAGAATGGCAATGAAGCCGTCGGATATCTATTTAGTATCCTTTACAGCGAGTTTCTTATGCACCTACTAACAGCAAATTAAAATCACATGTTGCTCTGTTCAAGGAATATGGCCCTCTAATTCTTATGATGAACTTAAGTTTAAGGAGTGAACTATCTACAGACTAGTATCAGAGGGGTAGCCGTGTTAGTCTGAATCTATAAAAAGTAACAGAGGGTCCTGTGGCACCTTTAAGACTAACAGAAGTAACTTAAAGGTGCCACAGGACCCTCTGTTACTATCTACAGACTATCCTTGTAACCAGGCGATTGTACTGTATACACTATGTGCAAACAGAAGTTTAGGAGAAAGAGATTTTTTTTTTATCGGAAGTAACGTGAAAAGGTATGTGGGTTTTAAACTCTGCTCTTAAGTTCAGATACATGTCATGAAACTTACCACATATGTTAGACAACAGAAGAGGTGCACTGATCAACAAAGGTCTGTACAGGAAGTGAAACTCAGTTCCCATCAGACCAGCTGTGATATGAACCAAGATTAAGAGCTAAACACTATCTAAAAGTATGTAACTGTTGATTTCCTCTCTGACTAAACCCTGCTCTTCCCTGAAATAGCAAAAGTTTAAAAGCTATTCAAGAGAACAGATCAACTAGGTCTCCAAACAGATATGAAGTCCTTTTGTGCTAAAATTTGCAAGCTTGGTTAAATCAAATTCAGTCAAATATAAGTCACAAGAATACTGGTTAGGCATTCACACCTCCTGGGTAGCCCTGCCAATTTTTAAAGTGAGTGCTATTTTCTCTTATTCAAAGCAAATAGTTGTGCAAAGTTATAAGGTGAAATCCAGCGCTGTGGAGATAGCAAGCACAAAGTTTATGAACTACTGTACTTAAGCTGCACTGTATGTGGCTGAATTTCACCCAAAGGAAATTATTGTAGTAGATTTTTCTAAGTGAGGTTGCTAGTAGTTTTAAACATCCAGCCTCACATCCTGGAAAACATGGGTCCAACTCTGCTCCTATTGAAATGGATATGGGCCCAGATACCACATTGAGTCATGCTCTATAAGTACCGGATCCAAAACCCATTGAAGTCCATGGGAGCCTTTCCAATGACTTCTGTAGGCTTTGAATCAGGCTTTATATATTTAGGTTAGATGAGAAGCAGAGTAAGTTTTGCTATTGACATTAATGAGATCAGGACAGAATCTCATGAGTTGTAGTGCCAAATTAACTAAAAGAAAGGGCAAAATTCAAAACTGGTTTAAGCAAGTGTAACTCCAAAAACTCTTCAGAGTTGCACCTAGTTACACCAGGCCTGGATTTGGCAAATGGAGAGGGAGAGACTGAATGGGATATTTCAGGTTTTTAATTTTGCAATATTTTCATGATCTACCAAAAAATTTTAAAGTCAATTTTCAAACTTGAGTGCCCAAAGTTGGCTCCTGAATACATATCTGGTAAGTTCAGCAAGATTTTCAATGGTGTTGTCTGCTAAGTTACAGGTACTTAACGCTTCTGAAAAATCAGGCCTCTTTTACTGAAATACTTGTACAGTATCAGCTCGCAGGATCTGAAAGTTCTATCCAAAAGTGAGTAATTAAAACTCCCACAGGAAGTAACAGTTAAGTATTATTATCATCCCCGTTATTCTTCAAATGGTGAGCTAGGCATAGAGAAGTTATGAGACTTGGCTCTGCCATTGAAATCCTGTGGATCCTGGTCAAGAACAGAGCATGGAATCCTGACTCTAAGTTCTTTGGTCTGACCAGCAGAGCCATTCCCTCCTTTAAGCCCTCTGAGGTATTTCCCACCCCCAAATTAAAAAAAAAAAAAAAAGTCATTGCAACACATTGTCTTATTTAGCAAAATGTTGTGAAATATCAAGCCAATTAGTTGCAATGAGTCTTAAAGAAAGGAATTTTTCTCATGGTTTTGGTAGTGTAGCAATAGAGCATGTGATTGAGTTTTGGGTGCTTCCTATCAGAAGAATGAACAGCATCCCCCACAGCTGCAATACCTTGCATGAAGGCAATTGCTAACACTAAATATAGCAGACATGATGTTCACTCATGGTCTTATCTTTATTTCAACATTCTTAAACTAAAAAATGAAAGAGGGCAGGTGACAAGCAGGGCAGGAAAATATTTGAGTATTTTGCTTAATCTGTCCTCTCATCATGTCACATAGCTTCTCTCAGCTATGACTGACTGTAAGCCATGCAGATCATATACAGTAAATAAGATTCAGAAAGAGAAAACATACCACAGCAAGCAAAATTCACTTCTAAATCTTAACCTCCATCAACAATAATGCAAAACTTTTACTTTCTGACTGTAAATCAGCATTACTACTTCCCACAAAACTTTGCAAAAATCCATCAGCTGATTTTTTTTTTTTTTTTTTTTTTTTAATTTCTTCACAAACTGGGTGGGAGGGGTGGAGAAGTAAAAGGCCAAAGTTTATCATTGCACTGCTGTAAATGTGTAATAACTACAATGGTCTTGCTCCAGATTTACACATGTGTAATTCAGATGAGACTGTAGCTCCTAATGAATACACTGCTGATGTCAGACTTATGCAAATCTTCCAAACATTACTGGATGTACTGGTTTTCGGAGTACAATTCCCAGTTGTCCCTTCTATTTGCATTCGAAGATTTACATTTAAATCCTCAGCTGGTGTAAGCTGGTATAGCTCCACTGACACCAGTAAAGTACTCGGATTTACATCAGCTGAGGATATGGCCTGTAGAGTTTATGGGCCAGATTCACTGGAATATTCTGGTTGCTTTGTACCACTGTGGTGTCACAAACCAGCCAGAAACCAAGAGTAATTGACCCGTAGGCTGGGCTCATGGCTGCTTTGTATCACCAGAATGGGATAAAAGCAGGCCAAATGAACAAAGGAATCTGGTCCAATATTTTTACTCAAAACATTTAAAAGTTAATAATTTTTTCAAGTACTTGTAGATCCTCAGATGAAAAAAGCGCTCAATAAGTGCGAAGTTCTGTCATTAACAAACACTAATGTGGGACAGTTTTTTTAAAGGTCAATGCAACCTTCAGGAATGCACACCTGCCTGTTCAACCCACAAAACCTCACGTGTGCACAAGAAGTGTAAATGCATATGCAAGAACCCTTCATGTTCAAGGATTATCAACCTGTTATATCAACCTTTGAAAAATCTGGAACAATGGGTCTGATTCGGCTCTCACATAGGTACCAAGCAAGGAATATCTCCAGTAAGTCAATGAAGTTACACTGTTTTAACAGAGAGCAGAATCTGGCCTTGTATATCTACTTACTTCAAAAAGGTGCAGTTTATTAGAGTGCCCTTTTCCCCACCCCTCCCACCTGAGTACAGCAACACATTAATCAGAGCACTTCTGAATGATGGGTTTTTGCCAAATGAAAGGGCACCTTGTCCCAAACATCTTTGGTCTCATGTTTGATCTATTCCTTGTGATGACTATGCTTTGATTCATCATCATTGGTCAAGTGGGGTGTTCCCAGTAAATAAACAAAATATAGCAGTTAAGTATAATCAAGGAGACAAATTCTCGCTTACTTGCTATTAAGAAACAGGTAAACAGAGCCCTTCGTTAACACCCCCTTTGCCTGACTCTTTATACCTTAGCAACTGTAACTATATACGTTGACAAAATAAGCAAGGTTTCACCAAAGCAATCAGCCTTAGAACTATGACCTGTTCATTTGGAAATACAATAAATCTAAAACCCATATTATTATTTTGTATAGAATGGGCTAAATTCTGCTCATCAAGGTACTAGTACAACCTTATTGACTTTGATAAAATTGCATCTTTGTACTTACAGGGTGACTTTAGTTCTAATGTATGTGTGTTGCTATAATCTCAAAGTACTAGCCAGCCTAATAAGATACCAGATTTTTTCTTTGCACCTCCCAGGAGTACGCTAATGTAAACCAATTAACTTTTGACTGTTCAGATTCTCTACTGAAAGCTGATGAATCATCAAATTCAAACTGAGGCTTGTGTATCTGAACCAAATGAGGTCTACGAACCACTTATAAAAAATGTCAAATAAGAATAGGGAAAAATAATGAATAAACTCTCTTAACAATAGGGTCAAAAGTTGTCAGATGCACTTTCCTATCCTTTATATATGCCAATATTCTTCCCTTGAAGTTTCTCACAATTTTTTATAGCTCTAAGCAAGCAAGGAAAATATCACATGGATTATTTTATAACCCTATGGGATGATGGCCTCATAGTTTATACTGTGGACTTTAAACCACAGCAATACAAGGGTTATAACATATTAGGTGTTTTTTCATTTCTCTGCTAATAAGCCAATGAAAAAAAAAAATCAAATGCTGGGAGTGTGGGGGGACTTCCTTCAAGGACTGGTAAGTCACTTCTACATTAGCAATTTGAATCTAACACAGATCAGTAGAACCAAATCATTAGAATCTGAAAGTTGTCAGGTGCTCTATACAGACTTAGGTTAGTGGTATCAGTGCAATGCAGTCCCAGGTGGTAGAATATAAATCCTCATTTGGAGTTTCTGCTCACTGTTGCAGTTTAAAGGTGTCAATATCAGGTAAACTACCACCACAGTAGATATTCAGGTTGATAGTCTCAGAGTGTCCAAGGACAGACCAGGCAAGGGGAAAATTTAACTGTCACTGCTAAATATTAGAACTTGTTGGAAAAGTGGAATTTCCATTCCATAGGAAATTACAACATTTCAAAGAAATTATTTCAAAACTTCCCATGAAATGAAAATTCTGATTCAGGACCACTGAAATGTTTTGCTTTAATAACATGCTTGAATCTTTTTGTTTCAAAATAATATTTCATGTATATGATAAATGCATCATTAAAATATAAGAGTCAAAATTAATCAAAATTACAAAACAAATAAAACGAGAAATTAAAAATGATTGTTAGATAAAATGTTTCCACAAAAATATTCTGATTTCAATGAAAATGCATTTTCAGACAGAAAACTGTTCCATCTAAAAGCTTTCAACCAGCTCTACTAAATATGAACTCCCCAAAACAATACGGAAGCATATTAGAAGGGGGACACTGGGAAAGCTGCTTTGTGGATAGGGAACTTTAGTCCCCAAGGCTTTCAAACTGCTTCAAGAGTCATACATTCATTTTTAAAAGTGATAATGGATAGAATTTTCAAAAAGCACCCAAAATCCAATTTTCAAAAGAGACTTAGGCAAGTAGGAATTGGTCTCCTAAATCAAACTTCATGAATATTGAAATGAAACTAGATTTATGGCAAATAGTAAAATTGTACCAAGTGCATTAGTATTTTATGATTGATGATCAGTTACAAATCAATAACGTTTTCAAAAGAGGCCACTGACTCTGGGGGCCTCAGTTTTTGGGTGGCGAACTTACCATCTCAAGTTGGGCATTCAACCAAGATACCCAAAAATCACAGGCCATTTTTGAAAATTTGGCTGCAAAGGCCTACTTGTACAGTACATATTGAAATCAGTAGGCATTTGATATGAATAAGTACTTGGTCTAAGTTATAGAGGACTTCAGGATGAAGGCCCCAACTAAACAAACTATTTTAGTGAATTCTTTTCTGCTATTCATCCTTAATGAACTGCACTGGTTGGCAATTGCACAATATTGTGACTGCTGGATTACCTATAAACAATTCTTCCAAGCAACCTGATTTAAACACTTATAAATCGTTGCTTTTAGAAAGGATTGTTTTATTACCATAAGTACACAAGGAACAGACTGACCTAAACCAGAAGCCAGGTGACAGCTGCTTTCAAAATTCCAATCTCCTTATTGATGCAAAAGGAGAAAAGGAATAAATGAGTGATTGCTGCTGATTCCTATGACAGCTCTACATATGCCTTATAACATCTCCAGATTTTTATAGCTAGAAGCCAATTAGTTTTATTTCATACGTAAATGGTAGTATAACAAGGGGCAAATAATAATTCATTGGACTGCATTATCATAAAGCACAAGGCACATTTTAAAAATCACTTCACACACTTCTTGCTTAGAGTCTCTCTCTGGCTTTCTTTATAGCAAAAAATTTTTAAAAAATAAATTCAAATCCATTCAGCTGTGTATATTCAAGAAGTGGCAAGGCATAGTAAATTTCAGCTGTTCTCTCATCCCTGGTATTATCAATAACATACAACAAGTTATCTCATACAGTGCAACAGCTGTGCAGATCAGTGAGATAACTTGTTTAATTTAACAATTCAAACAAATGGACTTAAGTCAGAAGTCCCTGAGGGGGTAAAAAGGCTTCTTCTATTTGGCTATAAGTGACTTTAGAACCATATGGAAACACCCTAATGACATTTTAAAGAGGTGTCAGAGGCATGTTAATTTATATTTGTCCAGTTTTAGGGTGCTTCTGTCCACATGAACAAACAAAAAGAACCATGAGCTGTTCTGGTCTCACAGTAACATAGAATGTGAGGGGGAAAAAAAAAAAAAAAAAAGGAAGAGTACAACGGAATGGATGGCTAGAAATTCCATTGCATGCAAGGATGTCTCCTTTCCAAACATAGGGGCTGGGATGTTCAGTCAAATGAGGGATCTGGTTAGCTGAATATTACATGATGGTTTTATGAAGACCATAATGCAATAAGTAATGATAAATTTAGTTCTGAAAAGCTGATTAATATAGTGCCTTTGAACTTTTCCCATTTTCTGCAGAAACAGATGCATAATTTATACAGCACTGAAAAAAACCCTGCTTAACTCTGCAGCCAAATATTATCCCTTACTGAAGAGTATCCTAAAATATCATAGCCTGGGCATTCTCACGCTGGAAAGTGGTACTTGGCGTTGTTCTCTCAAATTCATAGTCTGCATCTGGACATTCTTCAGGGCCTCTCCTTGCATGTATGAGGAAGAAGACTAAGTGCTTGTGAATTTTTGAATCTGCTGAAGTTCATATCCCCAACTACCTTAGGGTTGTTGATATTGGTTTCCAAACACATTCAACATTTAAGAGAGCAAAACAGAGAGATTCCATTTATGATGAAATTATATATTCAGTTGGAGGCCACATTGCAGTAACTGAAGGTCTGAGGCATTCTTATTACAATGAACTAATTAAACAAGGTGCATTACATTTCCTATTTTAAGGTCACATTCCCTTAGGTAAAATCCAACAACTGAATGTGTATTTAGATGAGTAACATAACAGATAATGAGGAAAAAGATCCATATAAATATATACCTAAAGAATACAATAATTTTAATTTAGATATTAATCCCTCATTGAGCCAATGGCCCAGAACCATGAATTTTCTTGAAGCTCTGCACAATGAAAATATTGGATACAGAGTGTAATAATGAGTAACTATGCCATGTAAACTATGTACAAAACAAGGGTAAAACAACTACCACTCACTGGTTACTAGTGAGGCCGGTTTCTGCTTGGCCTTTCTTGGACATGCAAACTGCTGAACAGACATTTCCTTGTTTTATGCAATCTGCATAGATAGGCCTGTAAAGCTAGTCTGACCACAAGAGATTAATAGCTTTAGCCAAATAATGTGGTAACCATGTGAACCATGAGCTGCTCTAGCTTGTTTGTGAGCCTCTCAGCAAGGTTCAACATGCCGCTATCTGCATCTTGTTGCCAGGAAACACAACATCGCTTTGGAATACAGGAAAAGTCAGGTTGCAGTGACCACAAGTGAACTCCATGAAGACTCATACTGACCCCGAACAATCCATATCCAAAGGATTAGGAGGTGTCTCGGACATAAAGAGATACTGTTTGTCAGAGAGAGCTTCCTCCTGTACACTGCAACCCTTAAAAAAGTCTTTTTCAGATTTATTGTTCAAAACTAGAAGTCCCAATGCTGAGTAAGTTCTATGTCTAGGCACATGCGGATAATCATCATCTAAGGTAGATCTCTCAAGGAACTAAATAGTTGGATGTACAGCATTTGCTAGATCTTGATTCCACAATAACATTTAACATAAATCTTTTATTAGAAAGGGTACAGGATGTTGCAAATTGCTAGTGTACATTAAACCTTATTCGGGGGCCTGATTCTGTAGTATTGACTAAGGCCAAGATCTCCACCAAAGTCAATGGAGAGACTGAGGTAAAGACTACAGGATCAGCAGGTTGGGGAGGAAGTTTTGCAACTAAAAAGAATTAAACGTATTTATACTGTCAATATGCTACCGCCTCTTTTATCCCCCAAAAAACTAAAATGGACAATACCCACTGAGAGGCTGTTTAAAACTGATCCAATTCCGGATGTTCAAAGATCTGTCTCTGTACTCCAGGAGGTCTCTAGCAGGCTATAGAACGTTCAGAGTAGTTCTGACCCAGCATTTCTGGATTTTCCAGGATTACACTGCCTTTCTCACTTTACTCATGGCAACAGAACATAATGTGTTTGACAATAATCCTGATAAATTTCTTCCTGACTAGTTTAGACAGACAGAAACTCCATGTACCAAGATGCCAAAATACTCTCCAGACTGGAAATTAGCATCATAAGCATAAAAGGGGAGGGCACTATTCTGCCAGTTTTACAATCTGAAAGTGGGAGGATTAAAGTGACTGTGAAAGGGTTTTTGATTTTTTTTTTTTTTAATTATTCACTCCTGACACTGATTTAGACTAGCCATCTCATGTGTATAGCAATGGAATTTGTGAGGTTTTTTTTTTTTTTTTTTTTTTTTTTTTTAAAGGAAAACTTAACAAGGAACTTTTTTGTTATTAGCTGAGCTCAGATTTTAGTTACTTCGATCTGTTTTTCTTATTTCAAGACTTTTTTGGGGCTGATTTATTTTCAGTTTCCATAGCCAGTTATATACAGTTTAAACTACCTGGAAAAAAAAATGTAAGCCACAACATTGTAAAATTAAAATATAGTGGATTCTGTTTGTAAGTTATGCCTTTTTCCTCAAAAAATCCTATTTTTCTGAGACTTAATTCTGTATCATGGGATCTAGATTATTCCCCAAAATAGATAATTGAATTTCTTTTTCTCTACCTTATTTTAAATTTTCAATGCAGGTTATGAACTACCTAAGTGCTGTCATTTTCCAGGGTGTTCTCAGTGAAAGGGTGAGAAGTTATAATTGATGAGGCTAGGGCCTTAGAAGCTAATCCAGTGCTCAATAAAGTCACTGGAAAAACTCCCACTGATTTCACTGGGCAATGGTTTGGGCCTCTGGTATCTAAAAGGCAAGTTCAGTATTTTAACTGAAACTGAAATGTTTGACCCTGAAACATTAAGGAAGAAGGAATGACACTCTTCAAAAGTGCATGTGGGGGAAAACAAACTCACAGAGATGCAGATACTAGAGACTAAACTCAAGGTTTATTCTATGTATGTGGACAAAAGGGTAGTTCCACACTCTATCATCAGAATAAGTGGCACTGCAGACTTCTGAGGCAGGGCACAAAAGATAGAAATAGGAAAATAAGAAAAGATCTGAGAAACTACACTACGTAACAGATTTCCTTCAGCATATCTCCAACACATTGAGCTTTGCATTTATGAGTTCTCTACAATGGCCTTCATTTGAGGCAGGAGAGGGAAATATTTAATGCAGCAGACTTACTTTCCAGTAGAAGGACTCATACAAGTATAGTTTCATTTCCATATCTCAGTCCTCCATTGGAAAGGTGTCTATACTTGAAACGCTACGCAGCTGTGCTGCTGTAGCATTTCGGCATAGGCACTCACTGTTCTCCCTTCGGCACAGGTAATCAAGCTCCCTGAGAAGTAGTAGTTAGGTCGCAGAACAATTCTTCCGTCAACATAGCACTGTGTACACTGGGGGTTAAGTCGGCTTAATACACTGCTCAGGGGGGTGGATTTTTCACGCCCCTGAGTGATGTAGTTGGGGCAACTTAACTTTTTAGTGTAGAACTGGCCTATATCTTGCATTTACAGGGGTACAGACTTGATGATCTAATAGATCTTTTCCATCACTTATTTCTAAGAGCCTGTGTCCTGATCCTGCAATATAGAAGTAAATGGGAATTTTGCCACTGACTTCACTGGGAGTGGGATCAAGCCCAAAGTGAGAACTGAATCTGAAAAATATTTATCCTCGTCTTTGATTTTCAGAGAACAATAAACTGTCTATAGAGGAAACTAGGACTTCTAATATGCAGTATGATATTCCTAGGTGAAATTCCTAAAGTTGGAGAATAGCACTTTTAAAAGTTTTGAATAAGCTATTTGAACATGAATATTCTAAGTTATCACCAAACATTCTACACTGGTGAAATTTACACCATTCCTAAATCGAACAGACCAATTGTTTAATTTGAAAAGTTGCTTGGAATGTACTAATGAAAAATGTATGTGGAATGTATGTGGTTAACCTGGATTCACATTAACTGAGCATTATAAGTGATTCAGACAGAAATAATGCAGTAGTGCTTTCAGTCATTCTGTTGTCCTCTTTAAATAGCCAGAAGTGAGTAGTTTCTAATGCAGAGACAAATTTGAATTCAGGAGTTGATGAGCCAGTGTTGAACAATACAAGCCATTCCAACATTCTCTGTTGACCATATCAGTTACTATAGAATGTAAGCTTTCATTTTCAAATCTTCTAGATGTAAATCATGTGTGTCAGTCTTACTCAGCCTGCAAACAGGCATAAAATTAAATTCTTAGATTTGGTCAGTGCCTATTGACTAAAAAGGGAGTATTGCCAAGAACTTCAATGGGCACTTCTATTGACTTCAATGGGCTATGGACCCTAGGAGAGGTATGAAATGACCCCATTCATGTCAGGTGGCTGTTTCATTCAAGTCTGATAAGTATCACCTTGATCATATTAGCAGAGGTATTCAGATATTCCAGTACTGTGGACTGAATTTGGGATTAGAGACAGATCTTGAATAAGTAGATTATCACCATTCTTTTTCTCCCAACCTAAAATTCCCTTAAACATATGCTGTTCCCAGGTATTGTCAATGTTAGCCCAGTGATAAATAAACAAGGTGCTGCATGCTATAAAAGACCAAGACAGTCCCTTCCCTGAAAAATTCACAGTCTAAAAGTCAGATACAGAGAAAACAGGAGTGTATTTGGAGAGGAAGGAATAATTTAAGGGGCTTGGTAGTGGTGTGTCTCTGGAGGAGAGTGGAATATTACTAGTGTTTGAACTTTAACACTCAGCATATAAATGACAAAAAATGGTACTCTGCACAGGACCCAACTAGCTCAGTACAGGGAGACTACAGGCAATATTACCATACATTTCAGCAAATACTGGTATATTTTAATATCTGAAAAAACAAAAAACAAACAAAAAAAAAAAAACCACAAACAGTCTGTTCCCCAGATGTATGGGAAACAGCATTGACTTTTATTTTCCTTAATTGCTGTTTAGCTGCGTGCACTTGGCTTTGCTAGTAAGTGAATGCAATTACCTACCGGTACTTCACTTTGATCCTGTCATTGTCTGGGTTGCAGTAGAGTCTTTCCAGATGCTCTTGAGAGTCATTGGTCACACTTTGCCAGGTCTGAGTAGCAGTCCTCCTGATCTGCCAGTGATATGGCAACACAGTATGATGTTTGGGACAGTCACTGCCATAAATACAATTGCCCTGCAGAAAATCCACACAGATCTCTATCCCATCCTCCTGGTGGGTGTGATATTGCAGCTGATTCAAAAGTTCGAACACAAGATCAAGTGAAGCCTCCTCACTTTTGTCCTGGAAGAGCCCAGCATTGAATTCATCATTTGGGTTCAAATTGTACTGCATCAAGCAGCTATTCTCCTGGAATAATCCAGATGTGTAGCCTTCCAGTATCTTGTCTGGGCACACTGGACAGGCTGCAGCATCACTTGAGACTGAGTGAAAGGGGTGATGCTGGAATGATTCATTAGTGGAATCAGCAGCAGTCCCAGGATTGGTTTCTGATGGGAAGCCCTGAACCCCAGACTGAATCTCCTGCTCAGGGTGACCAGCGGGGGGATGAGTCTCTGGCATTTGACCTTGCACATCTGAAGCTCCTGGCATCAACACAGCCACATTGCTGCCCGGCTGGGGACAGGGGGCACTGAGTCCGAGGGCCTTTTTCACAACGGGTTCACATAAATTGCTATGACCTCCACTTTGGCCTCTGTGCACAAAGACCCCATCCAGGCTCCCAGCTCCCAGCAAACTAGTGAAGATTGGCCGCAAAGCCCTGAGAGTTTCTGTGTCCAGCCTCTTCTGCACTTGCTGCTTCTTCTTGAAGCAAGGCTTTACTGGTGGGATCTTATCAGACAGCCCTATCTGGGGGGGAAAGTCTTCTGAAGGAGGGCACTTCATCCCTGGACAGTGGGCCTGCTGCACAACACAGGCTGGCTCCAGTTCAGCATCCATCCGACACAGACTCTGCTCTTTCCAAATCACTTTCAAACTCCCAGAGCCTCACAAGAGCCAACCTAGGGCAGAAGGGAAAACAAGAGACAGTTAATCTCTAATTGCTCAAGGTTGACACAAACAAGATCACTCCTGGAGAGGAGCTCAGGCTGGCAACAGCAAACTCCTCCTCTTTCTGTGTCTGTGGGTAGCCCCCAGGCTTGTAAAGCATGAAACCAACTAAACTCAGACTAATTAATCCCAACCATACACTTGCAGTCTTCTCACACACAGTCTCAGAGACACACTCAGACATGCCCACAGACCGTGGAGAGGGCAGGAAAAACTGAGGTCCTTCTTCCCATCCTAATGCATATTACTAAACAGGGCTTTGGCTCATCATATTGTACAGAAGTAAGCATTGCCCTGTTCCTTCTCTCTCTGTTTCATATTATATATATATACACACACACACACACACACACACACAAACCCATCCAGAGATTCACACCCTCATACATACAATGCAATATGTCCCCACCATTTTTAACACACTCATTCTCTCTCTCTCTCTCTCTGACACATGTATTCTCACTCCATGCAGATACATTCTTTCATACAGTCTAATAAACCCCTATACACACAGTTTTAATGCTATGGTTGAAATCATGACCTCATTAAAGTCAATGGCAAAGCTCCCATTAACTTCAATACGGCCCAGGATTTCACCCTTAGTCTTTAAGCAGTACTGCAAATACTTACACACCACAGTTTCATACATCCTAGACACTCCCATTTTATGCCCAGATACAGCTTCACACAGTCCCACATGCCCATATACTCTCTCACAGTCTGACTCACACATACATACTGCACTCAATCACCCTTGTGTGACACACCAACAAGCTCACTTGCCTACTGCAGGGCTGTCCAGCCAGAACTGCACTGCTCAGGAAAGGACATCAAGGAGTGTGTTACTTTCTCAGGAATAAGGGAAACATTTGTAAAAAATGGAAAGGTCAATGATTTACAAGAGGGAAAAAAACAAATGTTTCCAAAACGCAAATACATAATTACATTTCTAGAGGGTTACTGGAAGACAAAATACGGATTTATTAGCCAAGAGTTTGATATTTGATTACATTTAAGTAAAAACTATTCAAACTCATCACATGTAGCCTAATATTGTACTGTTTAGTACATCAAAGATTATGATTTACTGAAAATATGCATTCAAATGGGAGTCGCTGATTATTCTGAAGTAAAACCCCTGAAAACCCAGATACGATCCAATTATTGTTTTCATGCTGAAGGTCTGTTCTACAAAATGATCTAGTTTTGGTTGCATACTTCTACAATAAAGTATTTATTGACAAACATTTCACATTAAATTGAGTGTAGTGTTCTCAGGACTGTCAGGAAAAATAAAATAAAAATAGGCAAATGCTGTCGTGTCCTCTGATTTTAGATTCTTAGGGTTACTTTGAAAGGTGACGCTACCAGTCTGCCAACTAGAACACAAGTTCAGCTGGAACACATTTTTACTTTTCCACAGTCACTATCAATCAGTTCTCCACTTGAACCATAAAATAACACCTTAAAGCTTCAAATAACTTCAAAGGGCCATCTGACTTAGGTTTAAACCCTCCAATACAAGAGCATCCAGAGTTATGGACGTTGCATTCTGCTACACCCAAGTTTAGCAGCCTGTGTGGTATGTAAGTGGTTCAGGAGCCTTATGCTGCCAGGGAACAACTGGGGGACTTAAAGACATTTTCAGCTATATCTTTAATGCTATTTCAATACTGCTACTGCTTACTCGACTACTTTTTGCATCTGTGCTATATTTTTAAAAGAACCGTTTATTTTATATTATAGAATTGGGTTCTTCGACATGTCTATAAAAGCAGAAACCAATGGGAATAATAAGCATCATAATCTGGAGAGATCTATATTTAGGCACCTCTCTAACATCACAAAATGACCAATCTTATTTTGAAATCATGTTGAACTCCAGTAGCTCTGCGTTGAGACCTTGCGTGCCATGTATCGGCACAGAGACAGGTCTCATGGGTTGCAAACTAAGCCCCTGACCATTAGGAACTGCCATCAGGGAAACCTACTGCCCTTCGCTTTGCTGAAGAACCAACTCCCCAGTCGCCCTAACAAACAAACCAGCCAAAGACACGGTTGGACTGGTCACCTGGGGACTTTCTGCCTCCTCCGGGGCTGCGCCTCCCAGGCAGCGAGCAACACAATCAGCAGCAACACAAAGTGCAGATCCTCACCAAGCTTTGACCTGCCAACCACACCGCTTTTGTCACCCTCTCGCAAACACGCCCGGAGCGGCCAACCCCGCGCTCAGTGAGAGGGAGGCTCCGGCATTCAGGATTCATTTCAAGGCACTTTTAAAACAAGACTCGTAGGCTGGTGACAAGGCTTCTACTGTCCGCCTGTTTCAATCGGACATTTACTTTCCCTCCGATCAATTGTTTTGACAATACCGGACTCTCCTGTCACAGCACAGCCCTGAAGTTGCTCTGTGGCTTACCCGACAGCCAGCAGCAGCGCCCGGGGTGAGAGGCAGGGAGATGAAGCGGGAGAGACTGCCTTGGCTTTTGTCAGCAGCGGAGTCGATTCACTGGGCTGCCGGGGCTCAGCTGAGCTGGGGCTGTGGAGAGAGCGACAGCCGCCTTCTTCCGCTTGCTCTCTGCAGCGTGTGAAGCTCATCTGGCTCTCAGAGCCTTCCCGCCTGCCGATCTGTACGTGACAAACCACCCATTCCGCTCTCAGGAGCCGCAGCGCCAGGGCCCTCCAGATCCCGCTGCTTCTCACATGTTACACTGTAGCTGTTTAAATATTGCTTCCTGAAAGCACTTGCCAGGCAGCTGCACGACTCGGGGAGGAGCTATGAAGAGGCAAAGGATCGGCTCCGCACCTCTCCATACCAGGAATCCAGACTCCTCCCTCCCTCCCTTTCTCCCACCCTGAGTGTGTGTGAGTGAAACAGGGAGAGAGAGAACGCTCCTGTTTGTTTGTATAGCTCGGATTCTGTACTCTCTGTGCGGCTGAAAGCCCCACGGGGGCTGACTGAAGGGTCACTTTGTTCTGGAGACAGACAGGGAGAGAAGTATGCACGGAAAGACTCCGTTTTCGGTCACATACTGAACAAATCATCATGTTTTAGTCCTCCCCTCCCCTTTTACTGTAATCAGAGCTGCGCTTTAAGCAAACAAACCACCCAACCAGTAAAACACAGAGAGCAGAACTGGAAGGTTCCCATAAAGTAATGATCCTGTAATTAACACACACACATCCACCCACCCACCCGCTGGACATAATTTCCTGGGAAAAGAGTCAGCTTCTCCCTGTAGCTTACAATCAGTGTCGGATCTGGAAGGACAAAAAGCAAGGGGCCAGGGGAAATGGGGAATGCAGAAGTAGAGAGGGAGTGATACTATTTACATTAACTAATATTAACAGGTTTGGCACAAAGCAAGTTCTCCTTTAGGTGTTTTAAATGAAATATCTTTAAAATAATAAATAAGCAGTGTGGAAGAAGACAGCCTTAAGTATATTTATCCTGTGTGTGTTGTTTTTAAAACTATTATAAAAATTATGTTCCTAAAATCCTTATCCTATGGTCAGGGCTGGTGCTACCATTAAGGCAAACTAGGCGGTCGTCTACAGCGCCAAGATTTGGGGGCACCAAAAAGCAGTGCCAATTTTTTTTTTACAGCGTTCCTGGGCTGGGCTGCCAGGCAGCGCGCTGATACGTGTGGCTCAGACTCCCTCTCCCAGCGCAGCGGCCACTCCACTTCTCCCGCCTCCCAGGCTTGTGGCGCCAATCAGCTGTTTGGCGCCGCAAGCCTGGGAGGGGAGGAGAATTAGAGCGGGGGCGGCGTGCTCGGGGAGGAGGCGGAGCAGAGGTGAGCTGGGATTGGGAGCTGCCACCCAGCTCCCCGGGGAGGTGGGGGAGCTGCTGCGGGGGAGGGCGCCTCAGGGCTGGGGTGGGGGCGCGCAAGGTGGCAGTTTCGCCTAGGGCGCGAAACTTCCTTGCACCGGACCGGCCCTGCCTATGGTGAGATGGACATTTGCTAACAAGCATTATTAGTCTATGCAAAGCAAGTCGAATATGCTTAAAAGTTTGGTAGTAATGAGGTAATTTAACAACACACAATAAAGAGATAATAGAAATCCTTGAGCATTTGATTTGTTACTGTTGGTTTTACAAATAATTTTAGATATAAAGGCCCCATCCTGTATTCCCTGTACACCACAAATTCCCACTGTAGCCAATGGGAGCTTAGGGTTTGCAAAGAATGTAGGATTAGGTCCCCAAATAGCTATTTATATGTGAATAAAATATGTGCTTAGATGTATATGTGTGTGTGAGAGAGATGGAAACTGCTTTCTTAAAACTAAATAAATGTAACATGACCTCAGTCCTCATGGTTTAGGACAGTGGCTCTCAACCTTTCCAGACAACTATGCTCCTTTCAGGAGTCTGATTGGTCTTGCATACCCCCAAGTTTCACCTCACTTAAAAACTACTTGCTTACAAAAATCAGACATAAAAATACAAAAGTGTCACAGCACACGATTACTGAAAATTGCTGACTTTCTCATTTTTACCACATAATTATAAAATAAATCAATTGGAACATAAATATTATTGTACTTACATTTCAGTGTATAGTATATAGAGCGGTATAAACAAATCATTGTCTGTATTAAATTTGAGTTTGTACTGACTTCGCTAGTGTAGAGTAGTTTGTTGTAAAACGAGGCAATATCTAGATGAGTTGATGTACCCCAGGAAGACCTCTGTGTGAGCATGCCTCTGATTGATAACCACTGGTTTAGGAGACAAAAACCCATGGATGAAATCCTGGACCCCAGTGAAGTCAATGGCAAAATTCCCATTGACTTCAATGGGGCCAGGATTTCACACCATGAATGATCAGATAAAATATAAGGGCCCTGCAATGAGCCACATGTGGATGGACTCATGTCTGTGTGGAGCCCCTGTGAAGTCAATGAGGCTCCATGTTGGCAGATCTCTGTACCAGGCAGAGACCCTTTTACTGTAATGGAGCACCATGTGGCACAGGAATGGGCCTGCACTGAGCTCATTGAAGAATTGGGGCTAAAGCCATTAATTAATATTTGGACAGCATTTTAAAGAGGAAAACATTATAGAAGTACTATTACTATAATATACAATAAATTTGTTTTTTTTTTCTGCATTTTTCGTGGGATATCTTTATCTCATATATTTTATATATGGTTTTGTAAATAATATGTTTCTAATTTTGCTTTTGTGCAGCAGCAGTTACCATGCTGTCATTTTTTGTTGCTATACTTTGTGCATGTGCCAGAACATGACGGATTAGTTCAATATGCTGGTGCCATTGGTTGAGATGTTTCTATGGTGAGTCATATACATATATTTGATTAGTGGGTTTCAGCAGAAGGCCTGGCTATGTGTCCATCAACTTTAAGGGACTTAATAGCACCAGAATTCCATTTACCTGGGGGGTAATTAACTCCCCAGATATAGTGAATTATAATGAGGTAAGTAATACAACATACAGTCATTGTAGTGTAATTAATATTTTTTTTTTTAGACAAGGGCTCAATCCTTCACTCCTTGTGCACCCAGATACCTAGTTACTTTAGTGAGAGTTCTGGACCCAGAGGAAAATGCAGGATTGGGCCCCAAAATTATATAGGTGATTTTTAGATTAAATAACTAACCTCAGACTTTAATTTGAAAATGTATTTTAAATGCAGAGAGAAAAACTATTCTGTGTCATTGCTATATTAAAACTAAGAGATTTCTCTTCATGAGCTGGGGGCTGACTTAATTTGAGAATAGCATATTAAAGAGTGGATTATAAGGGTATCCCATCTGTAGCAAAAATGAAACACAAATCTTCATTATAATTATTATTACATGTTTATGGAGCGCTGAGTGTCCAAAATATTACACAGGATCAAGCCTTTAGTCTTTGTAACTACACTATACTTTGACTAACAAAACAAGAGCTTTACAACGTGCAGGCAATGAGAATATGGAACATGTTGCCATGTCTGCAATTATGTCAGACTGAACTAACTACACAGCTCAGTTTATTTTTTAAAAACTACCAACACAGAAATTATCTAATTGGTTTGGAACTGCATATTTTATATGTAAGCTATAAATAACACATACGGTCAAACTCTGTACTTAGAGAAGCATGCACAATTCCCATTCATTTCAGTGAGGTTGACAGAGTGTAACTCAGGTAAGAATTTGGCCCAGAATATCTATCTTTCTGTAGATAGACACATAATTTAAGGAGATACAGCCTGGCACAGTGCAGGATCACACAGCACTTTCTGAGGCTACACAGCATACAAAGAGAAACCCTGACCACCATGAAGATATGATCTCATTTCTATTTACATGTTTCCAGCCCTTGGCAATAGCAAGTGTGCTTTAATTAATTCTTTCAAATGGTAAAATGCATCAGAGTGCTGTAATTAATGATTTTGACATCCAAGTAATGGAATACTCAATATGTGCACTTCATTTCTATATTGGAGTCAGAGAGGAAGCTTCTCAGCTTTAGACTCAAATGTTCCAATTTAAAAAAATAAAATAAAAAGAAGGGTTCAGGCTCCAACATGCATCCTTCTGATAAAAATAAAATCTCCTTGACATTTGAATACTTGCAGAATGACATGTATAATTTCCCAAAACACCACATTAAGCTGATCTTACTGCCATGGAGGGAAGCTAAAGTGGGTGCAACTTGGGAGAATGTTGCAGAAGGAGAAGGGGGAGCAGCAGATGTGCTGCTTGCTTCCTTCCCTCTTATGGCCCTCTGAAATTCAAATCTACACAACTGGGGCTCTGTAGATCTGGGCGCGGTGAAGAAGGGTGAGCCAGGAGCCAAGAAAGAATCACTTTGTGGCATGCTTCTATCCTAACTCAATTTACTTCTACTGGCTATCCCAGCAAAAGAGAGTGCTCATTATTTCTTTTCCATGGCTTCTACCCCAGCCTACAAGATGAATGGTAAGTACAACCAATGGCAGCAAGGCTCACAATGGCAGCAAGGCTCACAAAAGACCCCTCCTGCCTAGGGTTGCCAGGTGTCTGGTTTTCGACCGGAAAGTCCGGTCGAAAAGGGGACCTGACAGTGTCCAGTCCGAACTACTGACCGGACACCAAAAGTCCAGTTACCTCAGTAACCAATCACAATTGGCTTCCGTTCTGCTGCTGGGAGAGCAGGAAGAGCAGCTGCTGCTGGAGCTGGAGGAGCACTCGGGAACTTCCTTGTTCTGGTAGAAAGAGGTGCCGGTGGCTGACACCTAGGGGAGGGATCCTTGAAGGGCAGGACATTTGAGGATCGATACCGGTGGCTGGGCTCACTGCCAGGGTCACCTTCTTAGCCTCCTTTGTGCCCCGCCTCTGGTGTGCTGCCCAGTCACCCCTTCACCCCCAAAGCGTGGCACTCCCTCCCCTGTCCTGCCCCAGTCACACACTCCCACACAGCTCTCCCTCCCTGATCCTGCCCCAGTCACCCCTCTACCGCTCAGCTGGCAGGGGGAAGGAGGTGGAGAGAGCAGCAAATGATGAGAGGTGGGTAGGGGAAGAGGAGTGGGGGGGCCTCGAAGGAAGAGGTGGAGCAGGGGTGGGGCATTGGGGGAAGAGGTGGGGCAAAGGGTAGGGGAGCTTCTGGCACTCAGTGTCTGGTTTTCACAAATTAGAAAGTTGGCCATCTTATTCCTGCCATGGAGGCCCTACAATAAAAAAAGTCTGATTAATCACATGGATGGTGGGGGCATGTATGTGTTCTGTCTGTGTGTGTTCTCAGGATCCAACGAGCTTGCAAGCCACTTCTTTCACCTCACTCTGCAATCCCATCCGCTTGATCTGGATGCTGCAGAAGAAACTATGAGAGGAGATGCTCAGATTTTTTCCTCCTCCTATTGCTTTTCAGGGGAAACAGAGTTGTCCTAGAGAATTTGAAAATACAGCAACTTTTTGAGCTACATGCTCCTACTTGTAATAAAAAGGTGCAAAAAGGGCTAAAATTCCCAGAACATGACTATCAAACTGAGCTGTGTTACTAAATAGGTATTGTGCCATCAAGTCAGGTAGAAACAATGTTAGTAATAACCAGCAGTGGGTGGTGCCAGAAACATCTACTAAAAAGATTAAAAACCCATAGCTAAACTTTTGGGGATGCTATGCAGCAGGGCTCTACTACAGGAGCTGTTGGGCAGAAACTGCAGCAAGGGGCCATGCCATATGAAAACATACAGCAAACTTTTCCAAATCCCTTGCTGTCTGCGATCAGTTTCCCATCACTTCACACACCATTTACAGATGGTCTGTATATGCTTAGACACCCTCAGAAACATTTATCTTTGGCCACACCAAGGTGCAAGATTTTTGCTAACAGCAAGTTAAGTCAAAGCAGCATTAACTTATCAGATTTCTTCAGTGATTTAGGTCATGATCTTTTAAGTGTATAGGAGATTTGACAATTACTTTTACAGGAGCAAGACAGGATCCTTTCTTTATTTTTCCAGAGCTAACACTCTGGATTTGTCCCACCCACTCCAAGACTTCTTCAGATTATGCCTTCTTTCTGAAGTTGTTAGATCTTTTCCAGATTGTCCACAATCTGGTATGTCAGAATACTACATAGGAGATTTTAGTTTATGCATAGAACTTGGAGGCAGACTTCACAGCATGTTACTATACTTTCCAGGGCACAAGCCATGGAAGCATATGGCCCTAAGTTTTTAAACACATTTTTTACTGACTTCTTAATAATTAGGAAAACAAGTTAGTGACGCGAAAAATACTTTCATCTTTTAAGATACTTTTCCCAACTACATTATCTAGTTTAGTCATTTGCCTGAAACTTTATGTGTTTACATTTTCATTTTCTCAAATATAGGACCAGTGAACTTTGAAACCACTGAGAAGAAAAGGCTCTGAATGAAGGTCTTGTTTAGCACATATCTCTGTATAGCACCTGAGCCGGTCCCTTCAGATAAAGGTGTTGCAAGGTCAGCATGCAAACCAGTTTGTACAGTCAGAAGGCTACGTTCCTTTGTGAAATTACAGAGTGATCATGAGTGAGTGCAACACCTTTATTATTTTAAGAGCTTAGCTACTAGTAACAGAAGCTCAGTGGCTAACACCCATACTAAGAAAGCCCAAATAATACTGAAGTTCATATAGAAAAGTAGTTTTAGGTTACTTGTAAAACTTGGACTCACCCGGTGCTTTTCAGCTGAGGATCTTAAAGCATTTTACAAAGGTCAAGCTTCACAATATCTTTTGAGCATTATTGTTCCCACTTTGTATTTTGTAGATTGGAAATATAGGTTAAGTGATCTCCCAAGTTTATACAACAAGTCAATAGAAGAATCAAGAATACAGCTCAAGGATGGGATCTTGTCTCAAATGAAGGCAATGGCAAGATTCCCAATAACTTTAATAGGGCCAGAATTTCACACAAGGATTCCTGTATCGTTTCCTTGATCTAACCGCCATATCATATTTTTCATTTACTGTACATAGTAATTTTCACAACTAGCTCTACAAGTGCTTTAAAAAATGGGAAAGTATCATTATTGTTGTAAAGCGCTTTGAGATCTACTGAGCCAAAATGCTATCTAAATATAAATATTATCAATATTACACAATTTAAATGGTCTGCTGTATATTTTTACCAGAAAGAGAAAATGAACACAGAGCAGTGACTCACCCAAGGTCAAACAGCAAACCACTGACAATGGGAATGGAAACTAGGTCTCCTGACTCCCAAGTCTACTGCCCTTTCATCATTGTAAAGGATTCTGTAGAATTGCCTTTTTTCTTTGCTGTGTAGCAGCTCTTATGAAAAGGTGGTAGAAAGTGAGAGAAAGGAATGGATAAACTTCCTGTTCTCTTTAATTAAACCGCTGAGTAGCTACTAATTATTTATTTACAGTAAGAGGTGTAGCGTACAAAGCCATAATTACTTTAATATTTTATCAAAACTCTCCTGTCAGCATTTCACATCCATTAAATATAATTTGCTAATGTTTAAAAGCTTTGTATAAATGAGATGTAAATACATTGTGCAGAAGCCAAGGAGTGAAGCTAACTATCCAAGGAAATAATTAATCTATACAAACTAATATTTATTAACAAGCTGTCACTCTGTATAAAGTAATCAAATAGATGGTATCTTTTGAGGCCTGTGCTTAATGGCCTCAAAAGGTACCATCTCATTAACCTCTGAGGATAGGACAAGAAGCAATGGACTTAAATTGCAGCAAGGGCAGCTTAGGTTGGATATTAGGAAAAACTTCCTAACTGCCAGGATATTTAAGCACTGGAATAAATTGCCTAGGGAGGTTGTGGAATGTCTGTCATTGGAGATTTTTAAGAGCAGGTTAGACAAACACCTGTTAGGGATGCTCAAAATAATACTTAGTCCTGCCATGAGTGCAGGGGACTGGACTAGATGACCTCTCGAGGTCCCTTCCAGTCCTACAATTTTATGTTTCTAAATGCTAATATTAACCCCAGTAATAATATGAATGCCCCAGCCCTGTTCTGATACGGACATGTGCCAGCAAGTCAGGTTATATACATTCCAAGAGAAAAGGAATGTTAATTATGCAGACATTAAACAAGTTAACAACTGGAAAATGAAACTCTGAGATATCTCAGTTCATAATGTCAGTGAGAGGTGCTGAATCTGGTAGATGATCTAGTTTTTGGGACTCTAATTTATTTGGGTCCATTTTTAGTGCAAAATACTTCATAGTCTGGGTTTTGTAATATTTAAAGATTGCCACTTTTAAAAAAAAGAAATTATAGCACTTTCTATAAATAAATAATGTGGACCTCTGGCAAACTCCAGTTCCTGGATGTCTATTTCCACCAGCCCTCTTTATCCTAGCCTTGATAATTGCAACCCTACAGGCTGTGATTTTAATTTTTGTTTTTCAAAAATCAAACGATGTGATTGGAATGCTCACATGAGGGAAAGGAAATGAAGAAGATGAAGATCAGTTCTGAATGTAATGGAGATCCGCAGGAGGAAGGCAGCAAAGGTTTGTGAAATATGTCCAGGGCATTAGCTTTAGCTTTGGTGCCACCTAGTGGGCGAATCTTGACCTTCTCTACACTGATCATTTTCATAATTTTTCCCAATGTTGCTTTAATGTAGCTGAAACTGCAAGGTCCAAACAGGATGAGGTGAGATTTTCAAAAGCTCTCAGCATTAGCCTAAAATTGTTTCTAAGTCTGCTTCCAATCTGAGTGCTTAGCATTGACCTACCTCTGCTCCTCCTGGGAGCTGTGACAGAGTGAGAGTAGTCTAGGACAGGCTCACCACTCTGTATTTTGTAACCATCCCACTCCCTGCATGGGCCAAATTGGGAGACAATTGATTAGGACTGGGTGATTAACCAGTTAACAAGGGGATTCAGCTTACTAGCTGGGGACTGTTAAATGGGGGACAGGAAGGAAGGGCAAAGGAGACCAGGATCTCAGAGAGGTGAGACCTCTCATCTCCTGTGCCAAGGAGGTAGGCTGAAGCTTGGTAAAAGTCTTATGGTGATGGGACATGAAGCTACATAAGACACAGTAAATAAAGTACACCATGATGAACTTACATAACAGTATCAAGTATCAGAGGGGTAGCCGTGTTAGTCTTTATCCACAAAAGCAATGAGGAGTCTGGTGGCACCTTAAAGACTAACAGATTCATTTGGGTATAAGCTTTCATGGGTAAAAAACCCGCTTCTTCAGATGCATGGATGGACTCCTGTACAAGAGTCATTTACTTCAATGGCAGCAGAGTTAGGCCAACATTGAGTGCTTTTGAAAATGCTACCCCTATTAACGATATACCTGACAATACATAAAAAAGAAGTAATTACTTGCCCTACTTGTACCCCATTGCTGACTGATGCAGTCACAAATCTCATATAGTTCAGTAGTATCGTATATCTGATTAACACGTGTTGTCTTTTGGGAGGACAGCAGAGTCCTACTGCAGCAATAGTTTTGAGCAGACACTTCTGTTAACCCATCAGACACACAGATTATTCGAATTTCTGGTACTATCCACGAGCAAGTCTACAATCAGAATCAAGTCTCAGACTAGTCTGTTTCCTTCTGTGCCACCTATTTGGTCTTCCTGTGTAAATGGAAAAAGTTGGCTAATTTAATTTGTATTTTTAAATTAAGAGTTCAGATGAATTAAAAATAAATACACGCGTATGATTATTTTTTTTTTTTGTATACAATATAAGCCTGATTTTCTTTTCATTTATACTGATGGACACCAAGAGCAATTCCAATGAAGTAAATGGAATTACCCCATCATAAAACCACAGTGAGTGAGAACCCTGTGGTATCTAGAGTTGTAGGAGCTCAGCCCTTGTGCTAGTATGTAACCACATCAAAAGTGTGTTTCCCCTTATGCATCATAAATTCCACATTACCATTCGTGCTCAAAATCTCGTATCAAGAATGTGACCCAGCTATGCATTTATTTTTAGCGAATAAGGTCTTGAATGCTTAGTGAAACCACTGTATTACCCAAAATATACAGTGCACACAGATACAATATACATTTTCTGATCACTCTTTTCTGGCTTGCTCATAAGAAGTATCTGTGTGTATAGTCTGATTCATTTGTGGGAATGTGGAATTAATGATTCAGACAGTCTCTACCCTGAAAATATTTAGCTGTTAATCTTTTTTTTTTTTTTACAGACACATCTTGCTATTTTAGGGTTGCGGTCTGAGGACTGTGTGCCTTGAAGCACACTGGCCTATATATCTGCAAGATGATCCAATGTTTTCAATTTATCAGTACAATGAAACGTACTGATTTTTGGAAATACGTAATTAATTTCTGTTGTAATTTAGATATCAATTCTGCCATGGGAGTTGGTCACCTGAAAAACGTCTCCAAATTCTGAAAAGTTTGCCCACTCCAGTACAGTGCAAAACTCAATCATCTCAACCATGTATTCTAATACAGGTCTAACAACATGGTATTTCATCAATATGAGAGGGACCTTTAAATAAAATTCATGTCTACTCACCAAAAGAGAATTTATAAGGACT
Organism: Malaclemys terrapin pileata; assembly: GCF_027887155.1. Classification (NCBI taxonomy): domain Eukaryota; kingdom Metazoa; phylum Chordata; order Testudines; family Emydidae; genus Malaclemys; species Malaclemys terrapin. Next base: position 82,323,365 of record NC_071513.1, on the reverse strand, counting down.
TTACTACACACAAAAATTGCACTAATTTATCTACATCAGTTTAGAAATTGGGTGGGCACTTTCTAAACCAATTTAACAGTGTCCACACAAGGGGATTACACCAATTTCACTAAATCAGTGCAATCCCTTTGAGTGGACACTGTCAAATGGGTTTAAGAATGCCTTATATCCATTTAGCTGTATTCGTAAACTAAACCAATATAGGGCACACAAACCGATTTAGTTAAATCTGCACAACTTTTGTGTTTAGACATGGGCTAATTCTATGCTACATGTGACCTCTTTCTAATAGAAGGGTCCTATCACATGGTAAAAATGATTGTGTGGATGGCAGCCCCATGTTTCCTTTCATGTAGGCTGGTGCCTATTTAAACTAAACTGAGTTGGAACATTCTTGGTTTTATAGTTCACTTTAATTTATGTCAAATAACACTAACTTAGAAACACTTCCAAGAATTTAAAGAACTAACCTGAGTAGGTGAGTTACTGTCTCACATATAAGTAACAGTCATTCACTAATCATAGTTTCAGTGAATTCAAAAGTGGCCATCTGGAAGATGGCAGCACTGCAGTATATTGTGTCTGACAATGACTGCTAACACTTTTGTTACTATAGCAAATATTTAATAGAGCTTCAGTTGCTAAATCAGAGGCTAATTCTGAAAAGGCTCTGCATGAATAGTCCTTTACACCTATGAGGCATTCCACCAAAGTTTCGGATCCGACCCACCAGCCGTTTTAAGCCAGCCCTCGAGGTCCCGCTGGGGAGCGGAATCTGGGGCTTGACCAGCTGGAGTGCTCCAACCGGGGAGCAGGGTTGGGGGCTGCTCCAACTGGCTCCTGGAAGCCACAGCATGGCCCTGTTCCGGTGCTCCAACCGGGGAGCAGGGTTGGGGGCTGCTCCACGTGGCTCCTGGAAGCCACGGCATGGCCCCCTCTGGTGCTTCAGCCGGGGAGCAGGGTCACGGGTCGTTCCATGCGGCTCCCAGAAGCAGCAACATGGCCCCCCTCCACTCCTACCCGCTCCAATGGCCCCCTCCAGCGCTCCAATGGGAGCTACAGGGGCGGTGCCTGCGGACAGGGCAGTGTGCAGAGCTGCCTGGCCGCATCTCCACTTAGGAGCCAGAGAAGGGACATGCCACTACTTCCGGGAGCCACTTGAGGTAAGCGCTGCCCTAAGCCTGCACCCCTAAGCCTCTCCCCATGCCCCAACCCCCTGCCTCAGCCCCGATCCCCCTCCCACTCTCCAACCCCCTCAGTCCCAGCCCAGAGCACCCTCCTATACCCCAAACTCCTCATCCCCAGCCCCACCCCAGAAACAAATCTAGGACCTCATCCTGCCATCCTTATTCAGAACTGAGTAAAGTCTTTATTTGTCTGAGAAAACAATGCGGGGCCTCATTTTTGGTGTAAACTAATCTAGAAGGCACAAAGGGTAAATTTTCAGCAATATATGTTTGTGTAGGGGTGAGGGGAAAAATTAATCACACACAAATCCTAAATTAGGGCCAAATGCTCTCCTTACTTAGGTCCAGGTTTAGCCCATTATTACATGAAGAGATGCCAGCTGCAAAGTCCAGATTTGGATTTAGATCTGAAGTTAACCAATGTTCAGTGGTGTTTGGATTTCTAGTTTTGGTTCAGGACATTAATACAGGAGTCTCTGATAGAGGCAATCAGAACCAAAATGAGCGGAAATTCATCACTATCCGGGATTACATACAATTTTCCTCAAGAAAGGATGACAGAAAATGTCTGAAAGATAAAGGCGCTCAGGCCAAAACGGGCTTATTACGGTGTCTACACTGCAACTAAGACGTGTGATTGCAGCACATGTCCACGCTAGCTTTGATCTAACTAAATCAAAGCTAGCTTCTCTCATAATAGCATTGTAGCTTTGGCAGCAGGGGCAGCAGCATAGGCTAGCTGTGAGAGTACATATTCAAGACCCTGGGCAGAGTTGTACTCAGGGGGCTAGTTCATGCCATTGGCCATGCTGCTGCGGCTACACTGCTATTGGTAGTCAAGCTAGCTGTGATCTAGATATGTCTACATGTGCTTCAAACACACCTCCCAATTGCAGTGTAGACATACCCAATGGGCATGTATACACACTACAGACTGGAGCTCGGGCTCTGAAGCCCTGGAGAAAGTGAGGGGTGGGCTTGAGAACCCACACCACGTCAAAGCAGTCTACACGGCTATTTTTAGAGCACTAGCACGTGCCCTACTAGAACAAGTCTATAGACCTGGACTTGGAGATTTTCTCCCAGATGCAGTGTAGATATGCTTTTAGTGGCCAACACAGTCCACAGACGGTGAGGTTAGAACAAATAGCGTATTACAAAGATAAAGGAAATGATGGAAGTCCAAGAAGTCATGCCTGTGTGAGGAAGGACTTAGTGGTGAAATACTTATTGAAACCAAGTAAAAGATACTGCATTTGTGCCTAAGCAATGACTCTTTTGGAGGAACAGAGCAGGACAGAGGATTGCCAGACAGGAAAACTAATGGCTGCTAAGTCAGCCAAGTGCACCTCTTATCTTAGGATGCTTATTAAAGGGTAGCTTTCAGTCAACAGAAAGAGGTGGGTACTTTTGGTATTAGTGGTATTATGAATGTGATTCAGTTTGAAAATATATCATACTGGAACAGAGGTCACAAGCTGAGACCTAAAACTTGATTGCACAGGTGCAGGAAATCTGTAGGAAACACTCAATGAATTCTTGCTGATCATATTAAAATAACCGAGTTTCATCTTTAAACTGATTTGAAGAGAGGAGCATTTGACAGGATTTGTTCCTAATGCAATAGAAAAAAATATTACTGATATGGATTTTCTGTTCTAAAAGCAGGATAGATGCACTGCTAGCTCACATTCTGCAGCTGGCTGGAATAAAATAAGTAGTTCTAAAATATCAGTAGTCTAGATTTTATGTTCTGTGATTTACTCACTCATGTTAAAAAGGGAAAGAACAGAAAGAGCATATTAAAGTCCACGTCAGGGACATATGGTTTGTTATGTTATATGGGTGTGGACCCTAGCAACTTCCACACTGGACACCATATTTTATACAGTCTCTAAGATAGTTCAAATTGTGCAAACTTCATTGGGATAGTATATTTCACCAAAAAGGTGACATCTGTTTAATCACAGATGGGATTTTCATAGCTCTCCCAGAGGATGTATTCTAGTTCATATTTCTTTTTTGGCACAATTGTTAAAGTTGGAATTTGATAACCCTAGCCTAAAAATCTTTAGCTATACAGTATTTTAATTAAAACTATATCATTATACAAGATGTGAGCAATTGTCATAACAAAGGACAGAGTCATATAATGGACTATAAGAGGTACAGAAATGTTCTAATGTAAATGCTGTGTGATCGCAAACATGATTCTACTCAATCTGTTCACTACATAAGCCTCTTCAATTTCAGTTTTTAAGTTGTTTAACATTTCCCAGGAATTCATCAGATTTTTCAAAGTTTTGGCCCAAGCGAGGGGGGCATGGGGGCGTCATTTGAGCTCCCCGCCTCAGGTGCCAAAATGTTGTGGGCCGGTCCCGACTGGCAGGCTGTAGCTTTAAGTAGAGCCTTGGTTGGAACAAAACTCCATAAAGGTTGTGTGTTCACTTTCAATTGTGTCATATTTGTATGACAAAAAATAAATCAGGAAACGAGTCCAAGGTGTTTGGTCAAAACTACTGGAGTTTATTGCTTTTCCCTAAGGGCCTGAGTGCAGTGTACTGAGCACCGCCTGTGAGAGCTGAATGCTCTCAACTCTGAAACCCCGGGGAATAGAGGACACTTAGGAGGAGCTCAGCACCTGGCAGAATTACTCCCTATGTACTTCGATTTCACTACATAACATTTTTTATTGAGCCATGAGCAGCCTCATGTTGATCTCCTGAATGTTTCAGTAAATAAATTCTGAATAACTGCAAGAGTCCAACTACTCCAGAAACATGTAACCTTTTAGGACTTTTATGACCCTTCTGCATGAGTTTTTTTTTTTTTTTTCTTCTGACTGCACATAAGTGATATGTGTAGGATTGAGCACTCCTTCTGTTGTTTGAAATTACTCCCATGAAAAGAAAAACTCAACAACAGCCGTTTCCTTTCTGAACACCTTTGCCTTTGGTTCAAAACAAAGTCACATCCAATACAGAGTCCAGTCACAACCCTGCAAGATTTACTCTCATCAGCAGTCCCTATTCATGTAAGTAATGCCATTGAAATTAATGAGACTACAGGCCTAAGGACTGCTCTCATAAGGTCTATTTGCATGAGGAAAGATTTGCAAAATCAGACCTATAGTTTTGATATTAATCACTGTCTGAGAGAAATGGATCTGTGCAAAAATTTTAATTTACATTTCTGGTGAAACAGTTAAAAAAAAAAAATGTTGTGGGCCGGCCCTGACTGGCAGGCTGTAGCTTTAAGTAGAGCTTAATCATTTTTCATTGATTTTGCCAAAATTGGAACATAGTGCAAAGGTTATTCCTCCTCTTCTGTGTTTTGCTATTTTCCTAAAAAAAAAACCCAACCTAATTTATTTTTTAGAAACAATAATCTTTTTTTCCCTGTAAAAACTGTGAATTTTCATCTGGGGCATGTGTCTTAGAAAATTGTCATTTTTCCTCCAGGGTAGAATTTTAATATTTTTCTTTCTACTAAAGTTTGTTTGCTAGTATAACTGGCAAGTTTTTGCCCATCAACTAGTTCCCACATTGTCACAAACCTATGAAAAACCTCCAAGCTTGCATATGGCCAAGCCGTTATTGCTTATGTATGCAAAAGGAGAAAGGAAGACTAGTTTTAGGCCATATGTCATAATCTTCATTAGCATCTGGTAAAAAAATGCCGACCTATAGCTAAAATTCTAACACTTTGTCCTTTACTCAAACCATCATAGAAAATCAGAGACACAACAGCATAAGGAAACTTTGGAAGATCAGCTGAGACTTGTTGCCTGAATTACTCTTCACCTCTTAGTCCCTGATCATGCAAGCAGATCCAGTTGCAGGATCAGGACCTTAGTTCAGTCTTGTCTAAACTACAAAATATCTCCCACCCTGAGAGGGTTTTCATGCACAGTTCTTGAAAATCTTTTCAGTTAACAGTTCATTTTGTCTGTCTATGCATTTATGCCATGCACATCATTCCTGGTCTCTGAGGCTTAGTCTACACTACCCCCCTAATTCGAACTAAGGTACGCAACTTCAGCTACGTGAATAACGTAGCTGAAGTCGAAGTACCTTAGTTCGAACTTACCTTGGTCCACACGCGGCAGGCAGGCTCCCCCGTCGACTCCGCGGTACTCCTCTCGCCGAGCTGGAGTACCGCAGTCGACGGCAAGCACTTCCGGGTTCGACTTATCGCGTCCAGACTAGACGCGATAAGTCGAACCCAGAACTTCGATTTCCAGCCGTCGAACTAGCTGGTAAGTGTAGCCAAGGCCTGAGTGCCTTCACATAGGAATATATAGTGAAATAGTGAGAGACCCTTAATAATAATGTGATGAATCCTGCACATAGCACTCTCAAAAATTTAATGCAGAGCTAAGGTTGTGTAGTGAGTGACAATTGCATATTTCCTGGTTTTCAGACGTTTAAGTTTGTTTTTCCATAATTCTTTATTTCTTGGTTTTCAGAGGTTTAAGTGGAGGTGCATTTCACATTCTAGAATGGTACAAGTCACTGACGACCAGCCTTAACTCTGCATTAATGAAGGTTTTGGGCAGTGAATGTTGTTTTTTGAAGCAGTGGTGGTAGTGAGGGAGGCATGGTTGAGGGGCGTTGTGTGTGTCTGAAGGAGGAGTGAGGATTGATGGCTTTCCCTGGGAACACCACACGACAACTCAGACCCAGCTCTGCCCACCTCCTGGGCCCTCCATAACCCAGTAGGACTGGAGGGCCATGGGGAGGAGGGAATGTGATAACCGATGGACTGTGAGGAGCAGAGCTACCTGCAAAGGCAGCAGGGGGAAGGTAAGAGAGCTTCAGACTCTACTCCACCCTTGGGGAGGGGAGGGAGGCTAATGTAAGGGGAAAGGCCTTTTCAGCCTAGGAGGATTTCAGAGTTGTAACATACCCCATTCATCTCAATGGAATGTTCTCAGCTGAATAAGAATATAGGGATGAATATAGCCTGGCCCAGTAGCTCAGAGAGATTTGAACTGACCCATTCATCTCAATGGTGTTCTCTGCCCGCCTCTCCCAAAGTCTACTCCAGCTCTGCTGTTGAATACCAGTTTTCAAGACAATCTTTGTATACAGATGGATTTTAGAGCAATTTGAATATTAAAATATAAAAATCCTTATTGGAGGGGCAGTCTGTAGCTGATGTATTTGAACACCTGGACAAAATGACTCCAATTTGCACAACCAAGAACACCCTTTCCCTGATAATCTCACCATGCTTGTGAATTTTACAGCATTTTGAAAATTAAAAGAAGCTCATTTTGTGGGGATCCGGAATTTAGGAACCCAATGATCAGTGATACCAAATTTGTACCACAAATGCCAGCCCTGGTTGCCACATATCAGTTTTTTAGGCAATTAAGTGGATCTTAGAGCACTTTGAAAATTATAAGCAACTCATTTTTGTTTGGGGGGCAGGGGAGCCTATTTCCCAGGAACCTTTTAACCAAATGACCCCAGATTTGCATCACAGATTGTACCCAGATCCCTGTTGTGCATGTGAAGACACCTCTCCAGCATTCAGCTACCAGCTCTCTATACACAGGCTCCACTCTCCTTCTAGTCCTGGTAAGCTTGGAGAGGTCATAGGGAGGAGGGAAGTTGGTGGGTCTGCCTTCTTACCTGCCACAGAGTAGCACTCCCACAGTACATGTGCAAATCATTCTCCAGTGCATCACCCAGGCTTGGGCCAGCTCGTAGATTTAACTTTAATCCTAATTTTTTTTAAAAAATATTGCTTCCCTAAAGGGGCAGTGGGTGCCAGATTCTACCCGACTTGAAACCTGCCCTGGTGATATTAGTTTGGAGTAGATCAATGCCCTAGTTTGATCTGCGGGTGTATGCAAAACATGTTATAAGAACTATCATTTTGATATCACATGATGTTTTTTAGGGGATGTTGTATCTCAGGAACATGTTGCTGAAACAACCACAGGTTTGGATCATTAACCCTACACAGAGCCCCCAACGAGACAAAGGAAATTTCAAGGAAATCAGAGTATGCCTGTGGGTTTTAGAGTACTTAGAAAAATCAGCTCTTAAAGAGTAAGCGGGTCTCAACCTTAATTATAGTGGTGCTACCAGCTTAGTACACTCTGCAGATGCAGACAGCAATAAAGGTAGTGAAACAGAAGGGTTCTGCTCTGCCAAACCCACCCCCTCATACAAGACAAACGCTATCATAGAGGCCACTGCAGCCCTAGAGGCTCCAAAAGGGCCACTAAGTGGTGTACTGACATTTCAACCTTAAGTGGAGGATTTTGTCTAACGGACCCTTGCAAAGCAGTATTGCGTAAAGCCCATTTACTCAAGTTGTGCACAGAGGAGAATATTTAGCCCATGGTTCAACAGCAATCGTCTCCCTATATGTGTAAAATTCCCAAGAGTTCTGTGCTTTCTCTGAAAACAAAATATTTCTATACATACCAAAAGTACAGAATATCAGTGCCTAGGGTTACCATATCTAATAAATAAAAAAAGAGGACCCTCCACGGGCCCTGGCCCCACCCCAACTCCGCCCCTTCCCCGCCCCCTCCTCCCTCCCACTCCCAGCCACGCGGAAAGGGCTGCCCGAGCGCTACCGGCTTCACGGTTTGCCGGGCAGCCCCCAGACCCTGCGCCCCCGGCCGACGCTTCCCCAGCGCAGCTGGAGCCCGGGAGGGGAAGCGCCCAGCCGGCAGGGCCGGCTTTAGGCCGATTCAGCCGATTCGGCTGAATTGGGCCCCGCGCCAAGAGGGCCCCGCGCTCACTTCCCTGGCCCCTCCCTTGAACGCCCCGCCCCCTTCCCTGCTTCCCGCGAATCAGAGATTCGCGGGAAGTCTGAAAAGAAGCAGGGGCGGGCAGGGGCAGCACAAGGTAAGCGGGGGTGGGGGCGCGAGAAGGGCTCCGGGTAGGCGCGGCCGCTTCCCGCAGGCCCCAGTGGCTCTGGCCCGGCCCGGTCCCTCGGCGCGGCTCGGGTCCCGTCCCCCCCCTGCGGCGCGGCGCGGCTCCCCCCGTCCCGTCCCGCAGCGCGGGTCTCCCCCCCCCCCGCGGCTCGGGTCCCCCCCGCGGTGCGGCTCAGGTCCGTCCCCCCCCCATCCCCTCCGCGGCGCGGGTCCCCCACCCCCGTCCCCTCCGTGGCGCGGCTCGGGTCCCCCCCCCCGTCCCCTCCGCGGCGCGGGTGTTCCCCCCCGTCCCCTCCGCGGCGCGGCTCCCCCCCCGTCCCCTCCGCGGCGCGGCTCGATTCCTGGGGGCGTGGCTTGCAGCAAGCCCCGCCCCCAGGAATTGGGCCCCGCTCTTGCTAAAGCCGGCCCTGCCAGCCGGGGGCGCAGGGTCTGGAGGCTGCCCGGCAAACCGTGAAGCCGGTAGCGCTCGGGCTTTGGGCAGCCCCTATGCCTCCGGACCCTGCGCCCCCAGCCGGGCACTTCCCCTCCCGGGCTCCGACGGCGCAGGGTCCGGAGGCACGGGGGCTGCCCGAAGCCGGTAGCGCTTGGGCAGCTCGGCTCTTAAACAGAGCCGAAGAGTCAGGGGAGGAGCAGAGCCGCCATTTTCCCAGACATGTTCGGCTTTTTGGCAATTCCCCCCGGACAGGGGTTTGACTGCCGAAAAGCCGGACATGTCCGGGAAAAAGAGGACGTATGGTAACCCTATCAGTGCCAACATCAGCCATTTTGACCCAAGAGCAGAATTTTGCCTAGTGATATAAATGTTAATGCTGTCAGCACTGTTATTTATGGAAAGTAGGCCTCCTCTTAAGTTGTAAAATACCAGGAATAGCAGTAAGCATTCTGGAAATGCAGAGATTATCTGTACTACTGTGCTACTCTCCTACTTTCTTTGAATCTCTAAACTGGAAACATTTCAAAGTGTTTTACGAGGACTCTGTTATTTCCTACATGGTATTTGTTTTGTCTATTTCATTGTCTTGTTTATCTGTGTTAAATGTAGGCTGCAGGCACAATCAATGTTGGATTAAAAAGCAAAATTTTCTGAGACTTGTGATTAATAGTAAATCAGTTAGCTCTTTAGGACATTTGCATCTGTTTGCCTTAATGTGAATCTTTATTTCTCAATGCCCAAGAATGACTGTCATCAGTATGACAGCCTAAAAAAGCTAAATCCTTACCAGACTTGAACATTCCTTTAATTATAGAGGCAGCAATACTAGTGACTCCATAATTAATATTACTTGGAAGTTTTCACTCAGAGTTAAGTGCTCCTTAGATATGAAAAACTTTCTGGCAGTGGAGCTGATATAGTTCTGATATGCAAAGGAGGGGTAGGATTTACAGGGGCCTGTGCAGAGGTTGCGCCCTAGACTGGGTGAGCATTCCTTCTCTTTCCACTGACCAGCCCCATGCACAGATATCTATTGCCCAGCCTGTTGCTTGGGCTGTATGTTCTGGATGGGAGGATTTTGGCCTTAAGTTATGCATGTGCTACAGATCATCAAAATAAAACTATGTCCAAACACACCAGAACTTTTCAGTTCTGATTTGAATCTAAACTTGGTGAGTGTCTCTTCCCAGTTCCTGTAGTAGACCAAATGATCCGCCGCAGATCTGACTGTTGTGCCGTAGGTCCATATATCATCCAGTATTTCCAGTCTGTCACTTGGGCCTGTACTCTCAACGTGAGACTTTTCCCCATTCTGTCAATGTTATTTTCATGTATTAAAACATGTTTTATAGTGATTATTTCAAGCTATGAAGGCATTTCCCTTTGTTCCCTTTTATACAATATGACCTTTTTCACAGATTCTGATTACACTTGCTTGGTTATGCCTATATAAACACTTGGGAACAGAAAGAGATAATTTCTGCAGGTAGCAGAGTACTGTGAATATTGCTTCTCAAGCTCTCCAAACATCCTGTATCATTTCAGTGTTGGTTTCGCTCTATTAAGATGATGAAATATTTTTACAGCCTGATAACGTATACTGTTCTAGTTTAATTCAAAAGCTCATGATAACTCCACGACCATGGAAAAGAGCCTTGAGGTTAATAGTTTGTACATAAAAGCTTTCTGCATTGATAAGACTTTTGGTTTTCAATTTTTACTGAAAAGGTCCCAGGTTTTACAAAAACTATTACTCAGTTTTTAGTGATTTTCACCCAAATTTTGGACTATTTAAGTACATGAAAATACTGATTATGCTAAGAAAATCCAATACATTACATTAGATTGCTGTGTTTATGTTAAACATAAATTAAGTGCAAATGTGAGGTTGTCTGTTAAAGAAATGCAATGTCATGTAATGGAATCAATTCTGCCTTCTTCCTGTTCTACTCCTCTCATGGTACTGCTCTGCTACCTACCCCAATAAAGGAGAACTAACAACTTAAAATGCCTTGTTCAAAAATTTTAAGTAACACTTAACTTCTAAACGTCTGAACAGCAAATGTAACTTTACTTCGCTGTATAGAAAACACTGGCATTTTTATCTGTTTGAATAATCAAAGTGGTGCTTTCTGTGCCTTCTTGGTTGCAAAGATTTGAACTGCTTCCTGAAGGTCCACAGTCTGGGCCAGCTCAAGCTCTATCGAGATGGTTGCAAGGCCAACCAGCCTCTCCTGTGTCATTGTGGAGCGTAGCTGTGTTTTTATTAACTTCAGCTTGGAGAAGCTGCGTTCTCCACTGGCAATTGTTACAGGAAGTGTTAGAAGTATGCGCAGAGCAACAAAAGCATTTGGAAAGAGGGTGGTCAACTTATTTGTGCACATATATTCCAGAACAGCCTTTGGAGTTGATCCTGCTGAAATGTATATTGAAAGGGCTTTCAGTTCATCACCTAAATCACTCGCATCAATATCGTGTATGTCATCATGTGTCAACACTGTCTCTAGTGCCATGCATTGCTGGTCTTCTTTAGGTATAGTGAGGAGTTTTGGAATATCATACAACATCCAAATATATTGCTGTGTTCCTTGAGCTGCATTAAACGTTCATCTGACTGTACTGCACAATCTAGCACCTGGTTAAAGAATTCAACTTTGAATTGTTGTTCGGGGTCTCTTATGGGAATATCCCGTGTCTCATAATCAAAATGTCTTCTTCTTCTTCTTCGGTGACTCTTGTATTCTTGAATGGGTGAAAAAATAACTTCAGTGTGAAGTTCCTCTGCCAACTTCTGTGCACTCTTCAGAACATTTTGAAATCCCTCATCTGACTGGTAAGACTATGGGTAGGACTTTGCTTTGTCCAGTTGTTCCATTGCTCCAGATATATCAAGGTCAACACCTTGGAGTCTCTTGCTTACAACATTTATTTCAAACAGTATGTCATGCCACAACACTAAGCCACACAGAAATTTGAAGTGATGTATGTTTCTGGTGAGTCCATTTCCCTCTGCCACTGTTCTCCCACGAACAGTTCCTGTCATAGCATTATCCTCCATAATGGCAACTATGGCATCATCTATCTTCCCAATTTGGTGTTTGATAGGCTTTATCGCCTCCACTCGACTTTCCCATCGTGTGTCACTTGGTGGTTTCAGTGTCAGAGAGGATGTTCCCAGATGTTGCTTCAAAATTTGCCATCGATGAGTCGAAGAGAAAAATATATAGATGCTTTGAATTACATTAAAAAATTCAGCAGCCTCACTAGAAGCTGATGCTGCATCACTGATCACCAAGTTCAATGAATGAGAACTGCATGGGACAAAAAAAGTTTGAGGGTTTAACTTTCGGATCCGTGTCTGCACTCCTCTGTTCTTTCCTCTCATGTTGGCACCGTTATTGTAGCCCTGACCTCTCATGTCCGCTATCACAATTCCCGTATTTTCCAGCTTTTTAAGAAGCACATTTGTCATACCGGATCCTGTAGTATCATCAATGTCAATAAATTCTAGAAAATGCTCTTTGACAGTCACCACTGCAGGGACATTTTTACTAGGTTCTGTTGTTGTTACAAAACGCACCATTAAAGTCATTTGTTACATATGGCTGATTGCCAGGTGTGCAGTCCAGAATAACAGAGTAATATCTTGCTGACTTCAGATCTGTCACAATCTTCTGTTTGACTTTTGTTGCCAGTAACTGTATGATCTCATTTTGAATTGTTTTTTCAAGGTAGTGGTGTATGTACATTTCTTGGGTGGTGACTCTTCTTAGATGCTCCTGGAGTACAGCATCAAACTCAGCCATCAGCTCCCCAATTTTAAGGAAGTTTCCATTGTTTGGCACATATAGCTGATCTGAAGTGCCACGCAGTGCTAGGTTTTGGGGTAGCAAGCATTCTCACAATGGCCATGAGCCTTTTCAGAACATTTTGCCAGTAAAGAGACTCTGATGCAATCTTCTCTTGATACTGATCATCTATGGTGGCCTTTAACCTTAGTCTCATCTCAAGCTCTTTCCACCTATGGAATGCTCTCTGGTGATTTGCTGCCTTCTCATGGCATGCCAGATTTCTAGCCAGATTTTCCCAGTCCTTTGGTCCTGTAGAACCCAATGTGGCTGGAACATCAGACTCGAAGAGTTTGCAACAAAAAACAGTATGCAGCATTCTGGGTTTTTGAGTACATAAGCCATGGCCTCTCCACTTTGTCACCATTGGGGATTTCACGCCAGTAATGTGTTGGGCGGAAACTTCTATTTTCATTGTCTTTGGGGAACATGAAATTTTTCACTTTCTGTGGCCAATGCAGTACAAGGAAGTCCCTTGGGCTACTGCTCAAGTGGATCCACAGTCTTGGATCATCTAGACTTAGGGAACTAAACTCAGGAGCAGCTGTTTCTTGCGCCTCCACCACACTCTTCTCTGATCTACAATTTTCTTCAGGAAGGTACATGGTTACATCCATTTGATATGGAGATATGGATGCTGCAGTAGCTGCCAGGTCACCTGCACTCTGACTAACTGGAAGATCAGGCATCTCCTCACCATTTACATCCTCACTGGGGCCGGAAGGCTCACCGTGAACATTTGTGTCTATGTATCTCAGGAGAGCTCCTTCCTGCTTAGATAGAAAAGCTTCCTTTGCTTTCTTTCTGTCATGAACATACAGCTAAGGGTAGCAGTAAATCCCTCCTTTACCTGTAAAGGGTTAAGAAGCTCAAATAACCTGGTTGGCACCTGACCAAAAGGACCAATAAGGGGAGAAGATACTTTCAAATCTAAGGGTGAAGGTTTTTGCTTTGTGCTCTGTGTGGGTGCTGTCTCCAAGACAAAGAGAGAGACCAAGCAAGTAATCCAGCTCCTACTGAAATGACACATCTAATATTACAGAAATAGTAAGTAATAGCAAGGAAATGCGTTAAATTATCCTTTGTTTTAGCTTGTGAATTTTCCCTGTGCTAAGAGGGAGGTTTATCCCTGTTTTTGTAACTTTGAAGTTTTGCCTAGAGGGGAAATCCTCTGTGTTTTAAATCTTATTACCCTGTAAAATTACCTTCCATTCTGATTTTACAGAGGTGCTTCTTTTACTTTTTTTTTCTTTATTATAAAGTTCTGTTTTTTAAGAATCTGATTGGTTTTTAGTGTACTAAAAACCCAAGGGTCTGGTCTGTGCTCACCTTGTTTACCTATCTGGTTGGTAGATTATTCTCAAGCCTCCCCAGGAAAGGGGGTGAAGGGGTTTGGGGGGATATTTTGGGGAAACAGGAACTCCAAGTGGTCCTTTTCCTGAATCTTTGTCTAACTCACTTGGTGGTGGCAACAGTACTCATCCAAGGACAAGGAAGGATTTGTGCCTTGAGGAAGTTTTTAACCTAAGCTGGTAGAAATAAACTTAGGGGGTCTTTCATGCGGGTCGCCACATCTGTACCCCAGAGTTTTGAATGCTGCCCCAGAGGGGCGTTTTCTTCTTTCACTCATGACTGCTGTTCTGTGCCAGCTATAGTGGCTCTCAATGCTCAATTGAAGGGGACAAATAAGCAGGCTGGTAGCAGGGCCTGAGTGAGGGAAGAGATCAGCATCTTAAGGGCCTAACTGGCTCCTACTACTTCAGTTGGCTGCCTGTTCTCCTCAAGTGAGTTCAAGGAAGCAGCAGGAAATAGGAAGCTCCCTGAGAAGCTGGTGTTAATCAGTCCAGGCTCCTGGGGGTGCTAGAGAGGTACATAAGAGGCTCTTCCTCATCTCTCTCCCTGCAGCTCCTGCTGCTTTCTGTTATTCTCTCACCTTTTCTCCTGCCCGCCTGTTATGTCTCTTGTGCCCTCCTTCCTCCAGCACAGCACTCCACCATCTCTGTGCATCTAGAGCAGAGAGAATACATATGCACCAGCAGCAGCCACAATTTTCTACACTCTGGGTCCTAGTGGTGCCCCCTCACAGTTTGGCACCTGAGGCAGTTGCCTCAGTTCGCCTCATGGTAAGGCCAGCCCTGCTGCCAGTTACAATGTCATTAAAAGAGAAAAATGCCAGGTTGTTTTTTCAAGAAACATATATTGTTCCATTGCCTGCAGAAAGACTCGAAGCCCATTCACCTCTAATTTAAATTCCTTTTTACAGTGTTTGTTTGTTTAACTTTATCAAATAAATCTTAGCAGTGTGTCTTCCAGAAAGAAAGATGTGCATGAAAGCTACTGAAATAATGTCACCTGGATTTTCAATAAAAAAAGTATCCTGTGGTACTTACAGGATTTATATTAAAAATACTAATAGTTCTAGGCAGAAAATTTAAACCAAAATTGGGCCTGAAATGCTTTCAAACATCTTAGAATAATTCAAGGTTTTTTGTTTTTTTTTTTCCAATTGGAAGGCCCTTCTCATTCCTACTTCCCTTTCCTATCATGTGTTTTCTTCTCACCATCCCATAGCACAGTGACAGTCCCTGTGCTGGATGTCACTTCCTTCGGAGTCTGAGCAGAATGACTGGAAAGTAACTGAGACACTGAAAAGCAACCCTGGCTGGCCTGGGCTTGATCCTGCATTCCGTGTACATCCAAAGCTCCCTGTGATGTCAATGCAGGACTGAGCCTCTTGGGAGCTCAGGATCCAAACTCAGACCCTCCCATGTGCTGTAACAGTGCCAGAAATCCATCAGCGCAGCCACTGCACATAGTTTTGAATTCAAAACAACACAGCATTACGACTGGATTGGTATTCTAACCCTATTTCTAGAGACTATGTGCCTAATCCGAAACCCACTGAAGTTAACAGAAAGCCTCCCACTGACGTCGATAGAATTTGGCTCAGGCCTACAATACGAGCTCAAGCAGATATGGAATAAACACCCCTCTGACACACACTGTTCTGACAGCAAAATATTAACTATTTAGCTGAACCTGGCAGGGTGGGGCCAAGTCACCAAAGAACTCTTATGTTCTTCCAAGGTACTCCTAGTTGCAGTCGGTGTTAGGGCTTGTGATTTGTTCATATTCTGTCTAATTAGTATTGAACAAGGCCCTAACACGGCATTAAGGGCACTGTGCTATTGGAGTTTCCATGATCCAGAAAGGACCAAAATAAAATAGAGGACGCTGATTACTTATGCTCATAGAAATTATTTCACTTTTAGTAAGAGTTGAGTGTTAGACATGGTGTCTTTGGAAAAATTCCAATCCAGGTAATTAGTTATATCCTGTCTCTCTAAATTCTTCCTGATTGATTCGGAATTCTCCTCTTCCTAAACTGCTGTGCAGTGTGGCTGTGCATTATTAAACAGCTACTGTATTCCACTCCAGAGGTGGTTGCATTTCAGTAGTTTGTGATGTCCTCATATAAACGTCCCTCTGTCACGGAGTTTGGGGGAGACAAGGCCCTGCACCCCCGGCTTCCTGCGATTCACCCTTACTCTCAGCCAGACAGTAGAACAGAAGGTTTATTAGATGACAGAAACATAGTCTAAACCACAGCTTGTAGGCATAAACAGGACCCCTTAGTCAGGTCCTTCTGGGAGGTAGGGAGCTTAGCCCCCAACCTTGGGGTTCCCTCCGATTCCCCAGCCAGCTCAAGACTGAAGAACCCCCTCCAGCAGTCTCACTCCCCCAACCCCCGGCTCCTCCTCCAGCCTTTGTCCAGGTTCCCGGGCAAAAGTGTCACCTGGCCCAACCCCCCTCCCGTCTCGGGTTACAGGCTCAGGTATCATCCCTTAAGAAAAGTCATCCCCTGCTATCCCATCCCCCATGCAGAAAGTCCCAGTAAAACTAGACGACATTCCCAGGTCAGTCCGCCCCTCTCCCTACTGCATCACACCCTCAAAGGAGTATTCTGAGGTTCAATAGTGTAACATCGATAAAGCACTTTGAGTTCCTTAGATGGGCGAGGCTACATCAGTCAAAATAGACATTAAATAAAAAGCCCTGATACCATCCAAAGAATTTGAATTTATTTCTTTAGATTATTTATATACAGTGGCTTAAATAAAAGTTCTTTTCTCCACTATGGAAATCCTTTGTGACAGTGCCCAACATGGATAAAGCATGGTTTGCTCTTGCATTACAGAAGAGACCAAGCCATATTTTAATCCATTTCCAAATCTAGCTACAGTCTTGAACTTTGCAGGGCTGTGTCACAATTCCGGAGCATGATGAAAACATAGTTCTGCCTCATCTACACTGGGAAACACAAATGTTTTAATAATACTGGGAAATACCATATTGTGACTAGCTCCCAAACAGGGTGAGATCCAGGGTGGGGTGTACCATGCAGTCCTGAACCATCACATGTTTTGTAAAGGATCTGCTCAGTATAACAAAAAAACCCACATACCCCTCTCTATTTGCAATACTGAAGGCTGCGAACCTGCTACTTTATTCAAGAGTATAACAAAAAGAATGGAGAGAAAACTCATGTACAAAATGGGAAGGAAGGGCTGGAGCCTAACTCCACCCCATTATACTCTGGGTAACCCAGTTAACCCGAAACTAAGGCTGCAAGTCTGTCACGGAGGTCATGGATTCTGTGATTTTCCATGACCTCCGTGACTTCTGCAGCGGCCAGCAGCAGCAGTTTGGGTATGTGCGAGGGGGCTCAGGGTTAGAAGGTTTGGGGGGGTGGGTGCTTACCTTGGGGTGGGGGACTCCCCGGCTTACACTGGCATGGCCCTGCAGCTCCAAGGCAGCGGAGGGGCCAGGGGGCTCAGCGCGCTGCCCACACCCGCAGGCCCCACCCCCACAGCTCCCATTGGCTGCGGTTACCGGTCAATGGAAACTGCACAGCCGGTGCAGCACGCGGAGCCCTCTGGCCTCTCTGCCACCTAGGAACTGCAGCCAGGATAGGCGAAACTGGGTAGGGAGCCCCACCCCACCCCCAGCACCAGCGGGGGTCCCAGGCTGCCCGTCACTGCCTCCCCACAGCACCAGTGGGGGTCCCAGGCCGCCCGCCGCTGCCCACCCTGCCCAGCACCAGTGGGGGTCCCGGGCCGCCTGCCACTGCCCGCCCCGCCTAGCACCAGCAGGGGTCCCGGGCCGCCTGCCGCTACCTCCCTGTCGTCCCAGCACCAGCGGGGGTCCCGGGCCACCCGCCACTGCCCATTCTCTCCCCTCCCAGCAGCACCAGCGGGGGTTCCAGGCTGCCCGCCGCTGCCCAGCCCCCACAGCGCCAGTGGGGTCCCAGGCCACCTCCCCCAGCACCCGCGGCGCTCCTGGACCACCCCCGCCTCCAGAGCATAACCTCCCCCCCCCCCCCCAAAGTTTTAGTTAGGGGTATATAGTAAAAGTCATAGACAGGTCACAGGCCATGAATTTTTGTTTACTGCCCGTTCCCTGTCCATGATTTTTACTAAAAATACCCATGACTAAAACGTAGCCTTAATTATAACCACTTTACTACAATACGTTTTCTCTCTCATCCAGCTTTCAACAAATGGCATAAGCCAACAAAGTTATGAAACTATAATAAAGGAAAACTAACTTCCTTACCACATGCTCTAGAAGCCTCTTCAGACTGGAGACAAAACTCTTTTAGACTTTGCATGTAACTATGTTTCAAAACATATTTAAACATGGTTCAGAGGTGGTTACAACAATCCCTACTTACAATATGACTTATTCAGCCAGTTTGGATTTGAAAAGCAAATGGTCTAGTTGACCAGAAGGAAGAAGATAGTGTTCCAAAGTGATGTTCTCCCTCCTGTGTGTACCCAGTCCTAGGACAGGAACTTGGATTCCTATCCTACACGTTACACTGTTTAAAAAAAAAAAAAATTTACCCACACTACTAAAACAGAGAAATGTGTGTGTACAGAAAAGCACTGCCAAGGCACTACTATATCAAAACATCCCCACCCTGAAATCTCCCCGCAAGTAAAGCTCTGGTCAATTCTCTGAGTAATAACATGTCTTGGACAGAAAGTTCCTTTGACTAGAACATTTGCACACTGCTTAGTCACATAAATAAACAGTATTATTAGTAAATATGTAGTTGTTCTAGTGTTTGTTTTAAGAAGAACCCATAAGCAAATCTCATTATTCCAGTCTTTCTTACTTGGGTAATGCTTTATATTTAATAGAAATTTTTGAGTGCCATCTAGGGGCAAACAGCATTTGCCAAAGGACTTTTGAGGACTGTTATACAGTATAAAGCAGAGGTGGGCAAACTACATCCCGTGGGACCGTCCTGTCCGGCCCTTGAGCCCCCAGCCAGGGAGGCTAGCTCCCAGCCCCTCCCCCACAGCCTCAGCTCACCGTGCCGCCAGCACTCTGGGCAGCGGGGCTGTGAGCTCCTGCCCAGCAGTGTGGCTGCAAGAGCCGCCAGGTGTAGTGTATTAAATTGCTCCTCGTAGGAATGTGCTACTTAGGGAGCACCAGGACTGGCAGCCGTACGTAGTACACTATAAGTAGCACATTCCTACAGGGAGCAATTTAATACACTACACCCAGGTAGGGAAGGCTGTGCCTCCCCAAATCGCCTGGCCCCCACCCCCTATCTGCCCCCTCCCACTTCCCGACCCCTATCTGCCCTCTCCGAACCCCCCGACCCATCCAACCCCCCTGCTCCTTGTCCCCTGACTGCCCCCTCCTGGGACCCCCCGCCCCAACCGCCCCCTGGGATCCCACCCCATATCCAACACCCCCTGTTCCTTGTCCCCTGGAACCCCTGCCCCTTATCCAACTCCCCCGCTCCCCACCCCCTTACCATGCCGCTCAGAGCACCAGGACTGGCATCTGAAAGTAGTACATCGTAAGTAGCACATTCCTACAGGGAGCAATTTACTACACTACAGGTTTAATACATTATGATTAGTGAATGACTGTTATCAGAGGTGAAAGTAAGCCGGAACGGAGGACCAGGACCGGTAAGAAAAGGTGCAGTCTGACTCCTCCTCCAGCCAGGCTGACAACGCTAGGCTCCGTGCTTTCCCCCTGCCTGGCACTCAGCAGTGGGTGCAAGGGCTCCCCTCTAGCTTGCAGCAGGGAGACTGGCTGAGAGGGAGAAGCAAGCCACCGTTCAACCCCCAGGGTTAGGAGCCGTTTCTGGCATCCTTGTTAATTTCACTCACAGTTGCTGGGGGGAGGGGGCCGGGGAATGGTTTGTTTGACTATGGCAGGGGCAGTTCTTTTCTGCCCCCGGGGTGAGGGCACAACAAATACAAGCATTTGGCTGCATAGCTTAAATCCTCCCCACCCCCAACTCAGCAGGGGCTCTCCCCTCTAGCTGCCTGCATAAGAACATAGGGTGCAATCTCAGATCTCTTTTTGTTTTGTCCTGCCTGCAGAGTGCAGTGGCTGAAATTGACAAAACTTTCTCTAAGTATTTTGTATATTTCATGCAGGCTATTCCAGTTGTCCTTCATTCACCCCTGCCCTGCCTTCCCCTACTACTAGCCATGCACCGGTGTGTCCCCTGCACTCTTTTATGTGCCTAGAAGGGAGATTAAAAAATCCTTGATATCTGACTTGCTAGGAAATAGGGAGGATCTAGGGAAAGCAGGGCACTGGTGGGCATGGTGCAACGTAGTCCCTTGCCCTCCCTGGCTCCCACCATGTGGGGGTATGGCACTCAAAAGCTAACTTTGGAACATCCGTATGAATGTCTTCCTGGGAAAACAAAATCTTATTGTCTTGCTTCACAGATCTAAATCTACTCTGATCCAGGTATGTTCTAAATGTATAGGTACAGTATGGATGGATCTCTCAAAAAAGATAGCTCTTCAGTGTAGGAGTTGGACCAACAGTCCCCTGGGGAAGGACTGATTCCATTAAGCAGCACACATTAAGCAGAAGTTCCTGAGGTGTTAGCCCAGAAACACTTGTCTCCCCCACACACCCCTTAAAAGGGCACTGGCACCTCCCCCACCCCCGTCCCGATTTTTCACATTTGCTGTGTGGTCACCCTACCCAGGGTTCCCAGCCACCTCTGCAGCTAGTAGCTCTGGGGGTGATTTAAAGGACCCGGGGCGCCTAGCTTCAGCTGGATCCCCAAGCCCTTTTAAATCCTGATTTAAAAATCCTGGGATTTAAAGGCCCCACCTCTTCCAGTAGAGGCTACGCCTCTTCCGGCTGAGGCCCTGCCCCCTCCGCAAGACTCTGGAGTACCGGTAAGTCCTTTAAGTTACTTTCACCCCTGATTGTTACTTATATGTGAGACAGTAACTCACCTACTCAGGTTAGTTCTTAAAATTCTTGGAAGTGTTTCTAAGTTAGTGTTATTTGACATAAATTAAAGTGAACTATAAAACCAAGAATGTTCCAACCCAGTTTAGTTTAAATAGGCACCAGCCTACATGAAAGGAAACATGGGGCTGCCATCCACACAATCATTTTTACCATGTGATAGGACCCTTCTATTAGAAAGAGGTCACATGTAGCATAGAATTAGCCCTTGTCTAAACACAAAAGTTGTGCAGATTTAACTAAATCGGTTTGTGTGCCCTATATTGGTTTAGTTTATGAATACAGCTAAATGGATATAAGGCATTCTTAAACCCATTTGACAGTGTCCACTCAAAGGGATTGCACTGATTTAGTGAAATTGGTGTAATCCCCTTGTGTGGACACTCTTAAATTGGTTTAGAGTGCCCACCCAATTTCTAAACTAATGTAGATAAATTAGTGCAATTTTTGTGTGTAGTAAAGTCCTTATAAATTCTCTTTTGGTGAGTAGACATGAATTTTATTTAAAGGTCCCCCTCATATTGATGAAATACCATGTTGTTAGACTATATTACAATACATGGTTGAGATGATTGAGTTTTGCACTGTACTGGGATGGGCAAACTTTTTGGCTCAAGGGCCACATCTGGGTGGGGAAATTGCATGTAGGGCCATGAATGTAGGGCTGGGGCAGAGGGTTGGGGTGCGGGAGGGAGTGCGGTGTGCAAGAAGGGGCTCAGGGCAGGGGATTGGGGTGCAGGGAGGCGTGCAGCATGTGGGAGGGGGCTATGGGCAGAGGGTTGGGGTGCAGGAGGGGCGTGGGATGCAGCAGAGGGTTGAGGTGCAGGAGGGGTGCAGCAGGGGGGATCAGAGCAGGGTGTTGGGGTGCAGGATGGGTGCGGGGTGCGGCAGGGGGTTGGGGTGCAGGTATAAAGCATTTCCAGGACACATTTAGTGTAACCTAAAGATGCAGCGATGAACTGGGACACTATGGGCCATATTTTTAAAGGTATTTAGGTGCC
Source organism: Malaclemys terrapin pileata (assembly GCF_027887155.1). NCBI lineage: Eukaryota > Metazoa > Chordata > Testudines > Emydidae > Malaclemys > Malaclemys terrapin. The sequence goes on along the minus strand of NC_071513.1, from coordinate 82,301,685 downwards.
TTAAAATAGGCAACTAATGGGATTTTCAAAAATGTCTAGGTGCCATGGCAGTTAGGCACCTAGGTGTTTTTGAAAATCCCAGTAAGGTGCTGCTGTGCATCCTTAGGTGCCTAAATACCTTAAAAAACTTGGAGCTATGGAACTTCTTTTTTGAAGAATTTATGCTTTTTGTTATTTAATTAATATTTTAACCCTTTTGGGGTGTGAAGAAATCCTTCCAACTACAAGCTAGTGTAGTTGTATTGTCTGGAGATAGACAAAAAATGGCTTTAAGACAGGGGTGAATGGACTATATGGGGAATCCCATTACTAATTACTAGATTTTACAATTTAGTGAAAATGCAAAACAGCGCTAAAAACCTCACCAATGGTGCTTAAAATAAAAACCTCACCAGTAGTGCTTAAAATAAAATAGTGTTGTAATAGGAGGGAGGTACAGCATGAACCAATTTTTGCAGACTAAGGGTACTAGGTGTGAGAAGAAGTAACAGCACCACCCAAAGGTTATAAATGCCTTAGTTCTATTTCAAGCCATGACTGAGAACTGGGGGAAGAACTCATTTGCCGATGTGTTGTTTCCCCATTGGCCCATAGGTAGCATGACATCACTGACATTAGCCCTGCTATCACAATAGCAGTCTTGTTGGTCTACATTTTGGTAAATTTCAAATAATTAAATCAACTTTCTGTATGAGTTTGCAGTTTAACAAAAGGAGGTCCAGAAAGAGTCAACCATGCTTAGATTTTTTCATGGATGTCTCTCTCAAATTAATTTTGAAACTTTCAGGTACCACTTCCCTACAGCACTTATTTTTTCTCACATCAAAGATACCGACAAATTGGAAAATTAAGCAGAGAGCTGCAAGAGGGATTGATTTATGAGAAAAGATTAAAAACTAACAATTTCTATTTTGGCTAAACAATAATAAAGAAATTGTAAATTATCCTCATGCATGTGTAAATGTATGGGTAAATACTAAGGAGGGAGAAAACTGCTTTGTCCTAGAGGACATGGAGTAATGGAACAAAATTACACCAAAGAAAATATCCTAATAGCAAGAGCCATTAGATTATGGAATATTCTCCCAAGACTACTGGTGAAAATTCCAAAAGTTGAAAGAAGCGAGAGAGAAATGGCTGCAAAGGAGCTATGCCAACTACATTTTAAAAGGGTGGTTAGGAGTTAGGACAAACAGTAAATGTTGTTTACTAGTGCTCTCTTTTCTCTAGTTTCTCACACACAAGCTTTGTTCCTGGTTTCTTAGTTTTTCAATGTACTTAGCCTAATTTAGAATTCATAATTCAAAATGTCCTAGTGGGGCATGTCCTTTGACATTATCACAGAAGGCGATTACACACATTACCTTAAACAAAAAACTTGGTCCCCAATCCTGCAAGCTGACAGATCTCTGTGCTCTCAGTTACAGTAATCAGAGCAGGTGGCAACAGCAGTGTTGGAAGGTGATGAGATCTTGAGGAAACGGTATCATAAGGTGTAATACAGTCCGTACGTTCTTATGTGACTTTACCATGTTGGGCGTAGAGTGGCGACCTCTTGATATTGCATGCTCATGTTGGTGCAGCACAGCCCTTTCGGTGCGAGGTCAGTGTGCTGTGGTGCAGGGCTGACACGTAGGTGTGAAATCACTACAAGGCCAGCAATGACCCAGCAGGGTGAGGTCACCGTGGGCCGTTGCTGTGGCACTTCAGAGCACGACCAGCGGGAGGCGCCACCGGCTGCACTGGTACCGTGGGACAGACCGACTGCGGCAGCTCCCCTGGGCCAATCCCAGCGGCCATCTCTTGCGCAGGGGCACCTGTGACACTTTATGCAAAGGGCTGCAGGAGCGAATTCACTAGCTACAGGGAATTGCCGGTGGTGACAGAGAGCGGCCGTGGCGGAGCTGAGCACTGACCCCGGCACATCCGAGACCTGCCTCGCGCCACCGCTTAGCTGCCCGTGAAAGGAGCGAACGATAACGGCTTCCCCTGGCTGGGTGGCCTGGGGCTGTGGCGGGGGGAGGGCTGGCCATGACCACGGGGCTCCCTCCCAGCTGCGACCCAGGGCACTTTCCCCCGGCCCGGATACCGGCGGAGGACGCTCCGCCCTCCGACCGGCTTGTTCAGCATCTCGGCGCGCTTACGCCGCTCCACCTCTCTCGCCACCTCCCCCGCACCCATCGCCTTCCACGTCGGCCGGGCCTGGTGACCCGGAAGTGATCCCTGCTCTGCTGCGAGTCCAAAATATGTTCTCCGGCGTTTCTTTGATACGACGCTTCTCGGCGGGATCCGCTCGTTTAGGCAGCGGAAACTAGCCGCTTTCCGGGGCGTTTCGCGGCCGCGAGGAGCGGCGAGGCTGCAAATTGACCCCGGAAGGACTCGGGGCAGAGGCGCTCCCGCCCTTCGGCTGTGTGCTGAGTGTACGTTGGCTGCCTCAGCTACGGGTCCCGGGCAGGACCAGCGCTAGGGTCGCTCGCTCGGCTGGTCTCCGCGATGGCTCCGAAAGGCGGTAGCGGGGCCCGGCAGCAGTCGGAGGAGGACCTGCTCCTGCAGGACTTCAGCCGCAACCTCTCGGCCAAGTCCTCGGCGCTCTTCTTCGGCAACGCCTTCATCGTGTCCGCCATCCCCATCTGTGAGTGCCCGCGCGGCGCGGCTCTCCGCGGGCCGCCATCCCCATCCCTGAGGGGCCGGGCCGGGCAGGCTCGGCTCCCGCCGCTTCCTTTCCGGCCTGGCTGTCCCGGGTGAGGGGTCGCGGCTCGAGGCAGCCTCCGTGGTGGCGACGTGGCACGTGGGGGGTCTGAGCCATGAGCGTATCGCGGCTACGTCCTGAGCCGGGGCCCTCCGGCAGCGCGGACTCCCTGAGCCCATCTTCCGGCGCTGGCAGCCGGCTGCCCCGGAGAAGGGAGACGTGGGGCCGTTAGTAGCCATGCGAAGCAGGGGGGGCCCGATTCATACCGCCCGCTCTGAAATTGCAGCGTCCTCGGAAGCATCTGCTCCGGCAAGCTGAAGGGAGGCATCGCCTCCAAATCCTGCCGCGATTACTTTGGCCTTCAGTTTCCCCGCGCCTAACTGCGTGGCAATGGGGTTGGAACAGTTTGTGTAGTGGGGGTGCTGAAAGCCATTGAACAAAACTGTAAATCCTGTATATGATGGAAACCGCTCCAAGCCAGGGGTGCTTCTGCACCCCTAGTTCTAGCACCCTTGCTGTGAGAGTGTCACAGATGAGCCCCATAAAACATAGATCTTCTCTGCCTCAGGGAAGTGACTTCTTCAAAAATGGACAGCCCTGTCCTCTTAGCTCTGTCCTGTTTCTATCCAACACATCTGACTAATTCTAGATAAAGTGTAGTGAAGACAAAAATGTTAGTAACCTGTCTCACTTAATGGGGGACTGACTAAATCTTTATGAATATTCTGTTTTTTTAGGGCTGTACTGGCGGATATGGCACATGGATCTTGTTCAGTCTGCAGTCCTGTACAGTGTAATGACCCTTGTCAGTACATATCTGGTAGCCTTTGCGTACAAGAACGTCAAGTTTGTTCTCAAACACAAGTAAGCTTGCTAACAATTTGAATGCATCTTTTCATAACAGAGATAGTGAAATTAACATTTACAGTGGGTTGTTTATTCAAATTTTTACCTAATTCTGGCATATTGAATAAGGCTCAACTCGATGAGGCATCATTTGCCACTAGGAGGAGTATCTTAAAGGACCCATGGGGTCCACTGCATGAAGGAGATTCTCTAAGAACGCATCTCCTCTTCTGCTCTAAAATGTAATTCTAGTTTAAAAAAAATTCTTTGTTTTACATAAGGATTGGAGTAGCTTCGGAAGTTCTGATCTGCTTTTCCATGACTTCCGATATTGCTTTGGACAGTGAATTGTCCTAAATTTTGATTGAATAGAGTTCTTAAGTATCAAGCTCAGATTTTGCATGGTAAATTTCTGCTGAAAATCCTAAACCAACAGAAGAAAAATTAAAATGTCATTGGTTTCACTGTGGAGATGAGCATTCTCAGCCAAGTGAATGACTGCTGTCTCAAAACGTCAGTGTGCTGAGGGTTTATGAGACTATTACTTGAAAATCATGCTTAAGCCTCTTTTTACAATTGTTGCATGTAACTCCTGAGATCACTGTAGCTTGAAAGATCAGAGGGAAACCTTTTTTTTTAGTTGTCTGTGATTTGATGACCTTAACACCAAACATACAAGAAAGGTCGTACTATTTCCCTTACATCGGCAATAGATTTCTACTGTTTGTGTAGGTCTATCCCATTTGTGTGTGGAAAGACATTAACTAAAAGGAAAAAAAAAATTTTTTGTTTCCTCATGGGCAGCTATAGCACCAGAAACTACATTTGACTAATTCTTTAAAAATCAACTAGCTTTCAGTTGGTGTCTGTTTAATGTGATACAAAGTTGCTAAATGTTTTGGTTTGTTTTTGACTCCATAATGTAAATGGGAAGAAACTGTAGTTATTGAACTTCCATATTTTGATTCTGATCTAAACTCATATCCTTGCAGAGTAGCCCAAAAGAGAGAAGATGCTGTTTCCAAAGAAGTTACTCGCAAACTTTCTGAGGCAGACAATAGGAAGATGTCTCGCAAAGAGAAGGATGAGAGGTAATCTCCTTTGATTGTCATTATAAAAATGAATAGGCTCCTAATTTTAAAGGCCCATGATAGGATATTAGGCACTGTCTCTTGCTTCATGACTTGAGAAGACATCTACAGTCAGTGGGAACTCTGCAGCTGATGGAGCCCATGGTGAAGCACTTTTGAACTGAGGCAGGGTTGTTAACAGAAAGTCTGTCTTTGAAACTGTCAGGGTTCCCGCCCCACTCTGAGGTACAGATGTGGGGACCCACATGAAAGACCCCATAAGTTTATATTCCACCAGCTTAGGTTAAAAACTTCCCCAAGGCACAAATTCCTTCCCTTGGACGGTATTGCTGCCACCACCAAATGATTCAGGAAAAGGACCACTTGGAGTTCCTATTTCCCCAAAATATCCCCCCAAGCCACTTGACCCCCTTTCCTGGGGAGGCTTGAGTATAATATACCAACAAATTGCCTTTAATAAAGGTACAGACCAGACCCTTTATGTTTAGGACACTAAAAACGAATTGGGTTCTTAAAAGAAGAACTTTATTATAAAGAAAAAAGTAAAAGCAGCACCTCTGTAAAATCAGGATGGAAGGTAATTTTACAGGGTAATAAAAAGATTTAAAACACAGGGGATTCCCCTCTAGGCTCAACTTCAATTACAAAAACAGGAATAAACCTCCCTCTTAGCATAGGGAAAATTCACAAGGTAAAACAATAGATAATCTAACACATTTCCTTGCTATTACTTACAATTTCTGTAAGAGCTGGGTTACCTGCTTGATCTCTCTTTTTGTCCCGAGAGAGAACAAAAACAAATCCCCCGCCCCCCAGACTGAAAGTATCTTCTTTTCCCCCTTGGTCCTTCTGGTCAGGTGCCAACTAGGTTAATTGACTGATTAACCCCTTACAGGTAAGTGATTCTGTACCTTTGGCCAGGAGGGATTTGATGTTACTGCATACATAAAGATTGTTACCCTTCCCTTTATATTTATGACAGGAACCCTTTATCAAGAGGGGATCAGAGAGGCCAAGACTGACTGTCTTTGAAACATGAAAACTCAGCTTTTCACAAAAGCCTTCCTATAACTGAGTCTGAACAATAGATCTTAAAAAAAAAAGAGCAGCTGTATTAAGGAGTGGTGAAGGTTAGGTCCTTTATAGACAAAAGTGTCAAGTATCAGAGGGGTAGCTGTGTTAGTATAGACAAAGTGGATCTCAAATTTGTATTTAATGACTAAGAACTTGAGTGATGGGTATATTAGGAATACTTTTTAGTTTAATATCTATTAAAAAACCACAAACTTATGACGAATACTTCTGGGAATTGAACCATCAGTTTTTTAGAGCAAGGACCGTGTTTTCCCTTGGATTGACAGCATGGGCACTGTACCTGCAAAATAATGAGTATTCATCTCAATCTAGTAATAAATCTAGTTCAGTTTTTGTGACCTTTGGACCTAGATTCTTGAAGAACGTGACTTAAGTATGTATATGTATACGCAATAAATATAGGTTATTCCTGTAGTACCTTGTCAGGCCTCAAGTAGCACAGACTGCATTTTCTATTCGAAGCAGTCTGAAAACAGTCAGAGGAGCAGTATGTATGCAGCTAGGCAGGGAATGTCTTTGTATAGTTAATAAACTTGGTTATTTGGGACACAATTGTGCCCTTGTGGTTTTTTCATATTCAGTTATGTAAAGAAGAAAAGAGAACCGTGTTTAACAGCATTGCATGCATCTGATTTTTATTAATTTATCAGTGACAGAAATGACGTATAATCCTATTATGGTGACTTTTGATGTTCAGTAACTCATTCTGTCATGGTAAAAGGTATTTTATCGAGAGGTTTCAGTGTCCTTTTTTTACTGACATAAAAGGTGCCATCTCTGAAGGAGTGCTGCAATAGTGGTGTTAGTATCCAGATTTGTATTAATCTACAAATATTTAAAATAATTTATTTGCATTTATACATAGAATTCTGTGGAAGAAAAACGAAGTTGCAGATTACGAAGCAACAACATTTTCTATCTTCTACAACAACACCCTCTTTCTCGTCTTGGTCATCATTGCTTCATTTTTTCTATTGAAGAATTTCAACCCCACTGTGTATCCTTTACAATTTCACTGTAAACAATCTGAGAACTGTTCACAAGTTTTTTATTGATAGCAATTTAGTTTGTCCAGTAACATTTGGGCATTAGGTTATAGAACAGTCTAAATAGAGATTACCAAGGCAGCTCCAACCCGTACTTGCATGCTGATGGTTTTTGTTCTCATTTAGCATTGAACGTTCTTGGGTGTCTCATTTGAACTCTATGAAGAAGCTGCCGTGGAATGGATAACTTGATACAATGGTGTGTGCTGCAGTAAGAGCTAGTTAACATTTATGTGGAACTGCCCTATGGTATATTCTTGTCAGGAAATTTAAATGTTGTGGGCTGTTGTGCTACAGGATATTTTTTTCCTACTCTGCAGTAATTTCTTGAATGTGAAATCATTTCCTCCAGCGCTGAAGTCGCTTACTTCATGCAGCACTAATTTGATGCAGTATTCAAGCTAGGACGCCTGTTAACAGCATTTAAAACTTTTCTTTGGGGGCTAGTCTAGGCTTTGTTTTTTAAAATTCACGCACACTTATAAATAGGCTTAATTCCTAATAGCGTCTGTCTCTAAACTAGACATCAAGTATGCTGCAGTACCTATTGCAAAACTCTGTTTCCACCCTTTCTCTTCAGACTCCTACTATGTTTATTGTAAGAGATGTTACTTGTGGTAGCTTTAAGTTTACATCCTTAACTTTTTCCCCACAGAAACTACATTCTGTCTATAAGTGCTTCATCTGGACTGATCGCCCTGCTGTCTACAGGCTCCAAATAGACAAAACAGTGGTCATCTGTTCATATTTGTGGGTGGATCCAATTTCATTCAAGACTTAAGTGTGGGAGGTATAAACAGTCTGAAAACTTGAGCTTTTTTACAACAATAAATGTAAAGCAAACTTTGAATTTAGCTTTGGTTACTTGATAAGATATTGTTGAAATAAAATTGAATGAATCAAACTTAAGTGGCAGAAGGAAGGAAGGAAATATACCATATCAAAAGCTGTAATAAGCTTAACTCCTTGGAAGTACTTTGAAATCATAATAAGGATGATTTGTCAAATGTTTCCATTGGTGTTTCCATAAACTGAATTAGGCTACCACTCCAAAGCACAGAAAATAACCATGCTCTGAACTCTATGGCAGACTTGCAAATATGATGGGGTTTTTTTTTGATATGTATAAAAGAGCTTAACCCATTAGTTACAAAAAGTGACAATCCATCTCTTAATACTTATAATTTGAAATGTTTTAATAAAAAGTTCAAGAATACTGACTGTAGTGGGCTTGATATTTACCTTCTAAATTTCTAAGGTTTTCAGGTGGAAGACTATCAGTAGAGCTCTGTGATTGTGGCAGCCTCACCTTGCCCTATGGAGTTGTGCTTCAGAGTAAAAGCTTCCATGTTGTTTTTTTAAAATAAACCAAGTCCCTGGTCTAGCAAAGAACCTTGAAAGTATGAGCCAAGAATAAGCCTAAAGAAAGTTCTGTTGGAAAATATCCTGAAACAGCTGTGAATGTGAATTAACCCATTGGGATGAATGGGTTAAGTCAAACCTAAAGATGATAATATTTTAACTGTAGTAGCTTATACCTTTCTGGCACCCCTTGGGACAAAGGAAGGGTAACGCTCTTGTATCCTTGACCATGGTATTGCTGGGGGGTTGTCCTGGAGTCTTCCAGCAGTGTTGCCCAGGACATTTGCCTCCTTTCCAGTGTGCATGTGGGGGAAGATTTAAAGTAGTCAAGATGACAGTCAGGAGCTTACAAAAGGCAGAGTCCAGGGTTTTGGGAAAGCAAAGGAAGAAAAAGAACCACCCACTCTCCTTTCTGAAGGGCCCTTGGCAACCAAGGGTCTCAAGTGGTATCCCCTAGTCTGCAACCCTACATCCTGGGCCTGTGGAGCTTGAATTCCAACCCTGCTCCATTAGTGTGCCACCTCCAGCTGAGCTGAGATCCTCCCTTTTAAGGACCTGACCTTCTCCAGGTTTGACACACCTCATTGGTGTGCTGGATTGGGGCTGACTGCCCAGAGGATGTCTTTAACCCCTTTTTGACTGGGATGGGGATATGCTAGATTTTCCTACCAATGTCCGTAGTCGTCAACCCCAAACTGCTCTGCTATTTGCTCAAAGCTCCAATTGCTCTCCTTCTCTTCCCCCTCCCCCTAAATACCAAAACTTATAGCTAACACAATGGCTATGTTGCCTATACAAATCTGTGGCATCCTAAAAACTGAACATAGGGACAGGTTAAAATAAATGCAATGCTGAAATACGAGATGTGATAGTATACTATATTTTCATCTACAAGGAAGATTAACTGCCTTTTTAATATTTAAATAAAGCCTCTGCAGAACTTCCAATTTGCAGTTCCAGAGTGCGGCAGGTATTGGGTCTGGCTTGCCTTAGAGTATGCAGGGTTTGTCTAAGTATTTTACATGGAGAAGCTTAAAGATGACTTTCAGAGGGGGAAAGGTTTGGATGTGTATGTTTTTGGTTTTTTTTCTGCTGCTGCAGAAAGATGTCTTTCAAAAAATTGTTCTAGACTTTCAGGTGTTTTCACCTTGAATTGTGGTCTTTTCTGCCCTGGGCCACTGGAGAACGGTAGGCTTGACATCACAGGTAAGGACTGCCTCTTACTCTGTTTGTACAGGGCCTAGCACAATGGGATTCATTATACAACAACAACAACAACAAACACCCACTTCTGCACTGAGGTAGAGTTGTGGGGAGATAGAAACCAAAAAGGAAGAACAAGGCAGAATACATTTCGGGCCCTAATCCATCCAACACACAAGTAGTACCATTGACTCTTAAAATGGGACTTCAGTACTCGCATAGTTAAGAACATGTATTTGCAGAAGAGGGACCTAGATTTTCAGCCTTTTAGGAAGTTGCTGATATTTTTCTCTAAGTGACAGGTTACCAACAGTGAAATGCTGTTACTGTCAGCTCATTGAATATTTTACTAACTTTTTCTCTTTAGCTTAGTTTTTTTGGAATGGTTATGTTTCTAAGGCCTGGAGACCATCTTTGTAAGGTCAGAGTTTCTCCTGAGAATTATAGGATGTTATAGGATAAGAAGCTTAACAAATATTTGAAACCCAAATAATTTCTGGACTCTTAATTTAAATCCCCATCATTTTCTCCAAATCCTGTCATGCTTGCATAACCACGTGTTTCCCTCGCTCTCCTTTTCCCTTTAGAAGAGATCAGTGTCTATAAATCACAGAGATGGTAGGAGTGTCTAAAGTGACAAAGATTGTGTGATACTGTAACCTGCGCTGGCCCCCGACAGCTGGTTTAGAGAGACTCCCAATTCCATAAGTAGAATGAAGGTTAGCCTAAAAGTTTTGTTGCTTGGCATCCCATTGCTATCTGCCAAATTATTAGACCACTTGACTCTTCATATTAGTTTTCTCTCTGAATAAAGGACAGTGCCATCTCCCTTTTTAATGAATATTTATTACATTAATCTCTATAACAGGCAAGAATTTTTAACTTTGGCTTACACACAGAGAGTGCAGGATTCCTGTATGACTGAGGGGAAAACATAAGGAATGTGTCCTAAAGGAGAAAAGGGATTGGTACATAAATAAGGGAATAGTTCAGTCGGTACCCTGCAAAAGAGTGCATTTTACTTTTTCACCTTTGTAAGGTATACTAACTCCTGAAGCCCTTCCACTTCACACAAGAGTTAAATCAGTGCAGTTTCTTGACTTCTTATTTAAATATCTTTTACCAAAATATGGATCAAACATTTTAAGTCCCCCTCATCATCTAACAATAAATAATGGCTTTTTTCTTCCCCATATGCCCTCTTTTGGGCGGCTGATCACTGAAAAAGTAGTAATCTCTTGGTGGGCCAAAGAGATCATTTATATCTCATTCATTTCAATGGAAAAATCTCAATTTAATATTTTTATGGATCTTGCAAAATTGTTTTCACCTTGCTGCTGAGCGTAATGTATGTATTTTCTTGTCCTAAAAACAGAATCACTGATTGTAATAAATGTTCTAGTTATAAGGTTAGATGCACAAAATGCTTTTATTGTGTACAAGCAGAAGTTAGATTGCAGTTCTAATATACAGAACCTAAGTTCATTTACACATACCATCGATCATTGGATGAAATAGAAGAAAAACATTTTAACTTTAAAAATATCAGTATGTTCTGTTCATGTGTCATCTGGAAAATGTGTGCAACCCTCCTATGTTATGAAGTTAGGAAATATGGTATACAAGGGCCCTATATGTACTGTACTCTTTCGGAAGTGTATATGTATGCAATACATGTGTGAAATACACTTACTGAAGTTATAGTAAATGCATTTTACAAAGCAAAGTGAGGTTACGATATGAAGCTGTTCTTAAAATGGGCAGATTAACTGATAAATGTACCAGTGTTTCCTGTGTAAGGATGAAACACTTTCACAAAACTCATTGTTTAAAAATACCTTGTCAAAAATACTACTTATGGCTGATTTCCAGGATACAGTCAGAGTAAATGTAACCTTTTCACCAAAACAAATATCTGGTTTTCTGATATTTTACAGCAATTGTGAATTATATAATGAACAGCTGAGCACACTCAATATGCAAAATTCTTAACTGAACTATTTAGAAGCTGAACCATGTGGTAATTAATTTTCTGACTTTTTACTGTAAGGTCCTTTTTCAGCTACAGCCTAAAGCCTATATAAAAATTGCATTTGAAAATTTTGAACTCGCTCATTCGATGATCTAGCTGAAGAATTTTTATAGTTGAAATTTCTTAGAATGCGTCTTTACTAAAACCGTAAGTTTTGTTTTTGTTCATTGAAAAAATATATCTGTACATCCTTCTTTAATTACCAAGTACCTAAAGGATATAAATAGTTTTTGTATTTTGTTTTTTGCTTGATATGTGTATTTTACTGCATAAGCATGAGGTGCTAAGAGAAAAGTAAGAGTCAATGACTTTAGTCAGAGATAAGAAAATACAAAGAATATTCTCAGTTGTATGAGAGATCAACTGTGCTTTTGAATTTTACTGCAGATTGGTAGCAACAGCACACACCTTGAAAAATCCAGTAACAATAGAGACTAAGCAGCAAGCTGCTGCATGATTCTAATGACTGGATATTAATTCAGTACTGTACTATATACAGAGCACTATTTTAACCATGCAGTCCTGTGTAACCATGCATTGCATTATGATCGGTAGTCCTTCTTGCTGATGGGCTTATTCCCTAGAATATTATCTATTTCACTTACAACGTGTGATGTCATCTTTGGAAGAACCTAAGGATGAAGAAAAAATGAAGCCCACATATTAACAGGATTGCTTCATGGTTATTCTTGGTTAAACAGGTTTTCCAAAATTAAACCAATTGTATAAAATAATGTAACAGCTCTCTGTCTCTGTATGGTAAATAGTTTACATTTGTTGTGCCTGCCTTCCTTCCTTCCCAAATTGTCATGACTATACTAGAAGGTCTGCTGTAATTTTCTTCTAAGGATCTCAGGGCATTTTGTAAACTATGCACATGTAAAACATCATTGAACAGTGATGGGAGGGAAGTTTGTGGTCAAGGATATCCGTGCAAGCCCCTCATGAAAAATGCTATGAGATATTTAATGTCAGCGCAGACCTCTGTTTTTAAATTCTCCTGTAGAAGACTACTGGAGATTGGAAAATAATATTTGTGGGCTCCAGTGAAGTAGAGTATATTTGTTTCTTTAATTAAAGTGTCAGAACTGCAGAGGAACTGAAAATGTAGTAAACCTTTAAATCCAGGATACTGAACATACTAGACTCAGTACAATGCTTCCCTGAAACACTTACTTTTTTTTTTTTTTTTTTTTTGTAAGGAAACGCTTTTGATACTAGTAGGATTTATTCGTACACTACTTGCCTGAATGGCTCCAAGATTTTCTATCAGTTGCTCTGGATTGGAAGATCCTAGAAGAACAGAACTCACACCTTCATTTCGCAGGCACCATGCTGGGAATAAAATCACATGACTGTTAGGAACATAGGAATTGTCATACTGCATCTAGATCAGTCTAGTCCAGAATCATTTATCTGAGGACAATGGTCAATAACAGATGCTTCAGAGGAGGGTGCAGGAAACCCCTTAGAATAACTCGTCCATAGAGCCAGTTTCTTCCTAATCCCTGTCAGATAGTGGTTGGTTTGTGTCCTGAAGCATGAAAGTTTATATCCTTATTTTTTTTCTTTCTTTTTTTTTTTTTTAAAGGATCCCATCTAATATAACTGAATGTTCTCATTATCCATGTAAATGTCAAATCCTTTAAAAAATGTTAATAGCACTTGATACATTGTTGTAATATGTTCCTCAGGCTAACTACGCATTGTGTAAATATTTCCCTTTTTCAGTTTTGAATTTGCTGCCTTTGTTTTATTGAATGTCTTCTTGTTCTCACGTTATGGGAAAGGGTAAATAGGACTGCCCAATTTGCCTTTGCTATATTATTCATTATATTGTATAGCTTTATCTTCTTCCTAAGTTATTTCCCTTTTCAACTAAACAGTCCCAAACTATTTAACATATGAAAGTCTTTCCATGCCTCTATTTGTATTAATCCAACCTCCATCTATTTCTGCTATACCCTTTTTGAGATGGATGACCAGAAAAAAAGTGTTCCCAATGAGCATGTACCACTGATTTATATACTACACTGGTAAACCGCTGAAAGGGTAATTGCCCAGCATCTTGATTTAGTCAGCATTTATTCAGTCCCTGTGATTATAGGTAAGGCTTTAATATCTAGTTCCTGTGCATAATACTGAAAGATAAACTATGAAATAGATCTTCCATCATCTGACCACTTAAGCTGCTAATAAACTGATGCAGGAGCACGTTTTTTGTTTTTTGGTGCTAGGGGACAGGAGTGGTTACTTAAGTTATTTAAACTGCAGGATCACTTCTCTGACAGCCATATGTGTGCAACATTTCAGTAATGACTCAAGGCAAGCATGGAGAAGACAGCACACTTAAAAATTATTAATGACCTCTCCTTTTGAAAAAAGGTTTCTCTGTTAGCTGTATTTATAAAGCATGAGTTAATCAGGTGGTCTGTGCCTATTTCAAAGGTACCAGATTCCTGGGACACTGCAAGAAACAAAGGCACTCGTGATTATTTCATAGTAATTGCTAGCTCACTTTATTGCTGTTTTATAAGAAAATGGATATTGTCTTTGCCAAAGGATGATGAGTCAAGAATACAGAGTAGTAATTTAAACTGGCATTTTACTTTACTCTAAAGCATTTCTTCCTTTTCATATACTCATGTTCGTTCAGTGCATGCCTCCTTATAAAGTAGCACTGCATCTTACATCATCAATCGTCATCCATCCCTGGCATCCTGGTCTACAGTTTCTATTATCTAAATGATCACTTGACTTAATCTGTCTTTCTGAGTGATCACTTGATTTAAAATCGCTTCTTTCTGAAGCAGAAAGCTATCCTTGCTGGCTGTCACTTTGAATGTGCCATTTGAAATGCAGCAGGTCCCAGAGATACTGCTGGTTCTCTGGCTATTAAGGCTTTTAAGTTCTCTCTCTCTCTCAGAGATGTAAATGGGAATGAGTGAATACTAATGGAGTACCCATGGCTTCATGGCTTTGTGTAAGACAGTCTTCAATGATCTGCCAAAGATCAGCAAAGCACAACATTTGGTATATATGAATTACACTAGTTCTAGAGTGTTTTTTTTTTTTTTTTCAATACTATGATGTGAACCAAATCAAGTATCAAGCAAGAGGGGAGAAAGCAGCAATAAATTATACTTTCAGTATTTCTTACCAACTGCTAGCTGAGGTAGTGTGCATCCAAGACGATCTGCAATTGGGGAAAGGTCTTTCAGCTTTATTTGCTGTTTTCTTCCTTCTTCACTTACAATTTTTTCCTTTAGCCACTGGTAGCACTAGGAATCAAGTATATTGGAAGGTTAAAACTAACAGTGATTACCAAGATGAGGTGGGTGGACCAACTTCTGTTGGCGAAAGAGAAGCTTTTGAGTTCCGCAGAGATCTTAGGGTTTGTCTACACTGAAACTTCGTTGTCAAAACTTTTGTCATTCAGGGGTGTTAAAAAAACACACACTGCCGAATGACAAAAGTTTACTGACGAAAAGCGCTGATGTGAACAGTGCTTTGTCTAGGGTGACCAGACAGCAAATGTGAAAAATCGGGACGGGGCTGGGGGGGTAATAGGCGCCTATATAAGAGAAAGACCCAAAAATCGGGACTGTCCCTATAAAATCGGGACATCTGGTGACCCTAGCTTTGTCGGCAGGAGCGCTCTCCTGCCACCAAAGCTGCTACCGCTCATTGGGGGTGAAAGTTTTTTGTTGGCGGGAGAGCTCTCTCCTGCCGTCAAACAGCAGCTATACTGTGCGCCTTTTAACGGCACACCTGTGTCTCTAAAAGGTGGGTAGTGTAGACAAAGCCTAAGTCATGTCTCTACAACCACACTGCAGACCGTGATTACAAATTCAATTAAAAATTCAGAGTTGTTATGGGCAGCTTTGTTTTTTTGTTTTTGTTTTTTCAAATCTTTGCCCACTCAGGAGGTAGTAACTGAGCTTGAATGATACAAAACTGCTGCTGCATGAAAATGATGATGGGAAAAAATAAGTCATCTTGTAGATTCCACACTGATATTTTGTTTGGTTTATACGACAGATGGGCTAAAACTAAAACCTTGAATATGGACCCTGGAATGTGAAACCACCCCATTCACTTTTAGTTCCTGGTTGGAGCCAAACCCAGAATGGTTCTATTTTCCTATTTGGGGACGATGCAAGCAAAATCTCAGCCCTTCTCATTAGATATTGGCTCAAGGTGTTAGGATCTTGGAAGAACAGCTGATTTTATGAACTATCACCATTCAATGTTTATAAAAATTAATCGGAACAATTTGAGATTTCAGTTCCCTCTAGTCTAACCCTGAACCTTCACCCTCAACCTTGAACTCTAATATAAACCTAATTTGGATCCACATCTGAATACTGCCAGTTTACAACAGATATTTTTATACTTTGATTTGTGAATTTCATGGAGGAAATAGATTCTTTACAATCAAATACAATATTTAGATAATTCTAAACTTGTTCTATATGCATATCATATGTGTAATAGAGAGCTGAATTCTATTCTTTAAGCAGATTGGTTGAAATCTATTTAATAGGCAAAGAACCTGTAATTAAAAAGGAGTATAATTTAATAGAGGCTATAAGAAATGAGTGAGAATGATCTAGTGGTTGAAACCCAAGACTGGGTGACAGGAGAGCTGAATCCTATTGCTGGTTCCTCCATAAATTGTGTGGCTTTGAGCAAGTCAGGTTTTTGTGCTTCACTTTTTTACCTGTGAAATCTAAAGTCTGTTGTCTGTCTACTAAGATTCCAAGGTCTCAGGGGCAAAGATAGTGACTTCTTTTGTGTCTCGTACAGCACCAAGCATTTTGTCTGTATGTAATTAATTAGTAATAACAAAACGGGTAATTTTGCAGGATTGTTGCAAGGCGTTAATGAATTAATATTTGTAAGCACTTTGAGATCCTTGGAGCTCTTATAGTGCTTCCTATCCATAGATCTCTTAGTGCTTTGTAGTGGTGGACTAAGCATTATCCTCATTTTATAATGGAGAAACTAAGGCACAGGATCAAACAGCAATTCAATGGCAGAGTCAGGAACACAACCCAGGTCTGCTGACTCCACTGGCTCATACACGAGTGTCTATAAAAGAGCGTGTGTGTGAAATGCTTTCAGATGCTCATCTTAGTGCTGCTCTATTATTTCTCAGCCTCAAAAAGTTGAGAAGAGCTAATGCGGGGAGACATCCTTCATCCTTTTATAGTTATTGGAGAAGGTTGATTTTTACCCATGAGATGATACAAAAGACATTCTTTAGTTAAACATCTTGAGTCTTTTAAAATGATGTTAAAACCCTGATGACTTAATGCGCTGCCATTTTTCAAACTGTCGGCCACAGTAAGGACAGTACATCACAGATAACAGCAAGTACTAAGTAGGCTTCATAACCAGAGAAAGTGTTGCCTTTTGTTGGGGCTAGAGGTCAATATTTTTACAGTGAAACAAGCCAGAAAAATGAACAGTTCTGGATGCACGTAGATTCTGGCATGTCAGATTGATTCTATTTGTAATGTAACAGAGTACCATTAATCTTCATGGTACAGATCAGGAGGAAAAACCTTACTCTGCTGTTTTCTTACGCACTTAACCCCAGAGCATGTCCAGGGTGCAGAAAGTTACATATCTGCATCTTAATAGATAAAACAAGTTTGTGCAATGTCTGTGTATAATTTGAGATTTGAATTGGTGCTAACGGTAGGACAGCAGCATGAGAAAGAATTAAAGACAAGTGTAACGCATTTGATGTTCCCAGCTTTGTTGTAATTGCTCATTGTCCAGGGTGGGTAAGTGAGCTAATACCAACATTCAAACAGTGAACTCTTACTAAACTCCTTTCTAGCCTCCCATGATCTCGCTTTTCTTCCCCAACACTCTCAATTTCCTTGTTACAGAGACCCTCACTCTGGCCAGAGAATGCTCCCGTTGGAATCCACGAACCCAGTTTGGAGCATCACCCACAAAAGTTATTCCTTCCTCCCCATTTTACAGCGTGGGCAGGGCAGAGCGTGTAATGTTAAAGCCTACAGGAGTATAGTGTAGTAAAGTTAGGAGTTGCATTATGAACAATCTATGGTATTAAACTCTAATAATGAAGCTAACACAATATTTAAATAGATTAAAAAACTCACTTTGAGAATTACATATCACCAACCAATTACTGAATTGTATCTGAGTCTAGTATGATGTGATGCTCCATCATTTTTAAATTTAAAAAACTACTTAGTTCTTTAAGGAATTTTGCTACTCTTTAACGATGGGCTTCTAAATGTAGTCTTATCTAGCCTCGGACTTTGAATTTAATTAATAGGGGGCATAGAGAGATGAGGATTTAAAAGTGGGCAAGGAGATATAAAATTAGGATGTTCTGCAAGAAAACTAATGAAGGCAAACGCTGCACTCCACTTAACTCATGCATAATAAATCAGAACTATGAACCATTTTTATTACCAGTGCAAGGTGCTTTTCAAGATATTATGTCAGCATAACAGTAGCTTAAGATGGACAAAATGCCCGTTTGCTATCCTTGCTATACATTTAGAATTTACTTCCAAAAACTACTGTTTAAATACAGTTCTGTGGTAGGGGAATATATTCACATTTAAAATATGAATCCTTTACTGCTGTTCCCTTTGTTATAAAAGCTTCCTGATGTACCTTGCAAATGCCCTGACATTTCATATTATGTAATAAATTCCCTATACTCCTACCCTATCCAAGCCCTGTCTGTGAGTGCTGCTGACAAAACCTGTATTTATGCAAATGAAAGGTTTTGAATGGCTTGCTGGAGTAATGTAGACTGGTGGGACTGCTGGGAAGCATCTTTACCCCTATTATTTATTTAATCTTCAGATTGCCAAAAGCCCCATCCTGAGCAGAGCTGTTACATGGCCAAATTAGCGCAAGACCTTTGGCACAGAGGGCTAATTGAAATAGTTTTCAACCTTTTTTCATTTGTGGACCCCTAAAAATTTTTGAATGGAGGTGCAGACCTCTTTGGAAATCTTAGTGTGCAAACCTCCAGGGGTCCACAGACCACAGGTTGAAAAACACTTCTCTAGAGAATACAGTACCCTGTATCTCTGAGGAATTCAAGATTATTTTTTTGTCATCTTAAAAATTCTGCTGGAAGCACTGAGTAGCACTAAACAAACCTGTTTTATGAGCTTTTCAGCTGCTGAGTGACTCGAAACGTTTACTATTTACAGAAGGTGCCTTGTCAGCCACTAGGCTGCAATAAACTTCAAATACATTTCATAAAAGGGTTTTTTTCCAGGCACTGAAAGAAAATAATAGAGAAGTTTCATAAGAATGACTGGGCTGGGGCTCTGAGATGCTCTAAAACATTAGACAAGAGAGGAAGAAAAATCTTGAGGTAAAAGCACAGGAGAGAAATCTAGGATCCTGAGGTTTATCTCTGGCGTGTCAGACTCCCTGTATGAGCTTGGGCAAGTCACTACCCTCTTTCTGCCTCAGCTTCCTCATGCAAAACGGTGATAGTGGGCCATATCAATCTCTGGTGCAGCACTATGGAATTAACTGAAGATAAATCAGGGATATTAGCTAGGATGGGCAGGGATGGATATATCTGACCCAGTTATATTTACTATCTTTAGAGGGAAGGTGGGAGGCTTAATGCCTTGGTCTTTGCTCCCTTGTTCAGTGCACAGCCAGGCGTGTAAGATGTTGCACTCCAGCACAGTGCAAGTGAGAGTTATGCAAGGATATAAGGTTAAGCACAAGGTGTAGCCCTCCACTCTGAACAATAGTAGTAAGGCTGGAGTTTCCTGTGCACTTACTTCATTATGTGCAAGTGTGCATTATTCAAAATGGGGTGTGAGTGGAGAATGTGTAAGTCCGAGATGCTGGAGATGAAGCACTGTTCACATCATGCTAATAAAGCACTTAGCTATGCATTCCCTTCTTAAGTCCTGCTCTTTTTACTACGCAGACGGGACTTACGGCTAGATTCACATAGGGATTTAGGAAGTCTGTCACTGAGTGATGTAACACCTAATTTTTAGGCACCTAGAAAATCACAGGAACAACACTGCTTCACAAAGCCTGAGTAAGGTGCCTAGGCTCCTTATACAATGCATGGGGATAGAGGCACCTTAGAATGCAATCCACAAATGCCAGCACCCTGGGTAGGGAGCCACTTAAGCTAGTCAATGGGAGATGATGACTAGCAGGTTCTGTGCCAAGCCCCGCCCCTTTTGCTGAGATAGGCGCCTAGCTCTGCTTGGGATTCTCAGCTGTGAACCCTCTCCTGGAGTTAGGCACCTAAGGTGTTTCCTGCAAGAGGAGGCGCCGGGGGAGCTCCTTCATAACTTTTAGTGCAGTGGCTAGGATACTCACATGGGATGTGGGAGACCCCCAGCTCAAGTCCCCCCTCTGCCTGATGAAGTGTGGAAGCAGAGAGTTTTTCTCCGACAGAGGCAAAGGGATTTGAACCGGGATCTGCCACGTCTCAGGCAAGCACCCTAACAACCACTGAACTATGGGATATTCTGATATGGGGCTCAATCTCTCTTGTTAAAGCTGTATCAGTATGTATCAACAGTCATTGCAGTAGGGGGACTGGATCCAGGGTCTCCCACCTCACAGCTGAGTGCTTTACCCACAGGCTATAGCGTAATTCTCAGTCTTGCTACTGGCTTCCCTTCCCACTGTTCCATTTCTGGAGTTAGGCAGCCTCCGAACATGCCTACCAGTTCAAGCCCTGCCTGTGACTTCAGGAACCAAGCACCTATCTTCCTTGGTTTGTGAACCACACTGGGACTTAGGTGTGTGGATGCCTAGAGTGAGGCAGCCGTGCGCATGTTCAGAGGCAGAAATGTTGGTGCCTAGGGAACTTTTACTACAAGAACGAAGTCACTAAGTGATTTAGGTGCCTACAGGGTGAGGTGGCAGCTGAGTGGGGATTTTGTGAATACCAGTAGCACCTAAATCTGGGTCTTAGGCACCTAACATAACAGAAAGGCACCCAAGTCCCTTTGTGAATCTAGCCCCCAGTGGCCAAGCAACAGTGCTCTCATTAATGCAAGATTAGATTCCCTTGCATTCCATCATTTTTATCTTGATTCCTCCCAGCTCCTAAGCCTGCCTCTCCTTAGCGCCCTGGCATAGTGGTTATGCTGGGGATGGGGAGGGCTGTGACTGAAGCACACTGCACTCCAGCAATCCCCAGCTGGCATACACTCCCTTGGGAACGATAGTTAGCTGGCATAGGTTCAGAAGGCTTCTAGGCTGTCCTAACCTTTGCCCAGGCCAGCACAGATTGACCTAAGAATCAAGGAGTCATAACTGGTTTCCTGATGCCCCTTCTCACTCCTGCACCAAGCAGATCTCTTGGCAGGAGAGAATCTGAGGCTGTCTCTACAGCGGGCTGCAATGTGGACAACAGGTGCAAAGGGCACCCAAATGTTGCACTGTAACTGCCCTGTTTGGACGCTGCTGGCGCAAACTAAAAGGAACTTAGTGCATGTTAACAGAATCCTCATTCAAACAGTACTACGTTAACGCAAACTAGATACTACCCGTAGTGAGCACTGTGGTGCAGTGTAGACAAACCAACCCATTTTGGTTTTTAAAATGTTTTGAAAGAGACAGCTGCAAAGTGCTTTTGGTTACAATGAAATCTTAGAACTACTGGACTGGATAGGACAATACAAAATACTCTGTGGCCTGTGGACCAGGTATCAGAGCCCCAGGCCAATTCACTTGTGTATTAGTATAGGTCAAAGTGATTGTTAAATGTGTAACTGTATTTGGTGTTTAAACGTCATGAAAACTAGTGGGATGTTACTTGCATTGTTCTCACTTATCTGTATCCTGTTATAATGTAGTAGCAAACATTTACATTGTGTATACCCCTGAAACTAAATAACCCATGAAACAAGAAAGAAGCCTTGTGGAATGCAAATGAAGAACTTTAACAGAAAAGTGCTAATTGTGTGTGATGATCGGAGGTCAAAGATTTGAAATGCATTCCTCAGTCTCTGTCATCAAAGGAAAAGTCCACATGGGTAGTGACACTGTCAGCTTGTTTTCTGTGAGAAGAAGCTGTAAGTATGGATTCAAGGAAAGATCCTGGATCTCTGGACTGTTTGGACTCCTACAGGGAAGTGTACCAGATGCAAAGCAGAGATCCCCAGAGACAATCTGGGTACTCTGAAAAGACTTTTGGGAAACTGGCAGTTTATTACATCACTGCCACCATTTGGAATGACAAACTGTGACTCGTGCATATATTTTACCTGTTTTAATTTCTCAATAACTCTCATTTCCTTTTCTTGGCTAATAAACCTTTAGTTAGTTTATTATAGAATTGGCTACCAGCAGCATGTTTGGTGTAAGATCTAGGTTACCAATTGATTTGGAGTAAGTGACTAGTCTCTTGGGATTGGAACCAACCTAAATGTGATGTGATTTTTGGTGAAAGTAACCATTTTATCACAAAGTCCAGTTTGTCTGGGTGGCATGAGAAACTGGAGAGTCTAAGGGGACTGTCTGTGACTCCATGGTAAGACTGGTATTGTGATCCAGGAATTCACATTTGTCACTGGCTTGGTGAAATCTAATTATGGAACACACCAGCAGTTTGGGGTATCTGCCAGTTTTCTGACAGTCTGCCCTGAGATAGGCACTAAGGGTCATGAGCCACTCCAAACAGCCTAGCAGGCTGTCTTCCTCCTCTAGCAGAGGGGATGGACTATGCAACCTGGTGGGTCTTTTACATTTCTAATTTCTAGAGGTGTATTCTGAGTCTTCATGCAAAGCCTGAGTAACAGGGCTTTGTGCAGAGGAATTATGTGGGTCATGCTGAGGACAAAATCCTGCTGTCCTCCAACCTGTAATTATGGCCTGGTGCTCTCCTGCTGCTGGGTAACATTAGTGATAAAACCCTCTGAAATAAAGTTCTCTGTCTTGAATAAACATACATTTGAGAGCACAAACCATTACAATTCTTGCTTCAATTAGACAGCTGCAGAGCATTATTCTACTTCCTTTGGAGTCCTGGACATGGATTATCTGTTATGATCATGTAGGCGTAGCCTGCATAATCAAATTCCTTCAAACAGGAGAGTGATAGGGTAAGGCACAGGCATTGCCAGAATTGGGCTCCCCTATATTTTATATCTTTATGTCCAAGATGGTTTTCTAAGGCTCTGCTCTCAGAGGTTGGAAAACCCTGTTATCAGAATGAAGAAAAATAAAGAAGGCCAAATCAATCCTTAGTTGGTGTAAAGTGGTCTAGCTCTGACTTCAGTACATCTAGGTCAATTCACATCGGCAAGGATCTGGCCCAGAATACCCACATAAAGCTAATCAACAGGATCACAGTGGTGGATTAAACTGTGGCAGTGAAACTGAGAATTTCTTATAACACAGATTTTCACTCCTGCTGGACTATGGTTGCCAGAGAAACTGAGCTGACCTATCAACAGAGCTGGGTATAGGGGCAGCTTTATTAGAATGAATCAGTTTATCTTTCATTTCAAGCCTTCACAAAGGCAATGCACCCACTTCTCTTGAGCACAGGAGAAATACCTTCAGTGAAGCCCTGGAGCTTTCAGGAACCCCATTTCCATATTTCCCGGAGATGATCCCGCAGGCAAGTGGAGACCATGTCATTGCTCCAACCCCTACAAAGCAATCGGGTAAGGAAATTACAGTGAATTGGCAACATATTGGTACATCATAAATGTGACTGTCTGCAAAGAGAAATACCAAGTTTACTGCTTATTCCTATGATAGTTGTTAGTGATGTTCAGCCAGTGTAATGGTAACAACAGTCTCTTCCTGAACTAACCTGGACAAGGTTATTTCATATTTCCAAAAAGGCTGTGTGATCCCTCTTAGAGCAACTGGCACAGTCCTATTTGTGGCAGTGGCTTGCCTCATGCTGGCTCCTCCTCTTCCCAGTTTATTGAGGTATCCCAAACCTGTCCTTTGTCTTAGACGGCTCCTGTATCTCAGTGATGGGTGGGGAAGCCCCCTACCTCTCTTTGTTATGCTGTCCAACCCCTTTTTCTGCACTGCATCTGGCAGCTCCTCACGGAGTGCAGCTGCAGAAAAGATAGTCCTGCTGGTGCATTCTCCACAGGAGCAGAGGGGAGGATAAAATGCACCCTGGCCAATCTGTTCCTCTTCCAGCCCACTTTGTCTCCACCCCATCCCTGACCACAGATTCCACAGAGTGGCCTGGAGCCATTGAAGAGGCAGATTGTGCTGTGGAGGCAGATGCATTCCCTTCAGCACAGGAGAGATGAGATTAGTGTAGGGTGGCTCCCCTTTCTGCATAGATCTGGGGTACCATTTGGGCTTTAGAAATTAGCATCTCAAAGTAACAGATATCTACTTTTAGAGCTACACTGAGACAGTCTCTCTCTTTGGATTGCTAGGCAGATGTTTGTTTTCTGCCACACTTCTATTTAGCAGGGACATACAGGAAAGGATTCTGTATCCTTGCCATTAGCTTATCGTTTCCTCAAGAGTAAGAAATGAGAGAACAGAGCAAATCTCTAAACTTTACCTATTTTGTGGTACAATTCTGGCAGTTGAACCTCCACTTTCTCTCGCTGGAAAAGATGATATTCAGCCTGTTCACATACTGGTGGAATCATATTAAACTGTCTTGCTACAGAATAGGCTTCCTGTACAAAATCAATAGAATAAAATTAAGTATTAACAGAGACTATCTTTGTGTAATATAACAAATCAATCAACTAAGCATCCATAAAATCAGTGCATGTCCCAGACCTCTTTAGGTATAAAGAATCTGCTGCAAAGTAGATTCCCAAATTCTCATCAGATGCAATATATATATTCACGTTTCCCAAGCTTCTTTTCAAATAGCTTTTTAATGTTTTGTTTTCTGTATATTCAAACAAAGAAAAAAGCAACAAATTCTCAGGGCATTTTGGACTCCCATTATAGTCAATGGAAAGACTCATTAACTTCAGAGGTTCTTGGATCAAACCCTTACTGGTTAATAGTAATTCTAAGAATTAATTATTAAAAATACCCAGCAATTGTAGATTCTACTCACTTCACACCTGAACTAACCTGTAGATGTGTATAAGGTATGATGTCACTACAGTGAAATATAGGTGGCATGCTGACCATACACGCTCACATTGCTTTCATGATACTTAGCTCTGAAAGCCCACACACAGTTGTTCCTTTTTCTGTACAAGGTGAAATCAAAATTCCTCAGACTGTTGGATCTCCATCCCAGAAGTGCATTACATTTTCCACTGCTGCAATACCCAGCAGCCTTGGGTTGACTACAACCAACAAACAAACCATGTTTATAAAGGTGTTACAACTTGTCTACATTAGGAGCTAAGAAGTTTTAAACAGCAGTTAATTAACATGGGTTATCCACTGTGACTCTATGAGCCTCTCAATGCCCACTGGCAAAGGGTTCTCTGTCTGACTACAACTGTTACCATGCCTGACAAACTCATTACGCATAACACACTGTTGTCATATTTATCCAACGAGTATCTCATAAGATATCATATGAAAACTGGTGACTTTCTGGTGATTAATATTCTTTTATGATGTATGTACAGTTAGCATGTCAAGAGTTATGTAGGTGTGCTGGAGATATGCTACTAAAATATGTTTAGACCAAGCAATCCAAGCAAAGTTCATTAACAGATTTGTCCTAGACAAAGGAATGTATATTGGACAGTCCGCCAGGACAAAGCTTCGATATGCATCTGTGGTAAACAGAGTGATTGAGCTAACAGGGGAAGGAGGAAACAGCATGGCTTGATTACAAGCAAAAGATAATGGACATACATTTGCATCTAAGTGATCACACCAATGGGATGAAGGTCCCCGCTTGCTGAAGAACAAACAGGATGACCAGAGTCTGAACCCCAGGGGGCATCCTCACTCTGGGGACAAAACAATGATTTTGGGGAAATGTAAGGCAAAGCAAAAAGCCATCACTTAAGGGACAAAGAGGCCAGCACTTTCTGAAAGGTAGATCCCCATCCATGTGAGTTGAAGGTGCTGAGAACTGACGGTAAGTGAGAAATTGCCTGAGATCAGGATTGTAACCTGTTAAGTGTTAGACACTAGAAAGTGTTTTTATATTTGCTTTATTTTAAACCATTTTTGGTTTCTATTATCCTTAATTACTGTCATTTAAATCTCTGCTCTTTATTTATAAACTTCTTTTTGGTTTTACCATAAAATCATCTCAGTGCTGTATATTAAAGCTAACTTAACAGGCTGGTGTGTGCATTTTCTTTGGAGGCAGCAGACTTGGTCATTTCACTGAGTATCCAGTGACAGGGGCTGGATACTGCAGAGAGATGCTCTGGAGAACTTGGGAAGGGGGGTTCACTGTGAAGGTTTAGGTAAGGTGGAGTTCGCTGGTGAGGCAGACAAACTGGTGTGGCAGTGAATTGTCATTCAGTTTAAGCTCCAGCAAGGCTCTCCCTTGCTGAGGCAGAGGGGTAACACAGCAGCTTACCATTCTTGGCTCCCTGGGGAGATTGTCACAGCTATTATGTTTTAAAAGAGCCCAAAGCCTTTTTCTTATCCTAGACAAGGTCACCAGGATTGTGCTTTCACCAGTGCACAGACAGTGGATGCCTAGAGTATGTCTGAAAGAACCAAGCCCCTGTGGAATCTATTCTTTTCACTGTTTATTTTTCAAAGGGCTCCTCTACATTCGGTACTTACATTTGGGCACTAGCATAGCTGTACCCATACAAATGCCCAGTGTAGATGCGCAGCACTGGTGTCAAGTGGGGCTTGTGTCAGTGTGACTTATCCTGTTTGAGGGCCGAGTTGTATCTGTGCAGTGCATGTACACTGGTGTGCACTGGGGATAGCCACACCACTGCAAAAATCTCTGATGTAGTCAAGTCCAAAGTCACAGTAAACTTCAGGCTCAGACTTGAGCCAAATGATTTTATAATTTACTGATACATTATTGAGCTCCTGTTGATCTCCTGACTGATGCCCGGCTCATTCATCTTTTGGCCCTGGTTGATGAAGCAAGAACTCCTCAGAATTGAAAAACTGGCTTCAATGCCTGTGGGACTTAAACAGTCAGGACTCATATTCTACAGGTCTAACTTTTTTCATCACAATTACAGTGTCTTTTACTAGAAAAGTGGCTGCTTCTAGTCTTGAGATTTCTGGAATTGATAGTAATGCTGACAAATCTATTCAATATGGCTGTGTGGCCAGCTGACTGAGTTATCCCTGGAGAAACTCTCCCCAGTATTAGAATCATATTCAGTGCAACATCATCCCCTGGCACTCAGATGGGACACATTCACAGATACTATTGTTGGGGAAGTTTATTGAAGCATCCAGGACTACTGAGCCCGTCCGGAGAACTCCAACAGGAGTTGTGAAATAAAGTTCAGTAAAAACAGGTCAGGCCACCTTAATCCACCTAAAAGTGGGTCTACACAACAACTGTAACTGGTTTGAAAATTGGTTTAGCTGAACAGATTTTAAAACCAGTTCAAAAACTTTCCCAGCATAGACAGGTGCTTATTGTTCAACCTTTGCATTGCATTTTGGCAAATTCTGCAGCCCTGAATGTGATGTAGAGTACGTAACAGAAATTGGTGATACTTTTTTAAAAGCTACATTACCATGATCTCCATAGCACTCCAGCGTGAGGTTCCCCAGTACATTGCCATCCCCTGGTTTATCACATGTGTCATTGCTCGGACAATTTCTGAATAAGAAGAAAAAGATGAGATCTCTATGACATTTCATATTAATCCATCTATTTACCACCCAAATTACAACAATATTTACAAACAATTGTAAATAACCGAGCACATGATGGTTTACACTTGCAAGTACATTATATAGAGATCACTAAATAAATACCAGCCTAAAACAGGATGTTAATATTGCCCATCATTAATGTTTGCTTTTTTAGTACATGCACTCAACTTTACAGGTGAGTCAGGCCAAAACTACGAGGCTTGTTTTCAGATTTCAAACTCAACAATTCTAGGTGTTTGGAACTGATATGTTAGAACTTGATTTGGATACATTTTTAATAATGTAAATTGGGTGTAACCACTAAAGACATGGAGTTCCAGTTATAGAAGATATGCATGAGATAAGAAATAAGGCCTGAGTTCAGGCTACTATAGTAATAGGTGGCAGCTGCCAAGTTAGCAGCTAGATCCAGGTTGAGGTTGTGAATCTCCCAAGGCTGGATGATGTCCAGATGGAGGGATTTTCCCTGGGCCCACCCACCTTTACTGTAAATATGTAGCTATGAATAGTTCATAATGGGCTAAGCAGTTTTGGTCAATGATCAACACGAAACTAAAACCAACCCTAAAATAATAGCTTTGTAGCCTATGTAATAATATATTCCATCTTCAAACACCCTTCTTTGCATCTTTTTTCCTGTTTGTGGATGAAGTCGCATGACGTGCACATTTTAGGAGAATTACCATGGTGAATAATGAATGTAAATTTTCGTATTAAACGAAGTATGCTCATGCTTATTCATGACATTATTTTTCTAAAATTTAAGACCACAAGAGGGCAGCGTTGTAGAAAAGGTTTGGGGAATGTAATGACTAAAAACCTCTGCTAAAAACTTAAATTCAAAAGATTTTTTTAAATTTAATTTTACAAAACACAAGTGTACACTCTGTCTTCTTGCTTTTTACTAAGATTGTTAAGATGCCAGTGATGAAATATAAAGCTGGTTAATCAGATTGTTGGTTATATCAGTACACCTGTTTTTTTGGTCATCCATTTACACCTCACGGTGTATCAGTGAAAGTATTAGATTATACCTCCTTCCTCTTCCCCCTTCTGCTCCCCTCCCCCCAAATACTACAATCTTTATCAGTTGTATGTGCAACTATGGAAGAGGTGATTTTTTATCATTAATAACGTAATTTAGCACTTATATAGTACTTTGTCTTCCATAGACTTCAAAGACCTTTCCAAATACAGGTAGGCATTTTTCTCTCATTTACTGATGGAGTAAGTGAGGTGCAGAAGGTTTAACTAACCTGTCCATAGTCACAAAGAGAGTCAGCGATAGCCCCAGGAACAGAACTTGGATATCCTGACTCCTGAGTTCCTTGCTCAGTCCATTAGATCAGAATGCCTCAACCAGGGGTGTGACCCAGAAGTGGATGTCCACAAGTTGCCAAATGGATTTCACTTCACTGGTTGAGAAAGGGGCAAAATCTCTGGGTCTAACCAATGGAAGCTGTGGAGTGCTCAGCACTTTTTTAAAAAAATAAGGTCACTTATTTAGGGATGCCTAAACTTAGAGTATGTCTATACTGCAAACAAAGATGTGTTCTTAACTCGGAGTAGCTAACCAGCATTAGCTAACTTGGGTTACAATAGCAGTGAAGACATGGCAACGTGGCTTTTAACTTAGGTTAGCAGCTTGATTTCAACTTCAGGATGCCCTATAGGCTTGAACTCGAGCTGCTAACCTGAGTTAAAAGCCACGTTGCCATGTCTTCACTGCTATTTTAACCTCAGTTACCTACCACAGGTTAGCTAATCTGAGTTAAGAACACAACTGTTTTGCAGTGTAGACATACTCTGAGGCCTGGTCCACACTAACCCCCCATTTCGAACTAAGGTATGCAAATTCAGCTATGTTAATAACGTAGCTGAATTCGAAGTACCTTAGTTCGAACTTACCACGGGTCCAGACGCGGCAGGCAGGCTCACCCGTCGATGCCGCGTACTCCTCTGGCCGAGCTGGAGTACCGGCGTCGACAGCGAGCACTTCCGGGATCAATCCGGGATCGATTTATCGCGTCTAGACAAGATGCGATAAATCGATCCCAGAAGATCGATTGCTTACCGCCGGACCCGGAGGTAAGTGTAGACCTACCCTTTGACACAACTGGTTTTCTAAAATCTTGGCCTATTAATTTTAGGATGCCCAAAGCATGCTAGGTACATTAGAAATGAACAAATTCCCTGTCCCAATAATCTGGACAATGAGCAGGAAGACAGTTATGTAATGGGGTGCAAATAAGCAAAACTCAGCAAGTGTTCATGTTTAGCATGAATCTTGTGGTTCCAATTTTTGTGTTTGGTAAGTTAGGGGACTCGATGTTTTTTCCATGATATATAGAGTTATGTATGCATATACCACAACCTGGTTTAGTTTGCAGTTGTTAAGTTGAAAGTGGCTGCTGATTTTCATTCTAATAAAGGGAAAGAAATGGAGAAAGATGGAGAAAGCTGGGGTGTGCAACATTAACATTTCTAGACGCCTAGCGCGAGATCCTTGCTGGTGTAAATCATCTGTGTAGCTCCAGTGATTTAATGTAGCTATGCCAATTGACACTAGCTGAGACTCTGGTCCCTAAGTTTATAACTACCTATGTAATCATACTGTATAATTAACTTCCATAGGATTGGGGAGCCAAAAGATTAACAGAATTCCAAAGCTTTTTTCTTTTTTATTGTGCTAGGGGGAATAAACTGAAATTGATAGGCTGAGAGAATAAAGGATGATTGCACTAGAGTTCTAAATGTTCCAGAATACTTGTACCCAAGAATCTTTCACTGGTGCTTAATTTTATAACTCCAATTTTTAATAAGCTATTGTTACTTCTGGAAATAAAAACACAAAATATCCTCTTTCATGAATATACTTTGTATTGAACATGAAGATTCACAACAATTAGCAGTGTGAATTAGTAGCGGACACTTGAATACGGTTCATCCCACATATCTATCTATCTTTGACAACAACTTTGTAACTTGAAAACCAGTGTCTTCCCTCCAATACTTTACTTTAAAAGTGGAAAGTGATATGGGAAATATGGTAATTTTTTTCTGTCTTAATGCTCTGGATTCTCAAAAAGTGCATTGAGCACCATGTTTTTCCACTGAATTTCATGAGATCCTAGGGTTGGTAAAAATAGGTTATTCAGATTCACTGAATTGGATGTCTCCTAGTCTGCCCCTGCATTGGGAAATCCAGCATAGAGAACCATATCAGGTGCCCATGACTCACCACATCAGGAAATACAATTAAGAGAATCACATCAAATGCCTCCAGTTCACTGACTACAATATATTCATTCAGAAATTCTCCTTCTTGTGGAGCATAAAGTGCACGTCAGATCATGAATGGATCCATCCATCCAATTCATCCGTTTCCTGAGATCTCGGTCTCCTGCCAATGTTGTGGCCTGATCTATATTAAGGTTGAGGTGGATGTCATAGGAAGCCACAACATCCCTCAAGGGTGTGTGAGGCCATCAATGAGGTCTTCTCCATCCAACTTTTGTTGGCTCAAACACATAAAGCTGGTATGGCCTCTGGCATATAGAGCAGATGGCCAAGCCACCTGAGCTGGTGTTGAATCACTTAAGAAGACATTGGAGGCTGGCTGATCTGACACCTGATCCTCATTCATAACATGATGAAACCATCATATGCCTTTAATATGTCATTGTTGTTTCATGCTGAAAGCATCCTGCTGGCATAGTTGTATCTCTGTGGTTGCCCAGGTTTTAGAGCCATACAGAAGGCCAGAAGCAACTGCTGCCTCACAGATATGCATTTTAGTCCAAGTTGATTTGTGGTTTTGATGCCACAGAGGCTTCCAAAGAGTAGGCATAACATCCATAGCTGGTGGAATCAATGCTTCATGTCTGAAAGGCAACCTCTCTCTTGGCGACAACAGAGCCAAGATACTCAAGTGAGTCAGCAAATTCAACTTTTTGTCCATCAATTACGATGGGTAGGAGTAGAGGTCCATCAGCCACTTTCACCAGTTTGGTCTTCTTCCAGTTGATTTGAAGATCAAGCTTATTTGCTTCATCTATCAATATATTCAGAGCATTAATGAGATTAATTCCTGAGGATGTGAATATAGCCATGTCATCTGCATATTCCAGGTCTGTTATGTAAAGATCATGCGTACCACCTCCAGTATGCAGCTAGAGATGGGCTTCCATTATTTGGTCTATAACAGTGTTGAACAGATCTGGGGCAGCCATGCACCCTTGACAGACACCGCTGTTGTACTCAAACTAATTGGACACCCTAATACGTCAGTGGATACAGCTCTTATTTTGGTGGTGCATTTCTATGAGAAGGTTGAGGAGCTCGCCAGGCACAACAGCTTACAGGCAAAGACAAAGTGAATGACGATCAACAAAGTCAAAGGCAGATTTTAAATCAATAAAGGCTATATAACCTCATCCTCCCTACACCAAAACTCTTGGACTTTTTCAATAATTTGTCCAATGGTAAAAATCTGCTACATGGTTGATTGGCTGGGCATAAACCCAGCTTGATGTAGATGGCATAGATTCCTTATGGTGGTCTTAACACGCTCAAGAAGAACCAGCATGAACAGTTTGCTTGGAATGGAAAGCAACGTGATGCCACAGTGATTAGAGCACACCAGAGCATTACCTTTCCTTTTCAAAATGAGAGAATAATTCCACGGTGCCAGTACTGGGTAGTTTCTCATGAATCCATACTTTGTTGATAACATGGATCAGCCACTCCAAGATAGAAACCTTGCCGTGCTTGACCAGCTTGGCAGCTGTACCACAAATATTGATAGCATGGCTGTTCTTGAGCTTGCAGGCTGCACTTCGAAGCTCCTCTACTGTGACATCTGCTACATCACATGGGGTGGGGCAATATATTCAATCAGGGTGAAATTCACCCCAGTGCAGAAGGCCAGCACAAGACCTGTGGATCACTTAAAGAATTAAGTAGGATTTAAGTAGTGTTTAGGCCTTCTACTGACCATTCAGTGTTTTGGCTTTTTTAAAGCATCAGCTCCTGGAGTCAAGTGATGGTGTGGGAATCACAGCTTTCACTAAAAGAAAAAAAGTGAAATTTCTGGCTTTCCTGGTTGCATAGAAAAGCCCCCGGACACTGAATCAGTGCTCACCACATGTATTGATAACTTGGTTTCCCAGTGTCATGGGGTATGGCTACAATGCAATTAAACACCCATGCCAGTTGACTCAGGCTCATGGGAAACCAAATTTGTCCTGTCTCCATTCTTGCTCTGTCCCAGTGCAGGCCCACAGGAGGTTGGTTATTTTCATGATTAATCATCATGATAAAATCACACTCCTGGCCACCTTTAATAATGCTACGTCTATTGCTGAGCTTTGGCACAGCGGCCTTTCTGGATGGAATATATCATTCATTCAGAATCACTATTGTTAATTTAGCAACAAACAAAGGCAAATTTAGTCCTTGGGCTCATATATTCAGAACTGTGTGTGTATGCAAAAATGAGCAGTTGGACACACAGCCAACAGGTACCATGACTGCTCCCTGAGGGTGAAATTCACCACTGCACAGAGGACCCTCACATAGCCTAACACCACTTTGTTCTCACTTAGGCCTTAGTTTGAACTGAGATGTTTATGCATTCACATGACTCCGGGAGCTGGGGCTTTAAAAACACACCAAATATCAAGAGACTCACACTGCACAGTATCCTGCAGGATGTCTGACAACTTTAATCTTAATCCTCTGTAGCACAAGACCCAGTAATTAACCCCTTTCCTTGCTTATCTATAAACTTAATGCTGCATTAAACTTCTTTCCAGAAACCCAATTCAGCCAACATCATCTCAGTATTAAAAAAGAAATAAACCCATTATGTGGAAAAAATGTATCCTAATGATTGATTTTTTACTCACTCTGATAGCATATCCTTTAAAAGATACCTGACAAAAATAAGCCAGATGAGGTCTGAGAAGCATAAGAAACTGTCCCTAATATTTAGTAGCATATTATCTGTAAAGCACAGGGTGTCTTGCAACCAGCAGGAGCTGTCTTTTTCAAGGAACAAAGTTGCAAGAAACTGATTGGAGTTTAAATCTATGTGATGAATTTTTGACCTATTAAATTGCAGTCAAGTTATTATGGAATCATAGCTATTGATCATTTAGATGGATTGAGAAAGCCTGGTGTGTGGCATCTTATTAAATTATGCACTACATTTGTAGCTGCATCTATAACTGTCTAGAGTATCAGTTCCTGAAGACATATATCCTTTTATATCACAAGCATTCTCATCCTCTTTGTAAAGGGATCAAGCAAAGAAGCCTGGCAGAGGGTAGATTACTGTGAAAATCTTGGAGTTTTTTATGAGATTTCTTCTGCAGGTAGTGAGAAGCAGATAAACATAAAGTCTCCATCTATACTCCTAGAAGAAATCTCACCAAACTAGAAATTATCCCTCTTGCCATGCTTCTGTTTCTGTATATTTTATATACAGCTTATTTTTTCATTGGTAGCTTGTTACATTTTATTTTGATTAGACTCTTTTTTTTCCCCCTTAGAAGGGAAGGATGCAGAAGATCCTGCAGTCATTTTTTTTCATTTGGACACAGCCACACTGTATTTCACCCACGTTAAAGGCCTAATTAAATTTGTGAGCATACTCTGATCCAATAAAGAGCATGATGAACAGGTAACTAACATGGCACTGAATGGTGAAAAAATTCTGAGTATGTTCAAACAGTGGGTTACATGATAAATAGTCATTCAAAGAGTGCCTACTTTTTAATGATGGCTTTGTTTATTCTTTATTGCAGTAATATCTTCTTGGAAGTTTGAATATAACATTTTCTAACCTTTGTCTCCTACCCTCTTTGGTGAATGATGATTTTTATTACCCCTAGCCTTGAAAAACTAGAACACAAGCCAGTATGGCAAAGTGTACATCTTGTCTAACAAATGCAACCTTAGTGATGTTTCAATAGTTCTGGGAAGAGGCTTGTGAATAGGGAATAGGTCTTTTGCTCCCTCTGTTAGCTAGCTGGCTCCCTGCACAGGGGAACATAAATATGTCAGGGTCCTACAGAAACAGTAGCTATCAGGTTTGGGGGTGGAAGTTGTTGATCGACTGTAAATAAATTATTATTTAGAATCTGTAACACAATTCCCTCCAGACTGTAACAATTTTGAAGTTGATTAAAATTGTTTCCTATGGGTCAAATCCTGGTGCCCGTGTCTCTGCTACCACAGATGTTAGAAATGTTTGTGAACTGCTGTGACATCTCAGATGAAAGGCTGAATGGAAGTGCTTATTGTTTTTGTTATTAATTTATTACATTACTGTTATTATTAAGCAAAATTTGGCCCAAGATGAGCAGTATTTTATAATAGGTGTGTGTGGCAGGAGATGAAATTAAGACAAAAATAATTATTTTATAATTAACTGCAATAATTTACTTTATTCTACTACTTAGAGTATAAAAACAAGCCCCCAATATTTATACCACAAATAACAACATTTCCTCCCCTTTTGTACATAAATGCTGTTGTGTACACAGCACACAAACAATTGCTATACGTTTTGGAATCCATGTTATTAATCTGTGAATCCTGTGATGTATTAGAAATAAAGTATTGTTAGCATGTGCTTTGCAGAATATTTTAATCTAGCTAGCACCTAAAGAGTTAGTCCTGATCCCACCATTGACAATGTGTGCAGATCCCCATTGACTTCAATAGGGCTCTCTATTATAGGTGCAGCAATCCCCTTGTGCATTGTCAAATGTTGGGCCAGGGCCTTCCTCCTCAGAATGAACAGACATGGGTTAACCTGGAACTCATGTGAGCTGCTATTTTCCAGTTGACTAGAGGTGACTAGGCTTCAACAGTGAATGTTGTTTATCTGCTTGCACCTGTATTCTTATTAAGGTGCATTCTCAGCTTCAGAGAAGAATGCGGGCTGCTAAGCTGGTTAGGCTGCTGTTTTGATCTTACACTCTGGGAATCTCTCTTTCTCTGCTGAACACAAACGTACTGCTAAGAAATTCCAAGTGTGTGCCTTTTGATTCTTCTACACCTAACAGCAGCTCTTATAAGTAACACTCTGGTACAGGTGGGCTGTCACATCTGAGCTAAATTCATAGTTAATTCCAATTCCATGAAGCTTTACCTTGCACAGTAGAGAGCAATAACTCATTCCAAAGCCACAGACCATGGCTGCAGACTAACAGCAACATAACATAACTTCCCACTTGATAACCCTGAACAAAAGTGATTTATTTTTAGCTAGAAAAAGATTCTTAAAAGCTCCCCTTTCTAGAACCACTGCTACAAAAACTGTGTTTAAAAATCCCATGACATGAAGGGTATAATAAGTATAAAAACCATGTAGTCTTCTTTTGTGTCTTATTAATCACAGGGAATGTCCTCCCCCCTGCCTGTCTCTCTGAGACATGAAAGAAGAGGAGTGGTCCCCATTATATTTTTCTTCCTAAGGCTTAGATCCATCCTCCTTCTGTCTGAACAGGGAGGACATATTCCACACACTGATCATCTCACTCATGTGAGGAAGCAGGGCTCAGCTACTTCTATGGAACCAACCCTCTCCATGGGTCTCAGGTCCACACAGGGCTAAAGGGTGAAGACTAGGCCGGCAGGGGAGAGAAGTGATTGGCCATTGGCAGGGCAGATGTACACTGTTCCCACTTCAGCTCCATGGATATACCTGTGGGTTGCATTCTATCACCTTTTCGGGAGAGCACCCCTTTTCATGGAGGCAGCCACAGATGTTGAAATCCCTAGTAGCATGGCTCCAATGGAGGTGGGGGCTTCAAGGAGGCAGAACTAGTGCAGAGGCAAAGCACTTCCACATAAATTGGCCCAAGCCTCCTGCAAATCCTCATGTGCTGTAGACTGGCCCTGCAGCCTAAACCTCACCCTCCTGGCCCCCTTCAATGGAATGACAGAGAATGAACTCTGCAAAGGGATCCTTGGCGGGATTGCCTCT
The DNA here is from genome assembly GCF_027887155.1 of Malaclemys terrapin pileata. NCBI lineage: Eukaryota > Metazoa > Chordata > Testudines > Emydidae > Malaclemys > Malaclemys terrapin. The sequence continues at coordinate 82,265,534 of NC_071513.1, read as the reverse complement.
TTCAGGGCACCTCCCACAGGTTCTGCCACAGAGGATGAGCTGCCTCCATGGAAATCAGAAATATTTTATTTTAAAAAAAGAAATGAAATGAAGATTCCAAAATTGGCTCTGTAGGTTGTTTTTAATTATTTAATTAATTATTTGATTTCAATGTAAAGAGCTAGTGCATTCTTTAGATTGGTTATTGCTGCTTAAAACTGTGAACTGTTAAATCCCCATGTTAGAACATCCATAACGGAAGTGCTGGTCTCCTAAAAGGCATCTTGGTTAAAAGTACACACTCTAGAATTACAAGATAATAAACCAAACCTGATTAATGATGCATGGAGCTTCAAGAATGCAATATACCCACCCAGAAGCCTCAATACTTGTTTTTGTCATCAAGGAATTGTTTCTTTTTCAAAAGGAATTATTATAATAATAATTTTAAAAAAGGAAAATCATTTTACAAAAGAGAAAAAAATTATCTCTGACAAGGAGTCTTGGACTTGTACTGAACTTTACTAAATTTTGGAGTGTTCACATTCAGTGTGCAACATCAGACCACTAGATAGACAATTCTGAGCTGCAAATTCAGATCCAGATCTTGACTTGGGGTTTTGGCCAGGGCCTGTCTCTACTTATTTAGAGATTTCTAGGTTCTTGTAAAAGATCATGCTATTTTTTTTTATTCTGCCACAGAGTACTTGTCATTACCAAGCTCCTGAGATTTTAACTGGGAACCCAGAGCCAATCAGAGAGGCTGCCTAAACTGAACATAGTAGTCTCTGCATTTGTACAGATGACTCACAGAAATGAGGAACCTACCGGACACTGTCTGCACTAGCAAACTCAGTAGCCGTAATTCACATGGCACATGGCCTATCCCTACTTCATGCTTTTTAGGGGGAGTGAGAGAGAGAAAGAAGGAGAGAGAAGGAGGGAGGGAGGGAAGTTGGGAAAGGTAAAAGAGGACCTGGCACTTTGGAGAGTCACCAAGGATGTGGGAAATGGAACAATGACAACATTGGGAGTTGAGAGGAAGTGAAATAAGGGGATTAGTTCTTAAGTGAACTATTTGAGCCTTTCATAAATAAATGTGGGTTGAATACTGCACCTGATATGGAATTACTTTCATTATAAAAATGTTCTAGTATTTGCTTAGGGCAGTGGTTCTCAACCAGGGGTACACAGAGGTCTTCCAGGGGGTACATCAACTCATCTATATATTTGTCTAGTTTTAAAACAGGCTACATAAAAAGCACTACCCAAGTCAGTACAAACTAAAATTTTATACAGACAATGACTTGTTGATACTGCTTTATATATTATACACTGAAATGTAAGTACAATATTTCTATTCCAATTGATTTATTTTATAATTATATAGTAAAAATGAGAAAGTCAGCAATAGCGTGCTGTGACACTTCTGTATTTTTACAGTCTGATTTTGTAAGCAAGTAGTTTTTAAGTGAGGTGAAACTTGGGGGTAGGCAAGACAAATCTGACTTTCAAAAGGGGTACAGTCGTCTGAAAAGGTTGAGAGCCACTGGGTTAGGGTACAGAAAAATGACTTTTTAATAATAGTAACCATGAGTCTCAGCTTTTTAGATTAGCAGAGTTTTGTCTGTCTCCTTGGAGACTACAATCTGCACCAACTGATTTTCTGAATGTAAATTAATTAGTCTTCTGATAAAAATTTAAGACTCAGTTATCCAATGCCTAACATAAGAATTTAAAGTGATTTGATACACCTTAGAACTTTTGGGAGCAATCCAGCTTTGGCAGAGGGTGGACTAGATGACTCAGAGGTTTTTTCCTCTTTAATTTGCTTGATTCAATAAGAAACTCTGGAGTGCTCCAAAGGTTCAAACCTGTTCTCAGTCACAGGTAAACTGAATTAGATTATCTTAAACCAATCTAGGGCGGCAAGGACCTGGGTGGAAGCTGTAACCATGAAGTCCAAATGATGACAGTTTGGTGAGTGCGCAGAGGCCAGCCACACTTGAAAGGGTCTGAGGTGCAGTCTCGCATGCTGTATCACGTTTGTGCATGAGGCCATATGAGCCAATAGTCTGAGGCAGAAATGGCTTGTTGTGATGGGGCGGGCCTTGATCTGCGATATCAGAGATGACATTACCTGAAAGCAAGCCTCTCGGAGGAAGGCTCAGGCCCAGGTGGAATCAAATACTGTACCAGTGAACTCTATCCTCTGAACGGGGATGAGTGTTGACTTCTGCTTGTTTATCAGCAGGCCCAGTGCTTGGAAAGTAGCTTAGACCAGGTGGAGGCCGGCCCTCACCTGGGCCTTGGACCATCCAGTCGTCGAGGTAAGGGAACACTTGCACTCCTCATCTTCTGAGGAAGGCTGCCATCACTGCCATGCATTTCATGAATACCTGAGGGGCTGCCGACAGGCCAAAGGGGAGGATGGTGAACTGGTAATGGGTTTGGTTCATGACAAAACTGAGAAATCTTCTATGGCCCCAAAATATGGAGATATGAAAATAGGCATCTTTTAAGTCGAGGGTGACATACCAGTCCCCTGAATCCAGGAAGGGAATAACAGAGGCTAGGGAGACCATGTGGAACTTAAGTTTCTTGAGATAACTGTTAAGGAAACACAGGTCTAGGACGGGTCTGAGACCCCTGCTTGGCCTTCAGGATTAGGAAATAAAGGGAGTAAAACCCTTTCCATCTCAAGCTCTGAGGTACCTCCTCCATGGCCCCTACCTGGAAGAGTGCTTGCGCCTCCTGGTCTAAAAGTGGCTTATGAGAAGGGTCCCTGAAGAGGGACGGGGAAGAGGGATGGGAGGGAGGGAGGGATGGAAATAAACTGGAGAGTGTAATCTTCCTCCACTGTACTCAGTACCTAGCGGTCTGAGGTGATCATAGAATATCAGGGTTGGATGGGACCTCAGGAGGTCATCTAGTCCAACCCCCTGCTCAAAGCAGGACCAATTCCCAACTAAATCATCCCAGCCAGGGCTTTGTCAAGCCTGACCTTAAAAACCTCTAAGGAAGGAGATTCCACCACCTCCCTAGGTAACCCATTCCAGTGCTTCACCACCCTCCTAGTGAAAAAGTTTTCCCTAATATCCAACCTAAACCTCCCTCACTGCAACTTGAGACCATTACTCCTTGTTCTGTCATCTGGTACCACTGAGAACAGTCTAGATCCATCTTCTTTGGAACCCCCTTTCAGGTAGTTGAAAGCAGCTATCAAATCCCCCCCTCATTCTTCTCTTCTGCAGACTAAACAATCCCAGTTCCCTCAGCCTCTCCTCATAAAAGTCATGTGTTCCAGCCCCCTAATCAGTTTTGTTGCCCTCCGCTGGACTCTTTCCAATTTTTCCACATCCTTCTTGTAGTGTGGGGCCCAAAACTGGACACAGTACTCCAGATGAGGCCTCACCAATGTCGAATGGAGGGGAATGATCACGTCCCTCAATCTGCTGGCAATGCCCCTATTTATACAGCCCAAAATGCCGTTAGCCTTCTTGGCAACAAGGGGCGCACTGTTGACTCATATTCAGCTTCTCGTCCACTGTAACCCCTAGGTCCTTTTCTGCAGAACTGCTGCCTACCCATTCGGTCCCTAGTCTGTAGCAGTGAAACAGATTCTTCCGTCCTAAGTGCAGGACTCTGCACTTGTCCTTGTTGAACCTCATCAGGTTTCTTTTGGACCAATCCTCTAATTTGTCTAGGTCCCTCTGTATCCTATCCCTACCCTCCAGCGTATGCACCACTCCTCCCAGTTTAGTGTGAGGGACCATGTTGCGCTGAAGCGGGAGAAACGGTCTGAAAACCAAAGGGGGCAGGATCCAGTGCAGGAACTGGTATAATGCCCTCAGGCACTCCATTGAAAGTTCTGCTTGGAGCTTCCGAAGTATCTTTGAGGGCCCAGTAGCTGAAGCAGGTGGGAGCAGTTGTCTGGGTTTATAGCTCCTTTTTGCTTCTTAAACAAGTCCTAGCACAGTGGTGGAGCTGAGAAGCGGACCGGTTGATGAAGCCTGAAGTGTTTCATCGAAGACACCAAGCAGAGAGACCCAGGGACTTGAGGGTGGCTCTAGAATCCTTCAGGCTGTGAAACTTCGCATCCATTTGTTCAGAGAAGAGTGAAGTACCTTCAAATAGAAGGTCCTGGATGGACTGTGGACCTCAGTTGGCAGAGGTGTGGATTGGAGCCAAGAATATCTGCACATGACCACTGTAGACACCATGAATCTAGCTGCCAAATCTGCCACATCCAGGGTAGCCTGTAGGGAGACCCTGGCCACAGATTTCCCTTTGTCCACCAGTGCATAGAACTCCTGTCTTGACTACTGGGGAACAGAGTCCTTCAACATCAAATCCCAAACATTAAAATTGTATCTCCCCAGCAAGGCCTGTTGGTTGGAGATGCAGAGTGGTAGACACCCTGTAGAATAAACCTTTCTGCCAAAAAGGTCTAGTCTCTTGGCATCCTTTGATTTAGTGGTCACTCCTTGCTAACCCTGTCTGTCCCTCATACTGGCCTCAGAGACCACTAAGGACCCCGGATGGGGGTGGGAGTACAAGTACCGACAGCCTTCAGCGGGAACAAAGTGCTTCTTTTCCACCCTTTTTGTGATAGGAGGCAGGGAAGATGGGGTTTGCCACAGGGCTTTAAACAGTCTTATATGGCCTCATTGAGAGGGAGGGTCACTTTTGAAGGGTCCGCAGTGGTCAAAATATCGACCAGGCTGTGGGAGGATTCTTTGACTACCTCCACTTCCAGCCCAAGTTTCAAGGCCACTCTTTTCAACAGCTCCTGGTGAGCTGCGAAGTCATTGTGAGGGGGGATACGCACGCCCCAGACACTGCCTCATCCACGGAAGAAGAAGAGGAGGCCTGCACCGGCAGGGGGTCCTCCTCTTCTCCTTCTGCCCGACCAGGTCCATAGAGCTAGGTCCTAAGGCTCAATACAGGAGTGCAGATTGGGTGCCGGTCATAGGGATAGGGCCTCTCTTCTTTCTGAGACTACGGAGTACGAGCATCTCGAAGCGGGCCCTTGTATCGGGGAATCCCTCATGCATTCCAAAATGGTCATTGCATCTGCATAGGCCAGTGCCCACTGTGCCAAGTACTCAGTGGTACCCCTGCGCTTGGATCCACCAACTGGGGAGTAGGGCTGCTTGGGGGGAAACTGGCAACTGTTCCTCAAGTGGGAATACAACCCCACTCCTGAGTCTGACAATGGGCCATCCTCCGGAGACCTTGGAGGGGCAGTACCCATCTGTGCCAGGGAACACTGCCAAGGTGGGAAGACTTGCGTAGAGGCGAGCAGGGTTGGTTTCCCTCTAGATGGTACCAAGGAGGCTGGTACTGAACAGGAGTCCGAGACCACATGCTCCCTTCTGCTCCCCAGCACCACTGCTGCCATCTCTTGTACTGCTGGCGGTGGCTACTGATAGAACCAGCAGCTCTCTGGCCACAATGAACACCTCCAAGGTTAATGGTACCGTGATCCTGCTGGTGCCACATTGCCCCTCTGGTGCTGAGGGATGGTCCAGGACTTGACTCCAAGGAGCCTGCATACAAGGTGGAGTCGGCGGTGTCACTCTCGGAGCAGGGGTAGAGGAGTGACCAGACTCAGGTCGCCCTCCCCTGCCTTCCCTGTGCTTGGCTCTCTTCAGAGTTGGGAAATATCCCCTCTTGGCCAGCTGCTTCTCATGTTTCTTCTTTAGCTCCAGTGAAGGAGAATGGTGCTGAGAGACTCTCATAGTGGGAGGAACATGCCACACCGATGCTGAGCTACTGGGTGCCGAGTCGAGCCAGCTCAGCGCCGATGAGGGCTGGAGCGTTGCCTCCGTCGGGGGGGACATCAAACTGGCCTCCCTGTCCTTCTTTGTATGGGGCTTGAAGTCCCGACAGATCTGGCAGTAGTCCTTGATATGAATCTCTCCCAGGCACTTCAGACAACTGGAGTGTGGGTCACTCACAGGCATGGACTTGTGCAGGAGGCACAGGACTTGAAATCTGGGGACTGAGGCATACCCTGGCATCGGTAGCAAATGAAACTCCATTACCAGGGCGAGACGCACCGGCTAGTTATATACAACTGATCTACAACAGTCCAAGCAAGGAGGATTTTAACTCAGGATTTCTGATAACTGTTTCCAGTCAATCTGGAAATACCCCAGGAATGGCCTCCTCCAGTATTTTGGCAGTTCTGGTTAAGGAAGAGGGTAGGGAGGAAAAAAGTTAAAATTTCAGAACTTTTAGGTTGAGTCCTATACTATTAATACAGGAGGTCGATACTTATTCCTAAACCAGTTTGCCTGGCCCTAGTTCAAGTATTCAGCATACTGGAGTTGGATTTCTGGTTTTTTTGGATGGACAGGCTGAGGGAGTAATTCAATAGTTTTAAAGCAATTATTATTTACCATTTATTGACAGATAAAATTGCCTACATGTTTGGCCACCCACAAATGGTTACTCACATGTAAGTTCCTGACATTTTGGCCACTGGTACTGTAAACAATGAATGCCTTACGATTACTGAATTTACCTCACAGCCTGATGGTATGCACACACTCTTTTACAGTCTATAAACCACTTTCCACTGGAACCAAAGTAGCACCCTAGGAAAACAACTGCAGCTTTAATGAAAAGAACACGAACTGAAGAATGCACATGGAACTTTGAAACTACGGACTTCCTTCAAAAAACTAGTGTGTCCTTACCATTTAATTCTATCTGCGTATCATGCCATTCTCTGGAATCCTATATAACTGTGCATGTTAGAAGGAATTTCTTCTCTCTGCTGTGACTGGGTAACTATTTATTTCAAATGTTATTTAAAATGTTTCAAAAGTGAGCAAGCAATGGATAATTTTATTTACTTGTGGTACTAACATTGAGAATATTGGGGAAAACATGAATAAATAAGGAATAGGAATCAGGAATGACTGTGGGTTTATATTTTTTCCCCAAGGAAGTTTAACATGCATTGTGCATGCCAGATATTGCAGAACTGACAGATGGCTCAACAGATGCTGTGGGATAGAAGAAGCTTACTAGATGAACCATTAAAAAAAAAAAGTACATGAAAAGAGTAAACACCACACCATTCATAGTCAAATCCCTCTCTCAAGCCTCCCTTCTCCAGAAATCTTGCCTGATACCCTAGGGTTGTAGAATGCTGTAGAGGAACTATAATTCTGCTGATGAGAATATTGCAGATTGTCTTTAATGATTCAAGTGGAATCATTTACTTTTCTATCTATAGATGTATACAAGCTGTCATTAGAGCCAAAGAAGGGGTTGTGAAAACATTCTGGTGCACACTATGCTAGCAATCCTTCCTACGCAGTTAATCTGTTCTATGGTGTAGATGTATCCATCTAGAGAATGAACTTGTAGGTTCAGGAAGGAATTCCCTCCACTCCATGCAAGACACTGCACAATTGGCCTACTGCATTCCATGAAATAACTTTGGATCCACTGAGGGCAGCAGCTTAATGGTATTTTGGCTTCAAACAGACAGGTCTTGGAGGATATAACACAGACTGGTCAGGAACTTCTTCTCTGGGCCTGTCCTCGTTAGATAAGTCTGTTTACTTAGGTCTGTACTGTAAGAGGTCATTGGCCACACTGCAGAGTAATGGAAAGGCCTCTCTTAACTGGTTTATTGGGATAATGACTCATGCTCTTTAAAGAGACATTGTCAGATGGAACAGTAGAGAGAATGCAGAGTAGCCTTGTCTGACAGGGATGAAGTGGCATTAACAATGGGTCTCTTTTTTTTAAGAGTATGTGTTTTCTTAGATATGGCAGGAGGAAGGATAACTTTCCAGCTTCATTCTGACCACCAAGAAGCCCTTGGTTTTCAGTGAAGGTTAAGTCCAGCAGGAAGGAGAGAGAATGAGTTAAATCCCAAAGGAAAATCTTGTTTTGAAGTCCCTGTGCCTATGCTGAATGAACATAACTCTTAGAATCAGGTTTCTGGCTTGTCATGTTTACAACTTCAGAATTCACTTCCCAAGAATATTTTCCAACATTCACTTAAAATTTGTTATTTGCATGAACATCATGACCCAGTAAACCCATTTCTTAGAATATTCCCAGAAAGTGAACACACACAAAAAGCACAAACACAGTCAAAGAGAATTTATTTAGAAGAGTGAACCAACTATTCATAGCAAAGTTTTGCAATATTTGCCCATGTCTGCTGTGCTCTAATGTAGGCCACATCGGTTGGTGAACTGTTCTTAGAAGAACAGGTTCTTTTCTGAGCTAGGCCCAGATACTTTCTAAATACAGCCGACAACAATAACAGTGACTCAGAAAATCACTTGTAGTTTCTTCTTCTTCTGCTCAATAAAAAACATGAAGGCCATAAGTGAGAGCAGCCATAACATGCTTACACATAAAATACTCTCTACACTGTTTTATATTATAATTGACTGAGCAAAAAAGGTTATTTCTCCCTCCAAGATACAACATGTCATGTTTTTTGACCTTATCACCTATCAGTAAATCTCCCCTGGTCTTAAAATCTCAGGCCAATCTCCTAATCCTCTAGCTGCAGGGAGTTGTCAGTCAGTGTAACGCTAATGTAATCTACCCAGAGTTTGAATTGGAGCCTATTTTAGTTAGCAAATGGGCTTCAAAACCTCTGAATTTCAAGCTAACAATTTAAAACAGTGTTATCAAGTTCCTGGGCTGTTTAATGTAGTTATTCTACCACCCATGACAGAATCAGATTCTGCAGACGGCAAGGTTTGTTTGGTTTTTTTAATTAAGTTTTTAGTTCTAATGGTTGAGAAGATAATATTCTGAATTGGAACCTGTGTAGGGTTTCAACATTAGGTTGAAAAACACCTGACATCTAAGAGAAGTGTTTAACGGTCCCCATTCAATAGGGTGCTAACTCGGAAGTTTAATTATAATTCAAAGGTTAGATTTTCAGATGACTGTGTTCCTGATATACATATCTAATTACCATAATTGTGCATACAAATCAGGCAATTGACTATGCAAATGGACAACTGAACAAAGGGCTGGAATAGCAGTCATTTTCCCCCACTTGAATGTAACTGTGACTTTGTCAACTATGGACTTGTTGAGACTAGGATTTAAAAGTGTGATGTTAGCATGTGTCAGCTAACACATGCTAACAAACATGTTTTAAAAGTCTAGAACAGACAAGGCAGACTGCCTTTAATGCATGCTAAACTGGTCAAGACAAAGCTGAGGCTTCCCCTAGCATTGAAGAAAGGGTGCCTTGTACACACTAGACTTTAAAAAAATGTTTGTTAGAAGATGTTATGTAACATCACACCTTTAAATTCTAGTCTAGAGAAGGCCTAGAAGGGCCACACTCTACCCTTAGGGTGACCAGACATCCCGATATTTCCTTGTTTGTTCCGCATCCCGACCGATGTTCGGTCGGGACATGGGACAAACAAGCAATTTTGCCCTTCGCTCCGGCGCACAGGCAGAGCCCGGAGGGGCTCTCGCCCCCCCCGCCCTGACTCTGCCCCGTCCTTCCCCCATTGGATCCCTCCCCAAATCCCCGCCCTGGCCCCGCCTCTTCCCCAAGCATGCGGCATTCCTCCTCCCTCCCAGGTTTGCACATGGCCAGGGCCGGGAGCGAAGCGTGGAGGCTGCTCCAGCCCTACTGCCATGGGGCGGCATGGTGAGTCTGGGGGCAGCGCTGAGCGGGCAGGGCCCGGGTGGGTGGAGACACGCGTGGGGCGGACACGCTCCTGCCAGGAGGGGCCGGGCCCGGCCCCGGCTGCCTGGTTCGCCCCTTGCCCGGGTGGGTCCCCGAGCTCCCCGCGGCCGGAGAGGGGCTGCCCGGGGCTGCGGGGGCGAGTGTCCCGGGGGGCGGAGTGGAGCAGCCTCTGCTGCGGGGCCGGGGCGACAGAGCCCGGGAGCGGCTGGGCCAGGAACTGCAGGAGGGGCCTGGAGCGCGGCTCGGCTGCACAGCTTGGAGCCCAGGCTGGGCCTGGGAGCGAGGGGATGGGGGAGCTGGGGGTGTATTGGGGGTTGGAGCTGAGAGTTGGGTGGAGACGGGGCTTTGCCACTGCTGCCTGGCGGTGGGGGGGGGAGGGAGGGGGCTCCAGCTATTTTTTTTTGCTCCGCTCCCCCCTCCCGCCCCCCCGGTGTCCCGATATTTCATCTTTGTCATCTGGTCACCCTATCTACCCTTGAGCTTCTACCAACCTCCATTTATTGTCTGTGGTAGCTCCACAGTGGTAGGAGCTTGGTCACAAACTATGTAGCTCCAGCCCATGGATCATAATTAAAAATATAATTTATCCTAGTTTTACCCATGATGCCTCCCCTATATTAAGTGCTGCATTCCGGATCATACTATCTAGTAATTCAAGCTAACACCACTGATCAATATTGAGAAATATTTTTTTTAATCAGTCCTCATGCTGCATGATAGAAGTCAATAAGAGTTTTGCCACCGATTTCAATGGGAGCAGAATCACGTCTTTTATGAGTAGACAACAAGAGAAGAATTTCAGATATTAGATCTTGTTTTAAAATAAGAATAAAGTTATGGCCTTGAGCTATACAGCATTCCCTCACTGAGGGCCAATTTTTGAACCCCTTATTTCCATTGGCAAGCGGGTACTTGCTTGAGTACTGCCACTGAAGTCAATGGGAATTACTGCTCATCAATGGCAGTGAGGCATTCACAAACTGGCCCCTAAGATGGGCACCTCAGAAACCATTTAAAACTTAGTATCACAGGCACATCCTGAAAACATAAACAGGGCAGAAGATTTATTACATTATAGGAAGGGACAGGCAGATTTCATTAGGCATGAAGTTCGGCACAAGATTCAAACACAAATTCATTTCAGGTGTGTTTGATGAAATCAGAAAAAAGACAAACTTGGGGAAATGAACAGCATTAAAGCCACCCCAGTGATATAAACAAATCCCCAATACCTTCCTTTTTAAGAAAAATGAATGCATTTAGAATAAGTGTAAATATTAAGGACTCCAAGGTCTCAAGAGTGAGGTGTTTTATACTGAATCTGCTTCACTTGAATACTTAGTAAATAGATTTTCATTTTCCACCATGATTGGTACAAGCCTTTTATCCAGAATCAATCACATTAAAATCTTGTGTTAAAGCTCTCACTAACCTTCCATGGGGGTATTATTGTCTGGTCGATTTGCAAAGACAACATCCACATACTCGAGCTGCAGTCTCTGGAGAGAAGCCTTTAATCCTAGAAGCAGCAAGGAAAAAAAAAAGAATATATACCATTAGAAATAGCCAGAATGAAGTTTGGAACACATCACAAAAGAAGTGACAGTTCTGACATATCACAATACTGGACTATTCTAAAATGTACACTGAAGATGGACGATGATGTCTCATGTCTGCTCAGCCACATTAAAAAAATATCAAAGTTTGGCTTCATGATGAATTCATAGCCCTCCACAAGAATTTTTTTTAATCACACTCAAATTTGGATTGGAAAAGACACCATCTTGGTGAGCCTGTCAATTGGCAGCCTCCAGGGACAGCGTTCACTGATGTTGTTTCAGAGTTAATCTAATCAAAATCCTGTCAGAGAGTATTTTTGAATCACCCTATGGCACATTACATTGGTATGGTTCCACATAATTAAGCCCTGCCACTCCAGGGGCTTTCCAGAAATGAAAACCCAGGGGAGAGGAATCATGACATTGTTATATATTTATGATTACCAAGACTATTACAACCCTGAAAAAATGTGATACCGAACAGGCTCCTTCTACCAAGTTAAACAAAATTTACCCTCTATTTGCAAAAGTTATCCAGCAAACTGCAACAAGCTAAACTCATAATGTTGCACAAATAGCCAGGCTATGGGCTTGTGGCAACTTAGTCCTGGAAGCCAGAAGAGCTGGGTTCTATTCCTGACTCCTACAAATTTATTATGTGTCAGGACAAAGTCACTTTCTGTATCTCAATTTCCTCATCTATAAAATGGGAATAACATTAATGCTTACTGACTTCACACGAGTGCTGGGAGGCTTAATTCATTATATAAGGGCTTGGCTACACTTGCGAGTTACAGCGCAATAAAGGAACTCCGGGCGCATTAGCTCACTACCTGTCCACACTGGCAAGGCACGTAGAGCGCTCTGACTCCGTGGCTACAGTGCTGCTGGTACTCCACCTCAGTGAGTGGAATAACGTTTGCTGCGCCCCCGCTGGAGCACCGCAGTGCTAGTGTGAATGAGGTGTTGCATTACTGCACTCTGATTGACCTCTGGAAACATCCCATAATCCCCTTAAGTCAAGTGGCCACTCTTGTCATTGTTTTGAACTTGCTGTAGGAATGCTGTAGGAATGCGGATATGCCCTTTCAAAGCTTCGTTTCTGACAGCTGGCTGCTTATCTGCTCCGGGAAAAAGGAATGCTGCTTGCTTTGAGTGAGTGAGAGAGAGGCGGGGGGGAGGGGGATCTGAACTTACAAGACAGCGTGCTGACATGCTCTCAGCCCCACAAAAACCCATTCTCTCTCCCTCCACATACACTCAACATACTCCCTGTCACACTCCACCCCACCCCTCGCATTTGAAAAGCACGTTGCAGCCACTTGCATGCTGGGATAGCTATCACAATGCACTGCTCTTTGTGGCATGGCAAGAGCTGCTAATGTGGCCACGCCAGTGCGCTTCCAGCTGAGGGTATAAACACTTGGCAGCGTTTTCCCTGCTGCGGTCTCCGAAGGCTGGTTTAACTCCCAGCGCTCTACAACTGCAAGTGTAACCATGCCCTAAGTGCTTTGAGATCTATAGTTTGATCATGCTATAGGAATGCAAGATTCTATGTGGTCTTTTCATAGCAGTAAGGTGAATTTGTAATATATCTGAGTGCTCCCACATAGTGTACTGTAATGCTAAATTTATTTTAAATTGTTTAACCCCCCCAACTTTCCCCCCCTAAAAGAGGACTAGAATCTTGGTTGATGTAAACTGGCTTATTTCCAGAAGGCTAAATCCCCAGCTGGTGTAAATCAGAGCTACACCAGCTATAAACAAAAGTTGTGGGGTGTTTATAATGACACGACTATAACAACAATTCAGAAAACAGATAAAATATATATTTCCAGAGAACTAGTGTACTATATTTTTAAATGGCGAACCTGACTCATTTAAATTAGTTATAAAAAGTGAATGATCATTTTTGTAAGCACCTGAGCAAACTGCATCCCTCTGCTACAAATCACAGCACTTATCTTGTTTGAAAATGTTTTAGAAATCTTTCAGGAAGTTGTACAGTGAAGACCTCTTGTCTAGCTTCATAGATAAAACCCTCTGTTCGTGACACCTCACACAGACACACTGTACCTCTAATTAAAGTATAACTACCACTGGCTACTGCTGATATAGTATATCATAGAATGCACAGCTCTACAATATTCAAAGAGAACTTGAACTATCTGTCCCTGGGGGCTCTCCACTTGTTAATTTTAATTCCACATGAAGGTTAAGGGTCCTTTTCCTGTCTTTTTCTTTTGTGTCTAAAATAATCAGTATCTTAACTGTAACTCGGCAAAAGGTTTGCAGTGAACAATTCATTAAATGTATTCAGCCTTTTATTCTGCTTGTGAACTATCTGTAAACAGGTTTAGTGGAAGAATGGTTCATACAAACGTATTCCAGCTTGCGCATTGGTGTCAAATAATTTGCCACAACTACTACTTCACATTTTTTCCTCATAATTTGCTATGCATAATAAACCAAAACAAAACCCTAGATCCAGCTATAGTAACGCCTCGCTTAAGTTGTAGTTATGTTCCTGAAAAATGCTAAGCGAAACGATGTTAAGTGAATCCAATTTCCCCATAAGAATTAATGTAAATAGAGGGGGTTAGGTTCCAGGGAAATGTTTTTTGCCTGACAAAAGACTCTCTCTCTCTCTATATATATATACACACATACACACACACAAGTTTTAAACAAAATTTAATACTGTACACAGCAATGATGATTGTGAAGCTTGGTTGAGGTGGTGGAGTCAGAGGGTGGGATATTTTCCCAGGGAATGCCTTACTGCTAAATAATGAACTAGCACTCAGCTGAGCCTTTAAGGGTTAACACATTGTTGTTAATATAGCTTCACAGTCTACAAGGCAGCATGAATGGAGGGAGGGGAGACAGCATGGCAGAGAGAGAGAGACAGAGACACACTATGTGTGTGTGTGTGTGTGTGTGTGTGTGTGTGTGTGTGTGTGTGTGTGTGTGTGTGTGTGTGTGTGTGTGTGTGTGTGTGTGTGTGTGAGAGAGAGATGCGCATTGCCCCTTTAAGTACACTGACCCCACTCTAAGTACATTGCCTTTTTAAGTAGATCAGCAAGTTGAGACAGCAGCTGCTGCCAGCAAGCTCCCTCCATCCTGAGCCCTGTCATGTCCCATTTCCCTCCCCCCCCCCACTCTGTGGAGATGGGAGGCAGGAGCGTGGGGAAGGAGATACCCTGACATTAGCACCCCTTCCCCCCCACCCCACACAGCAAGCAGGAGGCTCCCAGGAGCAGCTCCAAGGCAGAGGGCAGGAGCAGCACATGGCAGTGGGGGGAGGGACAGCTGAACTGCTGGCAATTGATAGCCTGCTGGGCTGCTGCTGCACAGGGAACTTAGGGGAGTGGGGAGCTGATGGGGGGTGCCGGTCCATCCAAGTCCCCACCACTAGCTCCAACAGGCTGCTCTTCCTGCAAGCAGTGGACAAAGCAAGCAGCTGCCAAACAACATGATAAGGGAGCATTGAGCAACTTTAAACAAGCACGGTCTCTAATTGATCAGCAATGAGGCTTGAGCCCATCTCTATAGCATAGTATATTATTACTATGCATAATTAGTATTTATAGGTCTGAACTTTTCTTTTTCTAACTTGCTTTATTTTTAACACTAGTAATGTTTTGGATCAAATGTGAATACACCTAGAAGAACGGGGCATACATTTTAACAGCTTTTGCAATAGCTACCGGACACAATTAGGTTTTATCTCATATGTGAGAGGCAAGACTAATCATCTCCAAGATTCTTCACCCCTTGTGCAGAGATCCAGCATGAGGCCCTCTACTCCACTTAGGCCTCCGAACTGGGACTGCACAAGAGGTTGGCTGTCTGAGCAGCTGCAGTGGGGTGCCTGAGCAGCCCCAGATTGCCACAAACTGATCTCCACATCAAGAAATGGAACCGGCCTGGAAGATCAATTTGGGGAAGGCCAGCACAGGGGAGGGGCGGTGGATCCATTTTTATGTTCCAATGCCCAAAACCACCATGGAGGGACTATGGCTGTTTTCCAACCCAGAGTTTGGAGAAGCAGCTCTGCACACTGGCCCAGATTGTGACATGAATTTCACCTCTCTTCATCCTCACACTCCATCTGCACTGAGTCCGAATACCTGGGCTTCATGCAAGTGGAGTGAATCTCATCTTTGTTGTGATTAATATGAACAAAAGTATTGTCAAGATTAGGCCTCAAACTTCCAGAAGCTTCAGAAAGCAAGCCTCGCAGAATTAAACAAACTTGTGATCAGGATGCACTGCAACCAGATAACACTTTAGGCTGACTCATTATGTATTGAGATAATCTATTCACCCGCACATAATTTATAAAATCCACATTTACCACATTTGAGGCAATTGGCTACATGGAGCTGTGTGGGCCTATAACTTATAAAATTGAAGCAACCACGCTAACCACACTACAAATTTGGCCCACCCCGATTGGATGGTCTGTTTTAAAACATGGCTGACAGATAAGATAAAAAGTACGAAGGCACAGGACTAAAGGTGTGTGTTTCGGTCATAAGAAAAACCTGACCCACACCCCCTGAACCGAAGAGACATGTACTTTTCGACTGTCTGTACCTGGCCAGTGTGGAAAACGGCCGACTGAAGGGTAATGTATTTTCAGATGAATGCAGGGTAAGATTATGGAGTAAAGAAGTCTGGTTGCTCAAGCTGAATTGATCTCAAGTTGTATTGATACTATAGTGTTAAGACTAGTAGTAAGTAGCTAATGAATAACTTTACATGTACTTGTGCTTGTCTTCAGTATAATTTGCCATTTATATTAATCTTTCTTCAGGGCTGGTCTTTAATCTTTCTTTTCTTATTTTGTCTGTGTTGCCTTTATAGCCGGAGATCATTAAAAACTTTTTTTGAGGAATAATTAGTAGTTTTAATTTCTCTTATATGGGCACTACTCAACCTCATTACATCTGTGTTGGGAAGTAACGATCACCCAGGGCACAACTAGGGCCCTGATGCGTGTCCCCCTTCTTCCTTCATCTCCGTGTTGTTCTTTTTTTCCCTTATTCAAGATGCTCCTTAAGCCAGATGGATTTTTGGAATGGATAAGGCACATTTACAGCACATACCTTCAATGATGTGTTTTCTTGAAAGTCCCCTTTCTGTTTCAGCTCTGCAAAGGTAAAATTACTATTAGTGTGGGTGTTATTATTATAACACTCCTAAAGAACTGATGTTCTTAGATTTGCTAATTTTATATTCCAGTCAGAACAAGCTTTAAATGTTTGAGAAATGAGAAAATTAGAACTCAGATAACAGAGCTACCCTTCACTGGAGAAGAAACAACCAAATTCCAGAGACAATAGCATCCAGAAGAAACAACATTCATATTAATAATACCCAGTAACGTTCATCCTTTCTATAGTAATGTACAACCTGACATGCAAGTTATCATTCTTTTAGAAGTGGGAGCATGAAGTGATTAAGTTTCATTGGAAGATGAAGCAAAACCCAATACAAGCTTCAATTAAATTTGATGGACTAGGATTTGATCTAATCCCCTGTCCTAACTGGTCTCCTCAGGACAACCTTATTAAAACTTTCTTGTTCACACCACCTTTTGACAACTATTCCAAAAGGATATAAAATAGAATTAATGCTTTTCCCTCAAATGTAGACATACTGTCAGCTTTATGAACTACAACAAAGTAATTAATTTGGGCTTTCAGAGATGCTGCAGTCCTTATTCAGGCAAAACTCCACTTGACGAGTCAATAGGAATTTTGCTTGAGTAAGGACTGCAGGATCAGGATCAGAGTTATTAAACGATGACAGTCTCATTGTGTATTGTATATTTTGTAGACATCCCACTTCTAAGGGAAAACTACAAGAAATTACATACATTTTATGTGGCCCATATTTCAAATCTAAACTAGATTTAGAGGCAATATAACATTTTATAATCTTTCTTGCAGACTGTTTAATTTTGTATGTGTTTGCAACATATCAACCATATTTTGAGTCTGAAGCAAAGCAATAACACAATAAAGTGAAACAAGACCATTACTATAAATCTACAGTACTCAAATGCATAGCATTCTCTTATTTATATCCAGAGTCTGCTGGAGAACCCAAAACCTATAACCCATCTCTCCAGCTTCAGAATTTATGGTAAATAACTTCAGTGAAATGACAATCATTTATTCTTTTATACATGCCTAAAGAAAAACGCCCAGTTCAACACATTGCAGTTTTTTTATGAATTATGATAAGGAGTAAACTTTACATTTTTTCTGAGACATTCTGATAGCCTTTGATTTCAGTGCATTTCAAAATACACTGTGCAGATCAAATTGGAAGGAAGGCAGACAGACAGAAAGATTGTACAGAGTTTGAAAAGCAAAACCCGTTAAATCTCTTTAAATAATTTAACCAATAGTTCAAACACTGGTAACACATCAGAAGTAAATTCAGCCAGTAAAATTTGTGCTTCAAGCCCACAACAAAGGGCAAACTCTCTTTCATTTAGCTCAACACTAAGAGAGAAATGGCCCATTTTTACCTCAAACAAGATGGTCTTTTTTATCTGAGCTCGCTGCAGGGAGTGAGCTTAACTCAAACCCACAGGTCAGGCAGATATTTTTAACAACGTGTTAAATAAAATGCTATCATGTTGGCAGGATTGGGCGGCTTTTCTCCTGTGGAGTATTATGCTGGTTGCCCTCCTTCTGATTTCATCCATGTTTTGGAAATGGGAGTTTAAGAGACTGCACTTGAACAATCTAAATGAATTATCTTGCATCAAAAGAGTGCAGCTGGGTTATTCCTTTTGGTGCCATTTGCTAGGGTCTAATGCCAGGTCGATATCTTTGTTGAGCACTGACTTCTTCAAAAGTCTTCTTCAAATGAGCACAAATTAGCCCTAAGATTTCACTAACCTGTATATAACTTGGTTGCCTTAAAGGGATAAAGACATGCAGAATCAAACTCTATTCTCTATAACCATACAATTATAAAACTTACTTTCCACCCCAGTAGAGTTTTGTTGTTATGACCAGACTGGATCTCCTAGACATAAAAAAGAAAAAGCATGTTGCAATTTTGTTTTTAACAGGCATATGGAGTAGAAATCAAAGCAAAAAAACCCCACCCTCTTTAGATGTTGTACCACTCCCAAAGTGGCAATTTCCTTTTATTTACAGCTAAAGCAGTCATAAGGTTTGTCTTTAAAGGAGTCCCTCAATTCAAGGTTCTTAACTTTGGCTGCAGGACAATGCATAACTACGGCTCTAAGTTCGGATTGCTTCTACTGAATAACTATACACTTTCTTATACCAGTCCAAGTGTAGATCATCCAACTTTCATTGTCTGATCAATGATGCAGTACAACCTTGTTACCTTGTAAACAAAATGTGGACCCTAAAATAAATAAGGAAAGTAGCTGCTGTACTCTGAGGTATAAGCAAAGTTAGTAATTTCCTGCAGATTTACGGGCCAGTTCTCTCACAACTGTGTAAATCACCTGCAACTCCATTGATTTCAATGGAGTTAACTAGTGTGAAAGTGATGGCAGCGAGAGGAAAATCAGAGCTGCTCAGTTCAGCATTTAACTCTTCCAGAAAAACAAAAACATATTAGTCATGGTTTTAAAGGCTCAATTCTAGAGCTCACAGATAAGGGATTTATGAAATCACATGCTCTGCTGTAGCTGCTGCTAAGCACTTAGAACCCACACTGATTAATGATAAACATCAAACTATTCTGGCAATTTCAATAATGCTGCTGTGTCAAGAGAAAAGTGTAGAAAACGTCACCAAAAGCATCTGATGTAAATTACTGGTATGAAACTACTTCAATGAGAAGCAGTATGAATATTGTTATACAGTGACCTTGAGATATTAAAACCAAAAGAATGATCCATTTGCTAGGTTTGTCTATAAATTCCAATGTATTACTAAAACAAAGATCTATTGGCTGGAAAATACTTTGCCATATACTACAGAATCTTTGTCAACCCCTCTCCAAGGGCCTGACCCAATGGCTATTAGTCAATAGAAAGGCTGCCAATGATTTAAATGAACATTGAACAGGGCCCAGTATTTTGTTCTGACTTCAATCAGCTGCAGGACCGCAGCAAGGAAGATTAAACAAAATATGTTTCAGTTTAAAATGAAGAAACTTAAGAAAATAATACAGCAAGTATTAGACACTTGCTGACAGTGAATGCCATTAAATATGCACACACAGAATGTACAGTTGAACAAAACAGTTCCACTACATTTACAAGCCTGAACATTTTGGGGGCAAGTTTTCAAGAACAGGGGTTTGCTCCTGATAAAGTCAATGAGATTTCTGCCACTGACTTAAAAAAGAACAGGTTCTGCCCTTATCCCTAGGGGACAGATTTGTAACTCCCTTGGGAGTTAGGCACCTAAATACCTTTAAAAATCTTTCCCAGGTGCCTACGTTGAATATATTCAAAGGGGCAAAAACATGTAGCAGTGTGTGGGCTAAGGCATCCTTTTAGAAAATTTCCCCATTTTTGTTTAAGATACTCTCAAATTAAAATAATTTGTATTCACTCTTAAAATGCTGCATAGATCCTGGAGATATATTCATGATATACAGCAGCGACATGTACTTTGCACTTTGTTCTGCAGTACACTGAGTCTCTATTGAATAATCATCCCACTAAAGGATACTTATATCTGATGTGTTGAAAAATGGAATGCCATTGGGATAATTCCTTAGTGGAGGGATGACCAGGACAGATTGTGGAGAGCTTTAAAGATTATGTAAATGCCACTTAAACTACACAAACATATGCTAGTGTACACACAGGAATGAATCATTTAAATTAGGTCTAATCTCATATGAGGTATCCAAAAAGAAATCCCATCATGCTTTCTAACTCTTTATATATAACATTACATGAAAAAAAAAAAACATTGCTAAGATTGCAAAGTCAAGCAGTCTCAAGCCAGGCACCCAGAAAACGAGGAACATGCAATTAGAGACCACCTATGAAAAGTTTGGTTTAAGTGACTTGCCCAGCATCACATAGAAACTCTGTCAAAGAGGCAGGGATAAAACACAGTTTTCCAGAGCAGCATTTAACTGCCTTAACCATGAGACCATCCTTTCTCTTCCTGCAATCCCCTGCCCCATTCACTACACATTCCAGCTTCTAGAAGGGGAGGTGGGAGAGCTCAGTGGTTTGGCCTGCTAAACCCAGGGTTGTGAGTTCAATCCTTGAGGGGGCCACTTAGGGATCTGGGGCAAAATCAGTACTTGGTCCTGCTAGTGAAGGCAGGGGGCTGGACTCGATGACTTTTCGGGGTCCCTTCCAGTTCTAGGAGATAGAATATCTCCATATATTATTATTATAGAACAAATGAGGCTGGGGATCTAAAAACAAGAGTCTC
Source organism: Malaclemys terrapin pileata (assembly GCF_027887155.1). Lineage (NCBI taxonomy): Eukaryota > Metazoa > Chordata > Testudines > Emydidae > Malaclemys > Malaclemys terrapin. Next base: position 82,244,883 of record NC_071513.1, on the reverse strand, counting down.
CTTCACTGCAACCTGATTGATCCCCAGGTCCATATTGTGCACTGAAGGAGGCAGGGGTCCTATGGAAAAAACAAAAAAACAGTGTGATGATGATGTAATTAAAGACTGTATCATAATGTAACACCCAAGGGAGCTGAACTATGGTTGCACAGAAAACCTGAATTCTGGTATTTTCTAACTTTTCCTAACAGTAAAACAACCTATTTTTTTCCCCAACCTCATTCTCAAAAAATGGCTGAATCTTTCCAAAAAAATTTCAGACCAAGGCAGACACCTGGTATGGAAACGTTCCGCTCAAACAAAGTTTGGCAAAATTATAAACAACAACTGACAACAGGGGTTCATAATGGGAAGCACTGGGCAATCTTAGTAATAGGAAGTGCTACCAGCTCTTCCTATGACTTTTATGCCAACTTTTCCAACCAGCTGATGGGTTCAGCACATGTTAAAAAAGCTACTATTTTTTAAAACAAAAGAATTCAGATATGTTCTGTGGTACTGATCTTCTACCACTGAAGCAAAAGGGAGTTTTGCCATTGACTTCAATTGCAGTAATTGTCAGGCAGGCTCTAAAATCTATACAGTACCTCCAGCCCTTCTTTTTGATTATGCTTCCCAGAATCACCTCAGCCCTGGGGAGGAAAAAAATGCACTTGAGTATAAAATACTTTAAAGACAAGAATGCACTGAACATAAAGTAAATCATGAAACCAATTATTCATTGGAACTCTGCCATACGCACTATTACATAAAAAAATCTGCTCACATTAAACCTTTATTTTTTTCTACTTGACACATTGGAAAATGGCTTATTGCCCCATGTCCTTGCTGACCTGAATGTGCCTTTTTTGCACTGTCTTTATGAGGCAGAGGGTGTAATTTAACAATTCAGTGTCTGTGCTAAACAGAATCAATGTAAATGTCACACTTGTAAAGTCAACTGTGAGTCAACTGATTTGTTTTTAATTGTGGCATTTCTCCCCTCTCCAAATGTCAGCACAGAGTCAGACAGTGATTGGACAGAAACACACTGCAGTTTCAATTTAGCTATAGACTGTCTACCAAATACATTGCAGAAAACTATAAACCAAATCCTTAATTGTCTTGCACGGGCCTATGTGGCCCAAATGTTGGCAGATGACCCATGCAGCAGAGAAACTGTGCATCAGCCTGAGTGAGTACATCTCTAGTGGGTCTACACAGGGTGATGTGGAGGAGGGAAGTTGGCCTGTTACTCATAAATGGGAGAATGGCCAGCACAGACTACATTGCCAGTATCACCTTGAAGCATGTGTTGATGTTAGGGTTTTCTTCCTTCAGCCCCATTGTGCATCAGGGCATATTCATTCAAAACACAACCCTGCAAGTAGGGCTATGTTCTTTTTAAAGTTAGTCAGTTTTAAGGCTGAGTGGTGCAAAGCCGCCTTCATGGAGGCCAGGATCAGGCCCACGACATTTTGGGTGTGTATGCAAAGTCAGTTCAAGGTCATTTTGTCCATGCAAGAAACAGAGCTGAATATAGAGTGAAATGAAGGGGAGCATGTACTGAGCACAAACCAGGGGGATGAAAGCACTTTTAAGTGCTGGTTTTTCTGTAAGAATCAGGGAGCCCATAAAGGAAGAGAACAGACTGAGGATTTATTTGAAGTGGAGAATGCAGGAAAATGCCCTCTCGCTAAAGTATCTGCTTCCGGTCTCTTAGCACTTGTCTATAGAAGAAAGTCACACCGGTTTAACTGCGCTGATGCAGGGGAGTAAGGGGACATAAAACACTTGCTTCCTCAGACTATGTGGGATGTCAGGGAAGAGAACAGCCTCTGCAGTGAGAGGGCGGGACCTGGGCAGAGACTTGTCTCCACCTCCTCTAATGATGGCCCGGGAGCTAATCTGGCATGGAGAGGGAGGTAATCTGCAGAGCAACAGCACTTTACTTCCCCGCCCAGAGCCAGTGGGGTGACCAGGTAATGAACAGTGACTTTCAGAGTCACAATCCATCCCCTGGTCTGCAGCTAGGGCAGCTGAACTGCACACTGCCCCTTACCCAGGGCAGGCTGTGATCTCACAGTCTAGCCCAAATGAATAAAGTGAGTGATTAATATTTGTATAGAATCTTTTTCTTCTTCTTTTAATTAAGCCATGGCATTAAGAGCCTTAGTCCCCCTTCCATAAAAGCCATTTCCTGACATTTTGGATAAGGATTTCAATGCTGTCAGCATCATGTGCTAATCATCATTAAGAGGTGTGCTGACTTTTTATTTATTCCGGATGTTTTTATCCAGACATCAATAGTGAAATGCACAGAGTAGCTTACATGTGAGATACGAGCAATGCATTTAGACTTGTTAGCCTAATCCAGTTCTCTCCTTCCAGAATGGGACCCCGAAAATAGGTTCTCTATTTATTTTCTCAGTGTGGATACTGAGCTGGAATCTCAGCTGGTGTAAACTGGCACAGAAATTAATGGAGTTAGGACGATTTACCCAGCTGAGGGTCTGGCCCATTATCTTCCACTAAAAAAATCAGGACTTGATTTAAAAGTTCTTGGCAGGGGATCATGTTCTTCTTTGCCAACACAATGGCATTGATGTAACTACATATAACTGACACTGGACAAAGAGTCCCACTCCTCTCCCCCCAGCTTAAAGATGGCCATGGCTGTAGGCCTTGCGGAAGTGATTAATGCACTCTTTGGGAGGTGGCCCTGCATATGGAGCCCTCTCTGTTCCCTGTTCACGTTGAAACAGGGAAAAATGCAGCCAAGTACCCTACATTCCTGGCAAGAGGATAGGTGCTTGCCTGAGAGGTGGAAGAAGAACACAGATGTCCCAGTCTCTCATAGGAAATATGAGGTTCCACATAAGCAGCATTTGTTTTTTAGAAAAATGGTGTTTATTAAGGCGGCATTATAGGACAAGGGTAGGGTGACCAGATGTCCCAATTTTATAGGGACAGTCCTGATTTTTGGGTCTTTTTCTTGTATAGGCTCCTATTACCCCCCACCCCCGTCCTGCTTTTTCACACTTGCTGTCTGGTCACCCTAGACAAGGGTAGGGTGTGGAGTAGAGCAGAAATCACCCCAGCAACATGGTGAGTGTTTCACCTGGAGGGGAGTGCCAAATTTTCACATCCAATCGCCAAATCAGGTGCTTGGGCCAGGTTTGCTGAAAGACTTGTCAAAGTCTGCAAACCTGAGCTATGCTCATTGTATTGTACGGCATGGCTGGATCTTAAAAGCACCTGCAAACTGGAGAGGAAAAAACATTTCACATGAAGCACTATGAAAGAAAAGCCCCAATTTTCCACAGAGTTTGTGGCACTTTGTTACCCTGGTATAGAGGAGTGGACTCACCCCTGCGGCGCCTCTTGCTGGTCATCTCGGGAATTAGCTCGTTCCAGCTCCGGAGCGCCCTCTGCAGGCCAGTGATCCGCCTGTCCTCTGGCCCCCATGGACCCCCTGGACTCCGGTGCCCTTTTGTCTGTGGTGTTGCCCCCTGGCAGTACCCACACAGTTCTGGGTCTCCTCCTCCCAGGGGAACCCCCACCCACTATCCCCACTTTGCCTCAGTCTTGGCTACTGCCCAGTCTCCATTTAGCCTCCATTCACTGGGGCAGACTGCAGTATCAGCCACTCATCACAGGCAAAGGGGTTCAGACCTGCTGCCTCTGCCTACCTGTGGGCTGCCTCCTGCAACCCAAGTGCCCCTTTGGCATTACACTAGACCTGCAGCCTGGGACTTTCCTAGGCCAGAGCTCCCCAGCTCCCTTGGCCTTTTCCCAGCCCTGCTCCACTCTAGGCACTCAGTTAAGCTCCCTGCAGCCACGCCCTTCTCTCCCTGAACACAGAGAGAGACTTCTTCTGGGCCTCTGGATCACAGCCTTTTATAGGGACCAGCTGGGCCTGATTGGGGCATGGCCCAGCTGTGGCTACTTCCCCAATCAGCCTAGCTTTTCCCTGCCACAGCCCTCTTCCTGGCTGTTTTAAGCCCTTCAGGACCAGAGTGGGTAACCACCCCACTACACCTGGGTAAAAGCTAAACTCCAATGTTACTAAGTTCTTGGGGGACACCCAAAACCTCTAGTGAGCTAAAACTGGGGTGAAGTTCAATAACCTCCTAAGAGGGTGGGGGCACAAAGGCACTTGGGATCAAACTCAATTTCATAAAAAGGAAATATGTAACATCAGGGTTTATCTGTATCTAAAGCCAATCTTTCACATTGGCAAAGTGGTAGGACATCAGACCTCTCCAAGCAAGGCCCCATGTTGGGTGATTTGCTCTTGTTCGCAAGGATGTTTAATTTAGAGTTTGAACACATAACTAGACTGGGAACACCCGAAATCCAAGGCAGATCATCCTCCTATGAAGTCTTAGTGCACTACTCCAGTGCGTCCCAGTATACATTTACATCTGAGTCAAAATATACCTTAAATGACACTAGTGCCGATCTGCAGTAACTCCATATAAAGTCAATAGGGTCACTCCAGATTTACACCAGAGTAACTGAAAATAGAACCTGATACGCTTCTGTGGTTGCATTTGTTTAAAGGCTGAGTTAGGTTGGCAGTGAATAAATAGGAAGTTAAACAAAGTGAAACTTGGCTTGGTAAAACACTCCAACACCTTGAGCCACACATACACTTACCTTCCAGCTGCGTACACCTCCGCTGTATCAAACAGGTTTACTCCACTCTCATAAGCGATGGTCATTAGCTGTTCAGCAACCTTAGGGAAGCCAGAGGCATACGATTAGTCAAGTGGCTGCAGAAACAATCCCCAGCAAGCCTGACATGCTACTCATCATCTGGCCCAAGGAGTAGGGCTGAGGACCTTGGAAGCCAATCTGACACAACAGGTTCACTGTAACTCCCAACACCCAGCAATGCCAATTAGGGTAGCTGGTGTATCTTGGCCCTATGTCACATCCAGGAGTGGAGCAGTGAATGTATCTGTTCCAAGATATGCAAAGTTGTGGAAATATTTGATCACTTTATTGACAGTTTTGGAGCTTTTTCCTGTGTCATTATGGTCAAAACGTGATTATCTGAACCAGAGTTAATTAAAACCCTGTTATCTGAAGGTCAGATACATCTCCGAATGTATTTATTTATTTTTAGCTATATAGTGCTTTAGTCATAGTCACTCAGTGCATGTACAAATGTAATAGAATTTACTGACTCATGTAGAAACCAGGATGCAACCCCAGAGTTCCCCATATCGCATTCAGACAAAAGAAGGCCAGAAGGCAGTATGGGAAGCAAGTCCCACCATCTGCTGTGCCCTGACTCCATCCCGCAGATATTCAAATCTAGGGGCAGAAGGAGCATCTCAGCTGATTTCAAAAGTGACAGAAGCACATGAGTGGAGAGGCAGTCTCAGGTAACTGGGACATTAACCAAATAGGACTTTATGGAACAGTCTTAACACCTTGACTTGCACTCAGGACTAAGTGGGAAGTGTTCCTAATAGTGGCTATGGTATGTTAGGGCCTCATCTGTGTCTTGGGAGAGGGGAATGCAGTGCAGCACATAACAAAAACCAATGGAATTGAGGCTGATTTAAGGCTGTGTCCTTAAATTGTGCCATTGTGCCTGGGCACTGCTCTTAAACCAACGTAAGTTGTTACAGGCAAAAAGCATAGGGCTAAATTCTGTTCTCAGTTTCACAGGTTTAAATCCAGCATAATTCCACTGAAGACAGTGAAGTTTCCCTGGATTTTCAGCAGTGTTACTGAGGGAGTGGCAGTCAGCATTCACCCCGAGTACTCGGCATGTATGCTCAGATTCTCTGCAGGGAAGTGGGGGGAAAGAATCCTTCCCTACAGGCTGCTGAGCTGCTGTGCTGCTGCGTTCCCTACTAAAGGGTGTCTTGCACAGTTACCCCAGAAGCACCTGGGTCGAACTCCATCTAGAACCCCAATATGTGTGGAGGAGGGGTAGGAATTACACCTGAGAGGAGAATTTCCCACGGGCATTTATAGTCGTTACCAATATATACTGAGCAGAGAATTACCCCTGGATATGCTGCAATACAGTATCTAGGTGAGGAAGGCTTAGCACCAAATGAAACTGCCATTGTTGGTTTCTAACACAATGATGTTGCTTAAGCATGGCTATTGTGTGTGTTTTCAACAACAGCTAGACTGCAGCAAATCTATCTAATAAAAACAACAATTCCACAAGCCCTGCTTAGTTCTTTCCTTTCCCTCAGTCATTAGGGCTGCCTGACAAGCTTAGCCATTCTAAAGGCTGTTATGAAGGTCACGTTACTCCTTGCTGGTTCTAGTTAAGAGGAATTGTATAGCCCTGTTCTTCCTATTAGCGCACAAAGCAATAACAGCAGCTATGGTCCATGCTGTTTGTGTGGCGGACATGTTTGTACAACACATCTGAAGTAACAGTTTTCTCTCTGCAAAATACACCGTGCTGTTTTTGCAGCTGACATTGGACTTCGATGTACATTTTGCAGTTCCCAAAGGAGACAGAATATGGTGGTGTGAGATGAACTATAGCTGCTTGCAACATTGCCTGGACCTACAATTATTAAATAAGGGAGACTTAGGAGCACGTTTGACTTTTGCACATGTCTGTGCTATTCTTTTGCTCTTTGTGCAGGAGATTGGAAGACAAACTGTGGACTGATTTTAAGGTAATTGCTTGGTTTCGGCTGCTTTCCAGTTGAAGTGAATGGCAGCACTGCAGCGGTGAATTGATTGTGCACTGTTTTATTTTGATGATAATTTTAACAGACTATTAAAATACAGCATTGCATTTCCAAATCACTGCTGCACTCCTCTGAAAGCACCAAGTGCTTCAATGGAGAGCAGCTGCAACCAAGCACAGAGCCCTGGCCAACAAAAAAGAGAGATGGAGAGGAACCAGCAGTTCAGACCCTCCCAGTTTTCTAAAGGAAAACAATTGTTTTAATGCAAGTAGTTTACACAACCACAGCCAGCCCCAGTTGGTTATATGGTCAATTAGTTTTTGATCAAAATGGATGGTGAAATGTCAAGTGGGCTGGCTCTGTGGTCCAGTTAACAGAGCTGCCCCATGTCAGAAGGAATCAAATTTCTTCAGCTCCTAAAGGCACCCCTCTCCTAGAAATTTAATTTCATGTCACAGATGGAGTTTACTCCCCAGAAGTCAGTGTGATTATGATCGGATCCCCAAAGAACACATGGACAAGACTTTTAAAAGTGACTAGTGATTTTGGGTGCCTCGATTTTCGGTGCCCCGCTTGTGACACCTTAAAAAGGCCGGATTTTCAGAAAGTGCTGAGCTCCTCTCATACTGTATGGAGTCTCAGGTTGGGCTCCCCAAAATCACTACTCACCTTCTGGAAATATTAGCCATATATTCCTGTCCACCCATGCATCAGAATATGAGAGGAAGTAAGACATATCTACCATTTCAGTGTGTCCTGAACTGAGGCTACAATATATAAAATATTTAAATGATACATACTGTATCAGGTTCTATATACAATATAACTTGATTTGGTTTTTTTAATCAAGAATCAGAAAATGTGCTCCCAGAAGAACAAACTTCAGAGACTCAGGATGAATTCCTAAGCACTGAAAAATTAGAATCACAAATGGAGCAGAGTAGAAGTCTTGGGACAGCAGGACATTTCAAGACTGGGTATTTTTTCTTAACTTATTCAAAACAGACTCAAACCTGCCACAATGTTAGTTCCAATCTGACACCAAACACACCACTAACAATGTTTTAAAAATCTGGAGTTTCAGATGAAAACTTGATGGGTAGCGAGCTGCAATCACAGTCCCAACTCTGCACAAATAACTTCATGCACCTGAATAATCCTATTGAAATCAATGGCAACTTTTCCTGCCTGTAAAGATAAGCTCATGCACAAGTCAGCATGTTGGAGACCAGGTTTAGGAGTGCCCTTTGGACTCTGATCCCTAGATTGAGGGAAATCACGAATCACACACTTTGCAGAGAGGAAATACTGGTCCTCTTGGGGTCATTGCTATTGCTTGATGGGAAATGATGGTGGGAGTTGTATGCAGCACTGCACTGCACTCTTCCACACACACCAAATAGGCCCCAAGGTCTGGCTAGGCCTGCACATAAATGCACACCTGAAACTTTGGGGGCAGGTGGAGAACTGATATTGATCTCAAAGGCCTACAGAGTTAAAGGTGTTTATAAAATCTTTCACTGTAACATTTAACAGCAATAGGGTCATGATTATTTGCTACAAAGGCCTTGGTTTTACTCAGTTACTTGGCAAACTCCCAAAAGCATTCATTCAAGATGAAAGTTTATTGATTAAAACATACAAAAAAGGAGCACGGATTTAAAACCAGCATTTATATTAAAACTGTGGTTTAGTGATTATACAAATCAAATTTAGTTAGACCCTATCAAAGTCTCTCTCCTTTTGGAGTTAAAATATCAGAGTCTCTTATTTTTATTAACAACCTTTGATGAAAAAGAAAGTTAATTTTACACAGTCCTGATGTGTGAAGGGTATTCATGTATCCTGTTTTTAACATAGACACAAGGTGGAGGAGAGACAGGATAGAAAAGATGGGGGAAATATGGCTGTTGACGTTTTTGGAATACTGGACCACTGGAGTGGATGCTTTGGCTGGCAAGTTGAGCACGACACCTGCTGCTTGGACTCTGGTTCACATTCTGGTCAAGGACGTCATCTGTTTGGATCCTTTCTCCTTAGACAAGAGAGGCTTGGATGAATGCAGCATAGCTGATGTCGGGATTCGATGAAAAGCCAAGAGCGTGAGAGATAGAATAGGAAGAAAGGGGGAGGGAAGGCAGTGGCAAAAGCAACTCAAAAAGGGACGGGAAAATAATACAGGATCTTTTGTGCCTCTGTGGTGCAGGCAATTAGATATCCTCACTGCCGGGCTGAGTACTGGATGTCATGATAATGTGATATGCAGTGTTGCTGTCTTAGCCATGTTGGTTCCAGGATAGTGTGCTGACTTTCAGCACTCACAGTTGAAAACAAAGTTCCTTAAACAAGACCACCGCCAGCCTGCTTTCCTCTCGGGAAGAAAGTCCCTTGGCCTGGTCTGCTTCTCATGACTTGAGATTGAAGGGGCTGAGATGAGTTGCAATGCTGGCAGGTTGGGGGATGCGCTGGGGGGAAGAAGATTCTTCTTTTTTTCCCAGTGTCTCTTTTTAAGACCTCCCAAAAGGAGTAAAATTAAATTCATTTCCATAAAGCCAAACTTGGCATAGGTGACTTCATTCCCACATTTTCTTGTTTACCAGGCATGATCTCACCATAGTCCTGGACTACGGTCAATAGGCCATTTTTCTTTGGGCTAATTCAATTTTTCTGCCTCGTTTTCTGGCACCTGTTCATAGCATTCATTTATGGAAAAAACTTCACCTATTTTGCATGGTTAATTCTCAGGCAGGCAAAAAGTCATAGGCTATTGTGACATCTTATGAACTTTCCCATACTTTTCACAGTTGAATTTAGGGTAAATCTGTTGGCTCAGTAATCACAACAGAACCCCAGTCCACTTTAGTTCTGGCTGGCCCACAAACCTGAGATGATGCTTTGTAGGGAGGAACATTACAGCTGCTAGCTTAGGAAATAAGGACATGGCCCATTTGTGTTAGACATAATGACCTGACCTAGTCCCATGCAGCTGCTACAAGCCAAAGTAATATGCACATCATGTCTGTGCATTAGTGCGAGACGAGCCAGAATATAGATTTATATCAACATCCCTTTTACCTATGTTAAGGGATATTTCTCTCCTCAAGGAAAAGTCCTTTTACAGTTAATAGAGATGAAACCAATAGAAATATAATAGGGCCCTATAGATATTAATCTGTAACTCTATGGAATGTAATATAGAAAGGATATAGTTCTTAAGTTTTTTAATCTTCCTATAAAATAACAGAGATTTAATTCTCCAATAAACTTCATAGGACACTAAAAACCCCATCTTTTTCATTCAACTCTATATGATTCCTAACATTTATTGAAGAGAGGTTTTCCATTTAGGTTGATTTTTAGTGAATTTATCACTTATGAAATATGCTGGGTTGACAGCCTTGGAGACTGAAGTCTTCTATTGATCCGCCAGCCAGATCACAGCAATGTGAGCTTCTCCATATGGTCCTGCCAATATGACAACTCCCACTCAGAAGGAGTGCCTTTAGGGATGACAGAGGAGTTCAGTCCATGGCTCATTCAGTCCTTGGTAGAATGCAAATTAGTTTCAAATGTAGTGGTGACTGACATGGACACGTGCCATTTAAAAAAGGTACCAAGATCACCAACCCACTTCACAATGGCCACTGAGAAGCTATCAGATAACAACTTTGGGTTGTACCAACCTGGGACAGACCTGAACCAATGTTGCATCAGTATTTTGAAACAGTTTTTTTCTTTATTAAAATGTTTTAAAATGACCATGTTTAGATAGGTGAAAGTACAAGACTTATTGGCCAGATATATCCTGGGGTAATCCTACTGAAGTCAATGCACTTCAACGAGGGATGAGTTCAGCCCCTTGTCCCCTGACTTAATGTCGAAGATTAGACTGACTGAATCACAGAATTCCAAGGCAGGAACTCTATAAAACTGAAAGCACCAATTATTCAAATTGTTTTACTTAGATTTGCTGTTTCACTAGAGATGGACCTGAGTTGCAGAGTTCAGATCTGAACTTTCCCAAAGTTTGAGAGAGGAAGGGCAGAAGTTCAGATCTTGGATTTTGGTTTGGGCCCAACTCTAGTTTTAGCTGATGGACTGGGTATGAAAAGAAAAACACCAGAAGTCATTAGGAGTTTTTAAATGATCAACATCAGTGATAACTAAAGGCCTGATCCTACAAATAGCTGCTCAGGTTGAAACTCTGGCCCACTGAAGTCAATGGGATTTTTGCTATTGATTTTAATGGGGCCAGGTTTTTACCCTCTGTGTTTACAATGCTGCAATATAAAGAAGAATCCCCTTTGTTATGCTATTGTATATTTTCATCATTCCCTTACATACCATTTGTAAGATAAAATGGTTTGTCTCTATTTTAAAAAATCCTCTACATCTTAACACACAATACCTCTCTCCTTCCGCAAAAGTTATTTCCACTTTTTCTCTCCTGGTGTTTCAAGTGAGGCTGCTGCAAGTTTTTGTTATGGGTGACTAATGTCCATGAAGTTCCCAAAGCTTAGTAAAATACATGAGTTACGCAGCACCTTCAAAGGGTTATTAGAAGAGATTCAGAACCATCAGTTACGGCCAAGAGTCAGTGTTGTCAGTGCAAAGCCCAAAGATATTTTCAGTTGTTTCATCTATACTTTTTATGTCAAAAATCATCCAGCACCTCATTATAAGCTGACACTGTGCCTATATTTATGACTGTACTGGATTACTTACGTTATGCCAAAAAAAAAAAAAAAAAAAAAAGTTCATACTTCTACTGTGGGAACAATCAGATTCTCATTACAACTGTCAGTGGTAAATGCTGATCCTTCTTTTCATAGCTGTTTGTAATATTTTTTTAAGGGAAAGGTTTTTTTTTATTAAAATTTAACCTTTGGAAATGTCATAATCACTAAGACTTTGTGAAATGTAGCAGAAGTGCAAACTTTCTATTCCCGTGAATGATAATTCTCTGTCATTTCCTGTTACAGAAATAGACTCCGCTTATTCTGCTAGCTCTGACTTGACTTGTACAAAACATTTATTCCATTTTATGAGTTTTACTTTAACCAAACATTACTTACGTCATCTGAAATTTGACCTCCAAATGTGACCCATGTCCCTAGAAAGAATAAAATCATTTGTTACTGTTAAGGATTTTGTTTAATTTATACACATTATAATTATGATACTTTTCCTCAGGTAATCTCTTGATGATGATTTTTTTTAATGGCCAATCTCTGTAATGAGATGTGCTTGTCTAAATTTAATTGTCCAGTGAATCACAGAAAGTCTGTGCTTTCATTTCTTAAAGAGGTGTGTCACAGAAGGGTAGGGTGTTCTTCCATCTGATGTGGAGGAGGATGAAATGTCTTAAGAAGAGCACACTGCTGATGGCTAAATCAGTTTGAAAATGGCCTGAAACTAAAGCAATCCCCATACTGAGCTCAGTTGAAAACTTTTGTCAAGGATGGATAGGTTTCATCTCCCTATCTCCTAGCAATCGCCATAGCTCCTTCTCCATAAACATCCAACAGGCCTTGCTTCTTCTTAAACCACCCCTCAAGTTCAAGTTTCTGAATCTGGCTTTCAAGACTGCACAACCGTACTCTTGCTTCCATCTCTGCTCTCCTTTCTTCCTGTTTCCACACTCACAAGGGTAGATTCTCAGCTGGGGTCAAGTGTTATGGCTCCACTGCCTGTCAATGGAGATATGACAATTTACACCAGCTGAGGATGTGTCCCAGCACTCTGCTTGCTCCATTCAAGCTTCCCGCCTGATCAGCCGCTTTGTATCGGTCTCCCAGTCTCGTTTTTGTGCTTCCATCCCTGCTGCCTCTTATGCTTGGAACAATTTTCCAGTAGGGATGTTTGCTGCTAGTTGCAGAACAGTTCAGGAATCTTACAGGATTACTACATACATTTTTGACCAGCTAAATAAAACAAATCCCCATGCACCTCTCTGCACCCCTTTTGGCTGCTTTCTATCTCTCTGCCATGTGTTTCTTTGGGGAAAACTGTAAACTCAACTGTGACTGAATTTGTAAATGTCACTAAAATTTAAAGGAGTAACACACACACACACACACACACACACAGCCTAACTTCAAAATGAGCTGGGGGGATTCGAGCAGTGGGGGCTGAAGGCAATGAGGGAAGATTCAAGACTAATAAATAGAGCTGGTCAGAGAACTTCGATGCAACCATATTTTGTGGGAATATACAGGTCCAGCAAAATTAAAATGCTTCCTGAAATCGACTCAGATTTCACCAGAATTTCATTTTGGGGGGAAAAAAAGAAGGAAAAAAAAGGGTTCTGGCAACGTAGAAACATCTAATTCTGACATTTTCAGAACAAAACTTTTTAGATTTTTGTTTTGAAATGACTTTTTGTTTCAAATTTTATTTAATTTTGTATTATAATATAAACATCTATAACTGGGGTGGGCAAACTACAGCCCGTGGGCCACATCCAGCCCGCCAGCTGATTTAATCCAGCCCTCGAGCACCTGCTAGGGAGCAGGGTCTCTGGCTTGCCCCGCTGCTGCGCTCCAGCTGGGAAGCGGGGTCGGGGGCCGCTCCATGCGTGCGCGTGCGTGCCATGGCTCCTGGAACCAGCCAGGGGGCTCCACACGTTAGGGGCAGCCAGGCGGCGCCTGCAGATGGGGCAGCATGCAGAGCCGCCTGGCCACGCCGCCATGTAAGAGCCGGAAAGGGGACATGCTGCTGCTTCCGGGAGCTGCTTGAGGTAAGCACTGCCTGGAGCCTGCATCCCTGACTCCCACCCACACCCCAATCCTCTTCCCCAGCCCTGATCCCCCTCCAGCCCTCCGAACCCCTCAGTCCCAGCCTGGAGCACCCTCCGTCACCCCAAACTTCTTATCCCCAGCTCCACCCCAGAGCCCTCACTCCCCCCGCACCCTGCCCCAGCCCAGAGCCCCCACCCACACCCTGAACTCCTCTTTTCTGGCCCTACCCCAGAGCTCTCACCCCCTCCTGCACCCCAACCCCATGAGCATTCATGGCCCGCCATACAATTTCCATACCCATATGTGGCCCTTGGACCAAAAAGATTGCCCACCCTTGATCTATAAGATAATATATCAGTTTGATTTTGTCAAAACAAAACATTTCAACTGAGCTTCCCCCGCCCACCCACCCACCCAAAATTTCTTTAAGCCATTTTTTCCTTAACAAGCACTGTCTCTCTAATGAGTATGTGTTTCAGTGGGAACCGTGAATGTTTAGATTTAATTGGCTATTTATTAAACCACAGAGTTTGTGGTATCATCATTTAGAAGATTGCTTCATGAAGTACGACTTTTTACCGTCTGTAAGTAAAATGACTGTGCCTCTAAATTGTATCGAAGTCACACACTGCATGCTACAATTAAGTAATAAGTATATGCTTTGACAGCCTTTGCTTCTGTCCTAAATATCTGAGCCTACACAACATGACAAGGAAAGCAGAGTGTTGAAGTGTGAAAAAAGGGAATCATATCATACTATCTTTTGCTCTTTGTTACCTAGTTACCATGTCAGTTTGATGTACAGCATAGTTACTATTTTTGCAGCTATTCAGGAATTACATGTTTACCACATATACAATTATTTGTTATTGTTTTAATACATGAATGAGGACCATCCAGATACAATAATCTTTTACTATGAACCTCATGGTTACACTTGTACATGTAGTGTGCATAAAATGTGATGACACACTTATTTATGATGGGCACCTATACATTTAACAAGGAATTTGCTACAGTGAAGAATTAGTTATACTATAGTTAGAAGTTAAAATGTTATAGAGAACCTACTTATACAAAGTACAGCATATATTATACATTTTCAATTTGAAACAACTATACAGAACCTGGCCATGCAAACCTTCCCGTTGACGGCAATCAGATTACTCATGTGAATAAGCATTACAGGATCAGGCCTTAATGCTAGAAAATTATATAGGGTTCATTTCATTCAGATAATGTATGGAAAGCTGACCTAAATGGCTTGGGGGGGGGGGGGAATATTAGCACTTCTGAAAAAGAGATTTGGTAAACATAGCTGGGGCATTTGCCTTTCTATCTTGCTATTTTACCAAGTGCAGAATCTGTATCAGGTGCAAATATTCAACACAAAAATCACATTTGAAATGTATAGAAGTGTTTACAACTCAGTAGTGACTTGACAAACTCCGTAACAAACAATTGGGACGGGTGGAAGAACAAGAGGACAAGGGTTACACTAATAAGATATCACGTTCGATGTAGGTAATTGCATATCTTTTGGTTCACCATAAAGCTGTTTTCAAAAAAAGATTTGGCCTCTGTGGCATGAACGGTCTTTGTGCTTGATGTGTGTATAGCACCTCGTACAATGGGGCCTGTAGATACCACCACAATTTAAATACATAAATAAAAAGTATTATTTATTTTTAACTCACTTCTTGTGGGCATCGTGGAAAAAGTGATTCTTAAGTAGGGACTAGAAACATTTTAACACTCTTAAATACTTAACATTCCAACCCTTTGAGAGACTTCAAGCAGCTACTGTTTTTAAGAAAATCAGCCAATGGGAGAAATGTTGCAATCTTTTCCTCAATAAGTTGTCCTGAATCTCTCTGTGCACTAGTTTTCTCATCTTTAAATGGGAGTAGTGCTACTTTTGGAGACCTCCTTGTCTACTTACAGCATAATATTTAATCTGAAATTATCTGTATGCTGGGATAGGTGCCTGCTTATTGTCTCTCTGTAGAATGTTAATATTTTATATTAATAATTCTGAAAGGAACTATGACACTTTGAGCAAGCTTGATTCCTCCCATCTGCAAAAAATTTAGCTGATTTCTGAGGACTGTTAGGGATCAACAGGGGCAGAGTACCAAACTGACATTTAACTCTTTTTCTATCCCAGATGTTGGAAGTAAGCCATTAACAGGAATGGATGTACAATTATGATCTACCCATTTTCAGTAAGAGGATAATAGTCCCTAATGAATATGCATTCATTTTATTAACGTGTGCACCCAACAACTATCATAATAATTCTGGAACCATGCAGTGAAGCTTTTTGCTTGCACCATCCAGGCACATTTAGCAGATTGCGTGCTACCACTCCACTTCTTTGCCAGCTGCCATTCCATCTGCTCTGAACAATGGTTTTTGTTTACCTTAGCGAGCCTAAGCTATTTCCCAAGATAAAAAATTACAGTAGTGATCTCAGTTGCTGCACTGGGTTCATAAACCCAGAGTAATATGATGTTGCCTTCACTGGAGAGCTGGATTTATACCAGTGCAACTGAAAACAGAACATGACCTGTATGTTCAGTTGCTGATCTGTCAGTAAAGATTGTAGGAGGAAGTTTATTTTTGGTAACAGAGTCATTACCCGTCTCTTGATTACCCCTTTTCTTTAGCTCTGGAGTCCACAGTCCCTTCCCCTTTACCTTTGTTTCCCCCTCTGGTCTGTTGTCTAGCCTTCTCACCCTTCTTCACTCCCCACACTGATCTGCTTCTCACTTTGTCATTTCTCTCTGGCTCTTCTCTTGCAGTGCTCTACCCTGTTGTGCTGCTGTGCAATCAATGAGCTTCAAAGAAAAACTCAAGCCTTTCGTAAGTTTTGATGCACATGCAGCAGAAAGTAAGTGGGTGCAGCAGCCCACCTTAGCAAGTCTTTAAGGCTGCATCTACACTGCAAAGTTTGGCCAATGTAAGTTACGTTGGCATGCAGCCACCCACTTTTGTACATCACGTGGGTGCACACACACTTGACTGCTTGCATGGGTGCTGCACGTCTTCACCAGGAGTGGTTGTGTTGATGGAAAATGCAGTACACCACGGGTAGATATTCCAGAGTGCCTTGCACTACCATCGGCACAATGCAGTGCTTTGCATTTTGCAGTGCTCTGTGTGATACCAGCAATTCGTCCAGGGATTTCTGAGAACTAGGGATCAAGTTTCCACAATGCCACTTTCTCCAACCCATTAGGCTTATTCCATCCCATAATTTTTCATGCCATTTTTCTGTCTTCGCCATTTCTGTTAGAACAAAGGCCAAATACTCGCCTATTATTTCAGCTGTTCCCCATGGCCATAAACTCCCTTTCCCATATATGAACATATAGCAAGACAATCAATCAAAGAGGCTCAACAAATGTATCCTATTTACGGCCCCAACAGATGTATTCTATATACCCCTAAAAGGGAATTTAAAAATTCCCTAGGTCAGCAGAATGTATGCACGTTAAGTCATTTGTTACTGGGTATAAAAAGGCTTGCTCTACGCTTGTAAGGTGTGCTCCTCCCTCTGGCATGAGTCGAGGGGGACACCCGCTCAGCTGACTGATCAATAAAGAACTTGAAGCCGTCTTCTCGACTCCCGTGCCTCCTTGGGGTAATTGGGCAGCTCCAGGGGGAAACGAGCCCATTTGGCTAACAAATGGCGACCACGAAGGGACTTCTCTCCCTGTAGAGGGCACTGACCGACGGCCGAGGGCGATTCCGAGGAGTGGCCACCTCGAGCTGTTGCTTTGCTCGGGCCTCGGATCGTCACAATCGGCCGGGGCGGCTGCGTCCTCTCTAAAGAGCACTCTGAAGGACACGGAAGCAAGACAGCTTCAGAAGAAGGGGAAGTCTGACTGCCGGACGCGGCCACTTCGGGCGGTAAGTGCGTTTACCTCCTGGGTTTGAGGAATAACGCCCCCGAGGTGTGGGTTGGACAGTGGAAATCCCCTAGGCAGCCTGTATACGGGAAGGTATGTTAACATTATTGTAGCTTTGTAAATGTCTTGTTGTTGTGTTTTTGGTTAAAGGGTAAGCAAATAATGGCCAATGAGTAACGTAACTAACTCCACAAGTCCATGGGCCGTTTTTAACAATTATTGGGACTTGGAGCAACCTCAGGGATTACTCTTGTTTATAGGAAGGGTAATCTTGTTTCTCCTCTTAATGGTGTGTTGGAAACCGAGATTGTAACTGATTAAAGGATCTGTGTGAAAGATGAATGAGTGCTGCTGACAGGTCTGAGGCTTAAGCTGACTTCAGCCGCCTCAAGACTCCTGCGAGGGGAAACCCGATGACCAGGATATCTTGATTGCAAGGGGGGTCAGCCGAACCTCGTGACCCAGCGGATATCTGAGTTAGAACTAGATCTATACCTTTTTCCCCTCTTGATATCTCTGTCTCGGAAAACTCTGGGTAAAGCATAATGGGGTCCGGACAAAGCACCTTCTCCTGGACACCCCTGGGATGTATGCTGGATAACTGGAAGGCGTTTAGACGCCAGGCTGATTATGGAATTGTATTATGTAAAGACAAGCTTGTAAAATTCTGTACTCTTGAATGGATGACATTCGGGGTGGAATGGCCCGAGGGAGGGACGCTCAAACCAGGGGTTGTACAAGCAGTACATAGCATTGTGACCTGGGATGGGCATTGGGACCAATATCCCTATATAGATATTTGGCAGGACCTTGTGGCCAATCATCCCCCATGGTTGCAAAAATGTAGATCACAAACTATTAAGACCTTAATGGCCCGTGCCCCTGTTAGGAAACCCTGTTTCCCTGTTAAGAAATCTTGTCTGCGGGCTGTGATTCCTTCTGCCCCGGATCCTATGCCCCCTCCCCCTTTGTATCCTGGCCTCCCGGCTCCGGTACCCTCAATTGAAATCCCCACCCCCTCCTCTGAGGATAATGCCTCAACTGAAAGGGGTGAGCCAAGCGACCAGGACTTTTCCAAACGGGAGCCCCCTCCGATCTCTCTGAGCTCCCAGGTGTCTAACCACACCAGGAGAAAGACTGGCCCCGTGACAGCTCAGAGCTCTGAAACGCAGTGGAACTTGTCATCTGACTATAACCCTGGGGATATTCGGTTTACCCTTATTAGCTCATCGAGCAAGGGTGGCCCGGGACTCCAAGGGCCCCTGCAACAGAATTATTTGTGTCCACTGCAGGAAACTGTAGCCCCTGAGGGTAATCTCACTATGGTATATGTTCCCTTTACCACTAGTGAGCTATATAATTGTAAGGGGCTTCGGGCAAGAATATAGAGGAACTTTTAGAAATAGCCATGAAGGTTTATGATCGGAGGGATGATGAGGAGCAAAAGAAAGGGGCCCGCGTTTTGGCCATGGCCCTGAGAGAAGGATATGCAGAAAGGGGGGACAAGGTTAAGGAGAAGCCAGGGCCACCTGGGAGGGGACGGGACCCCTGCCTGGGTCGAAACCAGTGCGCTATCTGTAGGGAAGAGGGGCACTGGAAGAATGAATGCCCCCAGCGACAGGCCATGGGAAAGGAACGTAAAAACAAAACCCCGTCCCTTCCCATCCTTTACAACAACACGGGACGTTCAGGGGAGGGATCTTCCCCATAGAGAAGCCGAGGGACCCAGCGGCCCCTCCTGGCTGCGCAAGCTGCCAGTCTGGATCCCACGGTAAAAATTAATGTGGAGGGCCGCCCAATTGAAGCCCTTATTGACACTGGGGCCACTCTTAGTTTGCTCCCCCTTAGTAAGGCTCCCCGAGGTAGAGCTCGGGAATGTGCCATGGTACAGGGGATAGAGGGACAAACTACAGTTTTGGAAAAAACTTTGCCCCTCCTAGTAAAGGTAGGGGACCGCCAAATTTCCCACCAATTTGTTTGCAGCCCCTCTTGCCCCATCGCGCTGCTCGGACGAGATATTCTTACTAAACTCCAGGCAGAAATCTCGTTTGATAAAGGGACTATGGAAGTTAGAATCCCTAAGCAGCAGTCCTCAAATTACCAGATGGCCCTGATAAGCGCTGGAAATCACTTCCCGGAGTGCCGGGGGAGGAATGAAGGAAGCCAGCTGTCAGGGGTTAACCTTGAGGTTTGGGCAGAGGAGGGAGGCGTCGCTCGAGCCCGGAATGCTTCACCAGTGCATATTTCCCTTAAGGAAGGAAGCAGCCCGGTTCGAATTCGACAATACCCTCTTAAGCTGACCACTAGAATCGGGTTAAAACCTCTGATTCAAAAGTTTCTGCAGTGTGGGTGGATCAGGGAAGGCACGTCCCCGTACAACACTCCGATAATGGGAGTGCCTAAGCCTAATGGGCAGTATCGGTTGGTCCAGGACCTAAGACAGGTTAACAAGTTAATAGAGACTCCCTATCCAGTCGTCCCAAATCCCCATACTATTTTGGGCCAAGTTCCCAAAGAGCACAGTTGGTTCTCTGTAATAGACTTAAAAGATGCCTTCTTTTCCATCCCCCTTGATTTGGAATCTCAAAAACTGTTTGCCTTCGAGTGGGAGGACCCAGATACTCACTATAAGGCCCAATACCTTTGGACCGTGGTCCCACAGGGACTTACCTGTGCACCCGAGATTTTTGGCAGCCAGTTGAGAAGGGACCTTGCCCCATTCCTGGCTAGACACCCCTCATGTAACATAGTCCAGTATTGCGATGATTTGCTCTTAAGTACTGAAACAGAGGCAGCTTGTAAAGAGCAGACTGCAAAGCTCCTTAATTACCTTGGGGCACAGGGGTATAAGGTCTCAAGGGAAAAAGCACAACTGGTTAAGCAGCAGGTCACTTTCCTTGGGTATCATTTGTGCCAAGGAAGTCGTAGTCTGGGTAAAGAAAGAATCCAGGTTATATTTAATAGCCCTCAACCCCGGCACCCCCGAGAATTAAGGGCTTTTCTGGGACTGACTGGCTTCTGTCGGCTCTGGATCCCTGACTACGGGGAAGAGCCAAACCACTGTATGAATCCTTAACTAAAGAGGGTCTGCTTCATTGGACATGGACCAAAGAGATGGAAAAAGCATTTCGAGAGCTAAAAGAAGCCTTGGTTCAGCCTCCCGCTCTAGCCCTCCCCAACCCTCGGAGGCCACTCACCCTATACGTTCACAAGAGGGGAGGGGTGGCTGCTGGAGTTCTGTGCCAAAGGTCGGGACCAACCTGGCGACCCATTGGATACTACTCAAAGGTGTTGGACCCTGTCGCCAAGTGGTGGCCTGCCTGCTTACGGGCCGTTGCAGCGACCGCTCTCCTCGTACAGGAGGCTGAAAAGTTTACCCTGGGGGGGGACACTGAGGTTGTGGTTCCCCACGGGATGCCTCAAATACTGGGGACAGGTGCTGGGGAAAAGCATTTAAATCCCAGTTGACATACCAGATATGAGGTAGGGCTCTTGCTAGCCCCTAACTTAACCTTTAGGACAGTTAGCTCCCTCAACCTAGCTACCCTATTGCCTGACCCTTGGGTTTCCTATGAGACCAGCCCCACTGATGACTGTATTGAAGTCTTGCAACAGGTGTCCCAGGCACTCGGTATACAATGGAGGTTGCATACCCCCTGGAGGTCGCAGAGCTCGGGTCAGGTGGAAAGAATAAATAGAACTCTCAAGGATACCCTCACTAAACTATGCACAGAGTCTAGTTTAAAGTGGCTTGATGCGTTACCACTCGCCCTTAACTGCATTCGAAGGGCCCCACGTAAGGGTCTTAAGCTTTCACCATTTGAACTGGTCTTTGGGTTCCCTCCCCGAATACTTATCCCAGGATTCCGGGAGGATGTAACCTGGGAAGTGGGAAATGACTTACTATGGAAACAGGTTTCCGGGTTGCAATCTGTTTTGTTACAGCTGCATCGGTACGCGGTGCCTTTCCAAGCCCTTCCCCTGGACCAGCCCGCGTATCCGTTCCAGATCGGCGATCAGGTCCTTGTCAAGAAATGGAGGCGTGACCCCCTTACACCACGGTGGGACGGTCCACACACAGTTTCGCTCATCAGCCAGGCCGCAGTTAAAATTCTCGGGAGCGACAAATGGACACATCACACCCGGGTAAAGCGGTTTCTGAATCCTGACCAGGGAACCAATCCCACGGAAGAGGACACCGGCCCTCTGCCCACCCCGGCCCCGGAAGCCCGGGGTGGCACGGGCGAAGACACCGTCTGGGAGTATCAAGGACTCGATGGGCTAAAAGGACTGTTTAGGAAAAAGCAATAATGAACTCATTATTGATATTTCTGTTCATAGGTGTCTATCACGGCTATGGTTGGGAGAATAGGTTTATACAACTGGGAGAAATAATAGCGAGTTCCTTCAATCTTAGTAGCTGCTGGGTTTGTGGAGGTCCAGGGGATTGGAATGAATGGCCTTGGGTAGCCCAGCCAGTGCCAGCTAAATGGTGGATTAGTAATTTAAGTATAGTCCACAAAGGAACAGAAGTTTGGGATGAGGATAGTAGCCCTTGGTGACTCTATTCCTCTGAGATGGGGATCCTTTGTCTCAACCGAACAAAACCAGAAGGGGTGTATGTGGGCCAAAGCCAATGTGACTGGACCCTATCTCTAGGATTTGACTGCTATGATCACCCTAGTTGCCATACGTATGACTGTTCTAAATATCAAGGACGGTGGAACCATACCCACGTAAAACTCACTAATCATAGCTGGGTACAATGTTCCTACCAACAGCATACTGGCGAAGGCTGTAAGGCAGTTGGACAAGATGGGTTCTTTGATGCCCTCTTTCTAAGTTGCCAGCGAGATAATACCGACAGTAAGGATCACGTGGTACGCTGGTATCAGTGGGCATGGCAACATTCTAATGGAACTCGGGTAACCCATTTTAATCATTTTTGGTCTACTACCAATAGCCCTAAATTTGGTTGTAATTGCACTTGGAAGGAAGGGGCTGGGGCCTGGAAATGTGACTACTGTAATCCTGACGGTACATCTATTGTATTAGGGGGGCCCCTGGAGATGGGTAACTCCTTGTATTACGAAGAACCGGGCCCCGAGGACTATCCCGAAACCTGGGATGGCCCTTTTGCGAATGGACAATGGGCCCTAAAAGGCCATTACTGGATATGTGGGCAATATGCTTATCGAAGATTGCCTCCAAATTGGTCAGGAATTTGTTATGTTGGGTACATTAGGCCCTTATTCTTTCTACTACCCCAAATCCAGGGAAATAAATTAGGAATTAAGGTATATGACGACTTGATTAGGGAGAGGCGGTCCGTTGATTCCGCATTGACTGCTGGAAGCTCCCAAAAGTGGGGGGCTCAAGAGTGGCTCCCTGTGTAATTGCATTAGTCCGACAAATGGCTAATCAAATTGTACGCCAACGCATGATGGCATTATATCAACCGGTAAAAGCTGAGGATTGGGGGCCATAAGGCTCTCAAAATGCTTTTAAGGGGGGAGAACCTTGTTAGAACAAAGGCCAAATACTCGCCTATTATTTCAGCTGTTCCCCATGGCCATAAACTCCCTTTCCCATATATGAACATATAGCAAGACAATCAATCAAAGAGGCTCAACAAATGTATCCTATTTACGGCCCCAACAGATGTATTCTATATACCCCTAAAAGGGAATTTAAAAATTCCCTAGGTCAGCAGAATGTATGCACGTTAAGTCATTTGTTACTGGGTATAAAAAGGCTTGCTCTACGCTTGTAAGGTGTGCTCCTCCCTCTGGCATGAGTCGAGGGGGACACCCGCTCAGCTGACTGATCAATAAAGAACTTGAAGCCGTCTTCTCGACTCCCGTGCCTCCTTGGGGTAATTGGGCAGCTCCAGGGGGAAACGAGCCCATTTGGCTAACATTTCTCTGACCAAAGTATGGACCCTTCAGAGCTCAGCGCAATTCACATGACCATTGCTAATACAGGATGCACGATTCTCCTGTATTCATGGAACTTCAATGAGTTCCACTATGACAGCAAATGGTGTGGTGAAGAGTAGGAAGAGACATTTGACAATGACGACTAGATGCTGATGGACACAGTGAATAAAAATGTCATGTTGCTGCTGGCATTCACAGAGCAACTCCACATGGTGGATTGATGCTTCTGGGCCCAAGAAATGAGCATTGATTGGTGGGATTGCATCGTGATGGAGGTTTGGGATGACTAGCAGTGGCTGCAGAACTTTTGGACGTGAAAGGCCATGGTCCTGGATCTGTGTGCTGAGCCTGCCCCAGCCCTCCAGTACAGGGACACTAAATGAGAGCTGCATTCACAGTGGTGACGTAAGTGGCGATTGCACTCTGGAAGCTTGCCATGTGGATTGCTATTGGTCAGTCAATGGGCAATCAGTTCAGAGTTGGCAAATCTACAGTGGTGGCCACTGTCATCCAAGCATGCAGGGGCCATTAAGTAGGGTTACCATCCGTCCGGGTTTCCCCAGACATGTCCGGCTTTTTTAGCTTTAAATGGCTGTCCGGGGGGGGGGGGGGGGGGGTGGATTTCTAATAAGGTAGAAATGTCCGGGATTTCCCCCTTCCCCTCATGCAGAGTGTGGTGCAGCTGATTGGACGGCTGTGCCTGATTGAAAGCTGCTCGCAGCCACTGGGGCCTCTAGCAGCCAGAGTCCCTCCCCCTCCCCCACTCCCTCCTCCCCCGCAGAGCAGCGCCTTATTTGTTTGGCTGCACGCAGAGCCCGCAGCTCTCCCTCGGCCTGGTGGGGGGGGGCAGGCAAGGGACAGGGAACGGGGGGTTAGATTGGTCGGGGGTTCTGGGGGGGCTGTCAGGAGAAGGGGGTGTAGAGAGGAGTTGGGGCAGGTAAGGGACAGGGAACAGGGGGGGTTAGATTGGTCGGGGGTTCTGGGGGGCTGTCAGGAGAAGGGGGTGTAGAGAGCAGTTGGGGCAGGTAAGGGACAGGGAACAGGGGGGGTTAGATTGGTCGGGGGGTTCTGGGGGGGGCTGTCAGGAGAAGGGGGTGTAGAGAGCAGTTGGGGCAGGTAAGGGACAGGGAACAGGGGGGTTAGATTGGTCGGGGGTTCTGGGGGGCTGTCAGGAGAAGGGGGTATAGAGAGCAGTTGGGGCAGGTAAGGGACAGGGAACAGGGGGGGTTAGATTGGTTGGGGGTTCTGGGGGGCTGTCGGGAGAAGGGGGTGTAGAGAGTGGTTGGGGCAGTCAGGGGACAGGGAGCAGGGAGACTTAGATAGGGGGTGGGTCCTGGGGGAAGTTAGGGTGGGGGAGGACAGGTAGGGGGTAGGGGAATTCTGAGGGGGGCGGGAAGTGGGAGGGGGCGGGGCTGGGGCAGGGCTAGGGCGGCACCCCGTGTCCTCTTTTTTGATTGTTGAAATATGGTAACCCTACATTAAGCATATCCTGCTGCACAGGACTCTGACCCTCAGCAATGTGCAGCAAATAGAAGGATTTGAAGCAACAGGCTTCCTGAACTGTGGTGAGGTAATAGACAGGACGCACATCCCTATTCTGCCACCATCCCATCTTGGCAGTTTGTACATAAAGGGAAAGGGATACTGTTACTGGGTTATGCAAGTGCTAGTGGATCAGCAGGGATGATTCACTGACATCAGTGTGGGCTAGTCAGGGAAGATGCATGATGCTTGTGTCTTTAAAGAACGCAGGACTTTTCCAAAAGCTGCAAACAGGGACATTCTTCCCTTACCAATGCAATCCCATTGGTGATGTTGAAATGCCAAGAGTAATTCTGGAGGACCCACCCTACCCCTTGTTCATGAAACTGTACACTGGCTGCCTTCCCTGCACCAAGGAAAGATTCAACAAGAGGTGACTGTGCTTTTGGTAGACTAAAGGTTTGCTGGTGATGTTTAATGACTAGGTGTCAGTGAGGCAAACTTTCCTAATGTTAAAAGCGACAAAGAGTCCTGTGGCACCTGTGGCACTTTATAAACTAACAGACGTATTGGAGCATAAGCTTTCGTGGGTGAATACCCACGCATGTGTCTGATGAAGTGGGTATTCACCCACGAAAGCTTATGCTCCAATACGTCTGTTAGTCTATAAGGTGCCACAGGACTCTTTGTCGCTTTTTACAGATCCAGACTAACACGGCTACCCCTCTGATTCTTGACATTCCTAATGTTATAGTTGCATGTTGTGTACTATGTAATATCTGTGAGGTGAAGAGGGAAGGGCTACTGGCAGGGTGGAGGGGTAAGGTAGACTGACTGTCTGCTGAATTTGAACAGCCAGATACAAAGGCTACTAAAAGAGCCAACTGAGGGAGGCCTTAAAAGACAATTCTAACTATTAGTCACAGTAGTGTTGAGTAATACTTTGGTGTGCCTTCGTGTGCAGGGGCAGCTCTATGTATTTTGCCACCCCAAGCACGGCAGTGAGGCAGCCTTCGGCGTCATGCCTGCGGGAGATCCGCTGGTAACACAGATTCGGCAGCATGCCTGCGGGAGGTCTGCTGGTAATGCGGATTCGGTGGCATGCCTGTGGGAGGTCCGCCGGTCCCGCGCCTTCGGCGTACCTGCCGCCGAATTGCTGCCAAACCACGGCGACCAGCAGGCTGTCCCCCGCAGCTTGCCGCCCCAGGCACACGCTTGGTGCACTGGTGCCTGGAGCCGCCCCTGTTCGTGTGTATAGTGTTTAAATAGGGGTGGGCTATTGACGCCTATACTGAATTTGGTAAAGTGGCATTTATACATGGTATAAACACATGTGGAAAGATGAAATAACAAATGCAAACATACGGAAGCTGACAGAGCAGGAGACGTTAAAAAATATCATCAAAGAAAGAAGGCTCAGGTGTTTGGGACATGTACACCATATGAAAGATAGAAGATATGCTAAGTAAGCATGGAATTGGGTACACAATGAAGTAGGGTGACCATATGTCCCATTTTGGCTGGGACAGTCCCTTTTTTAAGTCCTGTCCCGGTCGTCCTGACTTTTTTTTTCCCCCAAAAGGAGGCATTTGTCCTGTTTGCTTTTGTTTACTTGATCAGTTGGCAAGAGCAAATGGGACAAATGCCCACTTTTGTCAAAAAAGTGGGGTGCAGTGTGGAGGAACGTGGGGGGGGAGGGGCAAGCAAAGATGCCAGCCCCTCCTCCCCCAGTGGAGAGGACAAGCTGGGGAGGGGATGCAGTGTTCCAGTGGTGGGGGGGAGGCACGGCAGTGTTCCAGTGACAGGCCGACAGCCTCCTGTGGGCCCCCCCCAAGGGATCTAGCCACGGGCAACAGTCTTGCGGGGGGGAGGGCTTGGGCGAGCAGCTGAGGGCGTCACGTTTTCTCTTTGGGAAATGTAGTCACCCTACAATGAAGGAAAGAGAAAGTGAGGAAGGCCAAGGAAAAGCTGGCAGAAGACACTGACAGAGAACAACAAATGCACTGGAATCACCTAGAAAGAAGTATCACAATTAGTGAGTGACCGTAATCAGTGGAGGAACTGGCCTGCCCAATGTGTCAGTGGAACAGGAGGAACTAAGGTAAGGTAAACTAATAAAGGTACTCTGTGTTTCAAAAAATAGAACTTTATTGTGTGCGAAAAAAGGGAAACAAAGTTAAAGTAAAAATACACAAGCTAAGAAAAAATTAGCAGCAGTCTGAGGGGATAACCCAAACTTATAAAAAAACAACTAAACAACAAACATAAAGTTTTACATATTAAAAACATATTACAATGTTTTATTCATGTGGCAAAACAGGTAGTGCACTGTGCTTGGTGTCTGATCCTCTAGTTATCACAGGTCAATGTACATGTAGTTATGGTTCTCCTTATTTTCCCCTAGCATGAAATGGCAGGGGGAAGGGTTCATGCCATGGTGACCCTCGTTATGTTGGGGTATATAGGGAGCAGCGACCATAGAGTTTTCCGTGGATTGGAAAAGCTGTTGTGTCCAGGGTCGTTGGGCATATAACTCAATAATATCCTGCGACATCTGAGTTTGTTGCCTGACCAAAACCATAATGTCTTGGTTCACTTCCCACCGCACCTCTCTCTCCCTTTGCCTCTCCTGCTCTCTCCGTTCGTGGTCCTTCACCCTGATCGCAGACATTCGGCACCTCCAATCCCCATATTCATGGTCAGCAGCTGTAGAGGACTCAAGAGTCCCACAGGAAATATCCTCCCTAGTCTGCTTCTTTCTTCAAGTGATTGGCATCAGATATCCAGTTTCCAGATGCTCCCTCAGCTTCTTTGTGCTCCGTTTGCACCACAGGCTGCAAAGTGAAAGTTACCAGAGACGCTAATGGATTACACTTTGAAGGCCATTGGTCAGACTGCACAATGAAATGGAAGCGTCCACTGAATCATATGTCGATGGGGCTGTATGTTTGAATCTCAGTTGTATTTCAATGCTCTCTAGTTTGCATAATTCTTTTAAACGCTTGTTTTAAAAATCTCCAATCATATACCCAGTTCAGAAATGCATCCTGAGATGAATGCATTATGGGTTCAAAACTGTCAGCATGCCAGCAACAATCACATTTTCATCTCTTCATGTCGTTCAAGGTGATGTTTTGTTGTCCCAGAGGATGGACAGAATGTGAGAGACCATAACCCTGTGTATGCTCTGCCAGGAACTGAAGAGATGTTTACCATAGAATTTCCCCTCATTGCTACCCTAAAATTTCCCACCATTGCTATCAGCACTAGTGTTTGCTTGGATTGTAAGTTATTCAGGACCGGGACAGTTTCTTTATATTTGTACAGTGCCTAGCACTGTGGTACTCAGTGATACCATGATATAAATAAAAGTGCAGACCAGGTGTCAGCAGCCACCTGCATTTTAACCACTGTGTAATCTAGATCTTCTCTCAGCAGGGTTAAATGACACGGTGGTTAAAATGCCAGCAATTGTCTGTAGCCTTCTCCACCCTTTTGTACTCTCTATTATTACTACTGGCAGAAATGCAATGGTACAACATTTTACAGAAAAAGTCAAAGTAGACCCTAATGGAACCATGTTTCAGCTCTGTTGCAGCTGGAACATTTTCTAACATGGTTTGGCAGGCACCAAATGAGTTAGAACGGTCAACAAAAACACAGGTTCTAGCCTAGACAGTGACAGGGGCTAGAACATGGTATTAAAAGTGATTTAACACCATTTAGCCTTATCCACTGTGTCTCACAAAACCCTAATCTGATCCTGTGAACACTACAAGGGATAGTGCTTACTACTGATTGTAGTCCACTCACTTCGGCAGAACAGCACCTGGTCATAAGTGTTTTCAGGACTAAGCCCCATGTTAGAAAGTGATTTAGCTAGAACTGTGTTTAAATTACATTTCTTAAATTGGTCTTCAGCCCACTGTAGACAGTGTTCAAAACTAAAGTTACAGCTGGTCTCTGTGAAGAGCTTCTTTTGACCCCTCCTACATCTTTACAGGATAGTCATGCATTTTTACAAATCTATCATTAACATATAGTACAGTATCACACACACACTTTTTATTTATTTTTAGCAATACACTAGCGATTAATGCCCAAATAAAGGACTGCATAAAAATGAAATTACCATGGCACTACATCAGTGCTTAAAACAAACTCCCACTTTACAGAAATCTGCCACTGAATTTAATATACAAGTGCCTAATTATTAAATTACTGAACATGTCTGCTTCCAAGAGTGCCTTTTGAGATTAAAGTGTTTTAAGGGACACTGGCACGGCTGAGACCAAACCTGCATACACTGGACAGCAAGAAAACCCATATGCACATAGTGGGAATGAGTGAATTGGTGTTCTTGAGGCAACTTGTCTCATTTGTTACTATGTTGTTGATCTGCCATGGGTTAGCAGGAAGGTCAGTCCTGCCTCTGTGCACTGGAGTTGGTACCTGCAGCATTCAATACATCGCTGTGATTCTGTGAATGAGTATTATGAAATTAATACAATTTTTATAATTTTTTTAAGTGTCAGGTCACTAAGCTTGCCTGTACCTTCACTGAGACTTAGGACAGAGGTTCCCAAACTGTTTTTGTGGAGTCTCCTTTGGAGGTTCATG
The DNA here is from genome assembly GCF_027887155.1 of Malaclemys terrapin pileata. Taxonomy (NCBI): domain Eukaryota; kingdom Metazoa; phylum Chordata; order Testudines; family Emydidae; genus Malaclemys; species Malaclemys terrapin. The sequence continues at coordinate 82,215,529 of NC_071513.1, read as the reverse complement.
TCCCATGCATGCCCTCCTCCCAGGGGCAGGGCATATGGTACCCGTGGGGGTTTGGGGCAGGAGGGTGTGCCCAGTACTGCAAGGGTAGTGCCTAGTACTCATGAGGTGGTGGGAGCTGTGTCCAGTACCCACGGGGGGCAGGACAGGGTGCCCAGTACTCACAAGGAAGCAGGAACATTGCCTGGTACCCATGGGGGCAGTAGGAGATGCCCCATTCTCATAGGGGCCTGGGAAGCAGGAGAGGTGCCTCGTAAGTATGGGGCTGGGAGAGGGAGGGGTGCCTTGTACCCAAGAGGGGCAGGGACAGGAAGGGATGCCCGGTACCCATAGGGGGTGGTGGCAGGAGGGCTGCCTGGTACCCACAGGGGTCTGGGACAGGAGAGATGCCTGATACATACAGGTGGCAGAGACAGGAGGGGGTGCGCAGTACCCATGGGGGGCACCCAATACCCACAGGGGGCAGAAGGGAGGGCTGCCTGGTACCCATTGGGTATGTGGGTGATACTCATCAGGTGGCACTCGAGGAAGTGTTCCACTCCCTGTAGCAGTCGGGCTGCCAGAACCCTGCTCACCTCGCTCCCCCTGTGCAGGGGAACATGGCCACGCTGAAGGGCTGGGGTGAGGAGGGAAGCGGAAGGCTGCATCCCAAGACACAGTCCCCTTCTGACCCTTGTTCTTTAGCATGGCCTCATCCACTTCCCCACACAGGCTCTGTCTAGCAGGGGAAGCAGCTGGGGCTGTGTGCCCTGGGGCCACGGTCAGGAGGGGCTCTGTCCAGCAGGTCAGTACTGTGGTGGAGCCTTCAGCCAGCTGCTCCCAGTGCCTTTGCAGGCCTCCCCAGCAGACTAGGATATCTGCCGCTTGGCAGCTGTGGCAGTAGGGAAGTGAGACAGGCAGGGAACCTATGCCCAGAAGCTGAGACTGCCCACACAGAGCCCATCCCCTGCCACTTCCCCTGCCAGCCATAGCCACAGCCCCCTGCTGACCCCGACCCTTCAGCACAGCCCATCAGGTCCTCTTGCTCCCCTAATAACCTCGTCGTGCCCCCCAGAGGAAGTGCCACACAGTTTGGGAACCTTAATATTTGATAGGAGTCTTAATTGTAAAGACTGTACTGGGTAAACACAATGTGGCAAAAAGGATTTCAAAGAGAAGTAACACCCAAGATCCTCATCAAACCACAAAATCTAGAAGTAAAGTGGGTCTCCTCCAGCCCCCACCCTTTTGCAAGAAAAACCCCTGTTTGTGCTTTTAAAACTTTATAGAAAACGTGGAGCTGGGAAATGATCTGTAGAAAACCTGTGTTTATTTCTTAAATGTTGAGATGGCAAACCATTTGGAATGGCATATTTGCAAGTATTTAAACTACATGCAAACCATCTAATATATTTTGCTAATATCATTGCCATGTAAATGGTAAAATGCTTTATGTACCAACATGGGTGGAGGCTAATGATCTTAATGAACTAATTACTAATATAAGAAGTCTTTTAAGTGTAGAATATTTATATTAATGGGGAATTAGTTAATCAATTACTGACAGTGCTCAAACAACTCCTTCACCCAGCTCAGGAAGACAAGAATCATTTCTCCAAAAACTGTAGCAAAAATCAACAACTTCTTTAATAACTATTTAAGCTAAAGACTCTCCAAGAATTATTCATTTTTAAAACACTGTTTTGAGAACTCAAAAAGCCTTTATAAAAAGAACAGGAGTGTTTGGATTTTTTGAAAGCGAAATTTCATTGAAACTCCAATGAAACTCCAATGATACTAAAGAAATCTCAGCAATGGACTGAATAAAAAGAAAGATTCAGAATTCTAAATTTAAAGATGTTCTGAAACTCTCCTTCCCAAACACAAAGGGAATAGAACTGGCAAGAAAGAATGTACATATGCATTAACAAACTACATATTCATAAGATGAAGAGGCTCCTAAGAACATGGCATGGAGCTAATAAAAGGATGGCAGCAACCAACTTTGATACTAAACAAGCACAAAATAGGTGATTTCTCCTAAAATTCCATGAAATTAGGAAGGAGAAGCGTATAAACTCTGAAGTGAGCATCCCTCATATATATATATATATATATATATATATATATACACACACACACACACACACACCCTCTGCTACCCTGCTCACACAGCAAGCACTCCACAACTTATCCTGTACCTCTCTACAAACAAGCTACCAAAGACAGCTAAGACAAATCAAAAAGAAGCCAACCCAAGGAAAACTTCCCCAAGACTTTAACATGAATTAGTGAGATCAAGTTAACTAAGTTACTTAACTAGGGATTAGATTTTAAAGCTCTTGTAATGATTTTATTGGTATACAGAAATGCTGTTGTAAATTAAAATTCCAACCATTTCTCCTTTAATCACCAAATGGTGAGACCCATTTATTTCTGGAGAGGAGACAGAGGCTAAATATTGGTAAATAGAGAAATAATGGGATTTAACAGGATTTAAGATTCTTAATATTTGTTAATTGGTGTTTCTTATGACAGCTCCTTAAATGGCATCTTCTGAATAACTCATTTAAATATTGTCTTCGATTTCATAGGATTTAGTTAACATTGTTTACTGTGCCCAATCACAAACTGTCTGGTTATTAATAATAACCAACAAGGTTCACCTGTCCTTAAACAAATTATTTTGCCTAACTATAAACAGTTTAGTTATCTAATTAGATACTAAAACTGGATTCACAATAATTTGGGGAAACAGTATACTTTGGTTTGAATTTAACACATGAAGAACGCCTCCCCAGACGCAGTTCACTCAAGTGGTAATCTCTGTTAAAAGCACTCCATGGAGAAACATGCAGGAGAGATTTAATGAAAAGAAGCATTGCATATCATTTGTGTTGTTTTGTTTAATGTTGTTTTTTCCCTTTTTTAATAGCAAAATTGCCATAGTTAATAATTGTGATTATTTTACTTGGTTTTAAACAGAGTCCCTACGATATATAAATGAGCCTCTGTGACTAAAATAGTGGGAGTCACATCCCTGAATTGGCAATAAGAGAAACAGTAAGAGCTGTCCTCCCATTTCCTGTTTCTCTAAACTAAATATTTTAGTTTGTTTTTTTTTTAATAAAATTACTTGGCATGATTTAAAATTACCCCTCTCTACCCCACAAGTCTGAAAACCCTTACACATGGCAGGTCTATGAGCTTAAAATGTCACCTGCTATATTGTGTATGTCTGTGTGTGTGTGTGTATATATATATATATATATTTGATATTTGTTTTCATATTTTTTCTTTTATCTTCTTGAAACTTCAACAGAAAAGTAAATTTAGAGGTTCTTTTACCCCAAGAACAAACAATGTGTTTCTTGATAAGAAAATGACAGAGGAAGAATGATCTTGAGTAGAGAAGGCTGACATTTTTCTGTTCTGAATTTGTTTTGGAAATAATTTTTTTCTAAACAAAAATTGTGAAGTTTTCCAGTTCTATGAAAAAAACAAAATTGGGTGTGGTTTTTTTCATTTCTTTCAAAAATGTTCACTGAATACACTGACCATTTCCAGGAACCTCTAATTCTGGGTTTAGCGTAGCTGGACTGGGTCTCACAAGATCTGGATTCAGTTCCCAGCTTTGCCTCAGATTTCCTGTGTGACCATGGGCAAGTCATTTACTTCTCTGTGCCTCAGTTCTCCATTTGAAAAACAGGGATATTAATACTTACTTTCTCCTTTGCCAGCTTGTCCAGTTATACTACACTTCGGGAAAGGGACGGTCTCTTACTATGTTTGTACAGTGCTTATCACAGTAGGGCTCTCATCCCAAACAATAATAAAGTTAAAAAAGAAAATCAGTTATATTAATTTGTGGGCAATCCAATGCATCTGTTATGCAGGGGGGAAATCCAAATGGAAGCAGACTTCAATGTCAAAGCTTCAAATAGCTTCAAATAGCAAAAAACTATGACAAATATCTTGAGTGTCCTTCTAACTAATCTTTATTACCACTACAGTCTAAGTGTAAGTTACTGTTGAGATATGCGTGTATGTCTCAAATAAAGGTAAGAGAACAACAGACTTATTTATATACTTTGTGGATTAGAGATTCTCTTCTGAGTATAGATAACCATGAATCTATACTATAAATCGTGTCCCACTGAGGAAAGAAGTACTAGAGAAGAAAAACTCAAATGTTTAGACATATGGAGATTACCATGAATGTTGGAAATGTTTCATCTGCGCTAACCTGACGGGCAAATTCTCTTTTTGTTGTTTACTTTAGAAATGGCTAATTGCTCTAGGGTAAATTTGCAGTACTGCAGTGCAGATATGATAATATGTGCTTGCTTCAATACTCCAGTTCCACAGCTAGCTTTCCAATAAAATCTAATCAGAATTAATACTGTAGTTCTTGGCTTAAAATTAATCCTTGTATATCTAAACAAAAGTTCCAAAAGATTTCCCAGGACCCACTTCGCCATGATACATACACACACATTTTGCCAAATAATATTAGCTCAAGGGGAAGATGGGGAGAATTTCTCTATTTATGTTTTTTAAAATTTGCAAATATATGTAAAATTGTATATATTTTTCTGCATTTCTCTACTCTGCCTTGTCTATGTTGCTTATCTTCATAAGCTCCATTCCTGCAAGGAGAACCACGTGGGTGCAATGGGACGCCTTGTGGGACCAGAGTTCTGGCCACACAGTTCTCACTGCATGATCAAGGCCTTGGATTGTAAGGCTGGGATCCTATCTCCCTGTGTGTTTGCACAACACTTAACTCAATGGGGTCCTGAGAGGTGTGGTCTCTTTGGGTGCTATAATATAAATAGTAATTCATTTGTCTTTATTTTTCTGATGTGTAAGATGGATCTGCTACACCATCTCTAAGTGCATTTACAAACATTAAAACATCACACATGCTTATTAAGAACTAAGCTAGGCAGTAGGGAGAGACCCACACTGTATCCTCTGATTCAGGGGTTGGCAACCTTTCAGAAGTGGTGTGCCGAGTCTTCATTTATTCACTCTAATTTAAGGTTTCGTGTGCCAGTAATACATTTTAACGTTTTTAGAAGGTCTCTTTCTGTAAGTCTATAATATATAACTAAACTATTGTTGTATGTAAAGTAAATAAGGTTTTTAAAATTTTTAAGAAGCTTCATTTAAAATTAAATTAAAATGCAGAGCTCCCCGGACAGGTGGCCAGCACCCAGGCAGTGTGCATGCCACTGAAAATCAGCTTGTGTGCTGCCATTGGCACGCGTGCCATAGGTTGCCTACCCCTGCTCTGATTCAACCTCCTGCGTGTGTTTGAGGATGTCTGAAATGGATCCAGATCTGAAGTTTGCAATGTGAGCTCATAATGGGACCAGGCTCAGAATATTTTCAAACTTGGGAAAAGTTCCAGATCCAGACTTCATGGCATGGACCCTTCTCTAGTTAAAGAGTTGATATGAGCCTATACAAGAACCCCAGATCCAAAAGGCCCCTGAATTTTGGGGGCTTGAAATCCAGTCCTGAATCCACCTCCACATTTCCTGATTCCAAATGTCACCACTGGGGACTCTCTCTTTCTCTCTCTTTCCCTTTGCAAAGCTCAAGGAAACCTTTATCTAGAGAAATTGTTTCCCCAAAATCAATACTTCAATTTTGTTTTACTGCTATATGTACAATCTGTTCCAGCAACCTAATATTCACAAGCAACCTCACAATAACAAACTAGAAACATGATGGAGGGAAAACTACATTGCTTAGGAAAACTAGATCAGTTCCAAGCTTTGAAGGGGTTATTCTGAACAGTGAGATAAAATATTTAAAAAATTCTGAACAGTGCTTTGACAATGTATTTTTTTAAAGATGAACAATGACCATAAACAAAATATCCCTAGGCATACCGTATTCAAGCAGCATGCACAAATCCTAGAGCAATGAAAACAAATACCAAGCCTAAGTAACTTCCCTCTTCTATTGGTATGTGTTAGAGAAGTGCACCCCACCTGATTAATTGGATAAAATTGAAAAAAGGTTTCACAGTGCAATGCATGTAAATAAAGGAGCAAAGAGGTGACTGGGGAAACAAACAACAGTCACAAATGGAAATTACATGCTGTGCAAAAGATAAAACAATTAACTTAGAGAATTTGTAAGCTGAGCTAATAGCCTTCAAGAATCAAAATGCATGTAAGCAAAAGGAAAAGTGTTTATTTACTGCACTTTATTTTAAGGAGCTACCAGCCACATTTTCAAACACAGGTGCCTAAAGATAGGTGCCTCAGCACAAACATAGGTACCTATCTATATGGCCTGATTTTTAGAGGTTATGAAGCTCCAATTGACTTCAGCTAGTCTCTGATATCCACATGACTAACATGAATTTAGGTGCCTAACAGACATCAAAGTTTCAAAATTTGGCCCCAATACATTTTTTTATCATATTTGCAGCAGGGGAGATTTTTAAAGGCATAAATGGTGTTTAGATGCCTAACGCCCACTGACATGCAGTGGGAAATAGGCACTTACCCACCATTTGTGCTATTGAAAACTTCCCCCAGCATCTTCATTGTTGTTAATGTGAAATTAAATCAATATTTGTTTCGACTCAGGCAGAGAGAAAACCAACAGACCAAGCAAGGGGAATGAGAGTTATGAAAATTAACTCCTGGTAAACAGAGAACACATTTTTGTTCGATAACTTTCAAAATATTAGACATACTGGGAAAATTCTGTGCTCCCTTAAACTGGTGTAACCCAATTACATCAAAGCTGAGAGCAAACTTTGGCCCAATGTGCATAGTACATCTACATACATACACACACACACACAGAGTACACATTCCCTAGCCAAGATTTTTAAAAACATAGGAGACTAAAGCTCCAAAATTCCTGTTTGGGCACCAAGTAAGTAACCTGATTTTCAAACATGCTTCCTGCTGGGTGCTCCACGCCTTTGAAAAATCAGGTCACTTAGGCTTTGTTTCCACTAGCACTTTTGAAAAAACCCACATCCCTGACCAACATAAGTTTCACCAACAAAAGCGTAGTGGACATCTCCTGCCAACATAGCTACCACTGCTCATTAGGGATGGTTTAATTATGCTGGCAGGAGAGCTCTCTCCTGCTAGCACAGAGCAGCTAAACGGGAGACCTTACAGCAGTGTAGCTGGAGCCGTACAGCTGTGCCGCTGTAAGGTCTGTAGTGTAGACAAAGCCTTATTTAGGACTGGAAGGAAAGATGTAGGAGCCTGATTTTAGGCATCTCTTTTTGCAATTTTTGGGAATGATGCATTCTTCTTAGGTACTCATTATAGCTGTGAGGCCACTCCCTGAATATGGGAAGCCTGCAGTTACTTAAAGTTAGGCACAGATGCTGAATAGCTGTGCTCTCTTTCCAATAAATAACAGCCCCCATCTACCCTGTCCATCAAACTGAGTTTGAGAACAGTTATTAAAGATGGTCTGGCTACACCAGTTTCTACCTGGTCTGATGCTCCCTGATTCTTTTGGGGGAAGCTCAAGCTAGTATCACCACAAAGCTCTCAGTTAGCTCAAAGCAGCACTTACTCCACAGCACACAACACTAGCAAATGGGCAATAATCATCACGCTACCTGTTCCTGGAGTAATGAGGCCCCCATAACATGGGGAAGAGGGGATGCCTGCAGCAGCAAGTTTGACAGCATTATGTGAACTGTACATATGCAATCTGTTTCTTTCCTGAGTGGCATGGCCGGCAGTTTTGCAAGTTGTTGCAAGGGCATACAGAGCCATTAATTATTTCTGGAATCCTGAAGCATTAATTCCCATGTGAACAGCTGTAGGATGCTTTGGCCTTATCTTGTGATATCACACAATGCCTCTGTGCTGTCAGAGAAGTGCACATATCCCCCCTCACTGCATCCCAGGAGGGAAACAGTGTTTGTTGTGAAGTACAAACTGCACAAAAGCTGGCTTGGGATATTGTACGCCCTGAAGCACAATGCTACAGGTTATGTTAGTATAAACACATTGCTCCCAACAGAAAATAAAATGCTTATTTGGTGTTTCAAACAATGCATATGAGGTTAAGGATGATTTACAACCTCAGTGAACAGCCCTGTTTCTAAGAAAGAAAATACTGGAGAAAAAAATAAAATAAATAAACAAACTACTTTACTTCTTTTTAAACAATTAACCTGTGTTGAGTATCTCCCTCTTTTCTCTACATTTTCTTATGCTTCCTTCAGTAGAAAGTAAGCCCCAACTTTTGAAAATTGCCCCCATAACGCCATGAAAGAAACTAATGCTGCATCAGTCTGACACTTACAAACAAAGGGCCCAATCCTGCAAACCTTACTCATCAGCATAGTCTTTACTAGAGTTACCATACGTCTGGTTTTTCCCCGGACATGTCCAGCTTTTTGGTAATCAAACCCCCGTCCGGGGGGAATTTCCAAAAAGCCGAACATGTCCGGGAAAAATACTCCCTGGCTTACCTTAGAGCGGGCGCCGGGGGCTGCTGTGCTCCCTGACTCCTGGGCTCTGTAAGAGCCAAGCTGCCCGAGCGCTACTGGCTTTGGGCAGCCCCCATGCCTCTGGACCCTGCGCCCACGGCCAGGCACTTCCCCTCCCGGGCTCCAGGGGCGCAGGGTCCAGAGGCATGGGGGCTGCCTGAAGCCGGTAGCGCTCGGGCAGCTCGGCGCTTACAGAGCCCAGTTCAGGAAGCACAGCAGCCGCCGGAGACCGGGAGGGGAAGTGCCCGGCTGGGGGTGCAGGGTCCGGAGGCATGGGGGCTGCCCGAAGCCCAAGCGCTACCGGCTTCACGGTTTGCCGGGCAGCCTCCAGACCCTGTGCCCCCAGCTGGGCGCTTCCCCTCCCGGGCTCCAGCTGCGCTGGGGAAGCGCCGGCCGGGGGCGCAGGGTCTGGGGGCTGCCCGGCAAACCATGAAGCCGGTAGCGCTCGGGCAGCCCTTTTCGCGTGGCTGGGAGGGAGGAGGGGGAACGCAGGGTGCTATGGGGAGGGGGCGGAGTTAGGGGTGGGGCTGGGGGTGGGAAAGGGGTGGAGCCAGGGCCCCATGGAGTGTCCTCTTTTTTTTTTTTTTTTAAATATGGTAACTCTAATCTTTACTCACTTGACTTCATTGGACTGCAGGCATGAGCAAGGACAAGTCACATAAGTAAGAGCTGGCAGGATCTGGCCCATATGGCCAAATTCTGGTCCCCATTAAGCTTGTGTAAATTTGAGTATTTCCATTGAAGTCAATGGAGTTATTCCAGATTTGCACCAGAGTACTGTAACTAAGCAGATTGGGCCCTAAAAATCAGGGTGGAGATGGAGAGCAATTTAAAATTGAAGGAAAGTAAGAATATTGAAGAAGTTTACGGATACAATTTGAGGCACATTTGGGCATTGTAAAAAAACAAAACAAACCCAAAAAACAGAACAAGGTCATTTCAACTAACCTTGTTGCAAGAAGACTAAAGACAACCCTGGGCTGCAATGTCACCACTGACCTTGTCTCCTGGTTTCAGCATTCATTAAAGAAACACCTATTTTCGGTGACTGCATCATATATACTAATAGATAAGATCTTTCTTCAGTTTTGAAACCTTAAAGACATGGTGAGTGGTGACCCTATCTTTGAGCTTGCCTACACAGGCAATTTATTTTATATTAAGGTAGGTGTAAATTTAAATCAGGATAACTATTCTTGATTAACACTATACGTGCATGCTCTTATTCCAGAATAAGAGTGCCTTATTCTTAATTATCAATTTATTTCCAAAGTGGATTAAACTAAATCAGAATAAAGTGCTCTTATTCCAGAATCGGAATATCCACAGATGAAGTTAACCAGGAATAACTCCACATGTAGGCAAACCCTTTGATTCACTACATTTAAGTCATTCTTTGTATATTTTCCATCAACCAAGGGCTAGGATGTGTTCCAAGCTGTTTTGTTTTTATGTGTAAAAGTTTTTCAGGTTCAATGAAAACTTAAATTTGGGGGAGAAAAACTAGGGGAGCAGGAAAATCATGCCATTAAAGAGGGCCTACAAAGGTAAAATGAAGGATGAGTCTGCCTGAGAGTTATGTGCTCAGTGCCACCCTCATGAGATCAGGGACAAGTAGCTTATAACAAAAGTTTTAACTTTTAAAAAGTTTCGCATCCCCTCAGAGATACATTGGAACTTCTGGTTCATTGAAGTTATCCTGGAGTTCATCAATCAGTGACAGCGTAGGTAACCAGAAGTCTTACTGAACAGCTTCAGTGATGCAGAAATATGAGTAGATTTCAAGAAGAGGAATAATAATATTTTTTTCCTTGATAGTTAGAAGTTATGCCTGTGCTGAAAACCTCCAGCAGAGCATTCATCATGTAAAATGGGTTGATTCTGTTTCCATCTTATCTCTGGAACTACTTATGGGCCAAATTGTGACTCATTTTTAAGGAAGCACATGGGTAAATGGAGAATGTCTAAGGGCAATGCGCAATTTCATGACTGCACAGCTCACCTTTCAGAACACAGGCTACTGGCTAAATGCCAGAATTTGGCCCTGTGTAAGCAAGACAACCAGGATTTTCACCTTTTTAACCCCTCCTAACTCACTCAAAATAAAGTAACTGCCATGAAACACATTTTGCAGATGGATCAGCTGTGACATTTGGCCAGTGCACACTGGTGCTGGAAGTTCAACAAGTGGTCTTGTTTTTGCTTTATGTGCATTTGTGTGCAAAACTGAATAGTTTCACTGCAAATTTGATCCTAGAGTCAAATGATGTCATTTTTACCAGTATCACCTTAATTTGCAAAATCTTACCCAAAGTCAAAATCATAGATGTGACCTGGGATCATTTCAAGAGCAAAAGGTCACCCTTTCCTCATCATTCCATGGCAAAACATGTCTCTGGCTGTGAAAACAGCCTGTTGTGAGAGGTTTCTGTTGTATCCTTTGGTGAGCTGGATTAATTCCTCTTTTTACCACGGTTACATGGTTAGGTGTGTCTAATTATTTCTTTCCCTGGAAACTGGACTAGTCATTATGTTCACAGTACTCAGAAAGGGAAGTTAGATAAAAACTAAAATACTCTTGTTGTAAGGGTGCAACATAACCTTGCTTTATTTCTTACAATTTAGAACAGCAGTATGCAAGAACCTGAAAAGAGGCTGCTCCCTAAGGCAGGGAGGCACAATTCACCCCACCTTGCTTTGAGTTGGCTCTTTCCAGACTGACCCTGATCATGCAGACTTCCCTACACAGCCTCCTAGCACCTCCCTCCCCGCCAACACACTCCTAAAGTGATAGCTTGCCTTTCCAACACAGTCATCTTGTTGGGGTTTGCCTCAAACTTTTCCTAAAACGAACAGGCAGTTTCCACAGTCGGAGACACTGACATTTTGCTCTGAACATCTATTCATGATGACAAAAGAGTGACCTTTTGCGCCTGAATTGAGATAGGGGAAAAAGAAGAACAGGAGTACTTGTGGCACCTTAGAGACTAACAAATTTATTAGAGCATAAGCTTTCGTGGACTACAGCCCACTTCTTCGGATGCATCCACGAAAGCTTATGCTCTAATAAATTTGTTAGTCTCTAAGGTGCCACAAGTACTCCTGTTCTTCTTTTTGCGGATACAGACTAACACGGCTGCTACTCTGAAACCTGAGATAGGGGAGTAATTCTACTCGCCCAAGTGCTACTCAAAGTGGCCTTTGAGTGGTTGCTCATCCACTTTAGATTGGATTTTGAAGCACCCTCAACGATCATGCCTTTTTTGAGCTTTAAACTAGGCCTTGCATTCATCTATTTAAAAAACTGAGACAATAGCCAAACCAATACTGAACAAGACTTAGTCCCGTGACTGTCTTACTTCTTCCACTATACAAGCTCTTTAACTCCTAACCCTTACAGTGAAAGAATTCTCCTCTGGTACTTGGTTATAGAGGTACTGGATTTTGTGGTACATATACCTGCTCCATGCCAGCCAAAACAACTGAAGAGTGACTCAGGATCTAGGGGTGGAGGGAATGAGAAGCATGGATCATGTACCAAGCTCGTGTGGGATGATTAATGGATTAACTGTTTCTCTCTTTGAGCAGTAACCGTAGAGATTATTCACCAATATCATGCTGTTTCAGGTAACCTGTTATATATGTTACCAAATGCCTCAGGCCCCAGATAGACATTGCTGATTCATTAGCAGCATGTGATACATAACAATTCATTGGAGAGAGTGTGAGGTGGGAGAGCCAGGACTTTAGAGAGACTACAGAATAATTAAGGATTATGTATTTCCCTTATCACCTTCCTCCTTTTATCTCTCCTTTGTCTCATGTTTTTCTCTATTTCCTTTTCTTTTTTACATAGAGCATAAAGCATACTTTTATCTTGGTGAGATTTTAGAAACTGTTAGAGGAGATTACTGGGTCTTTGGAAACTTTAGTAAACCTTAAACTAGACTATGATACTGTTGTGAGTTTAAGCAAATAAGTTGATCTCTTAGAGAACAGCACAACAGCAACTGTTTAGAAAAGTCATTTAAGCTAACACTTGACATGGCAAAGATATCTGATATATCTGTTATGGAAACTGAAGAGGTTTTAAAGTACAGGAGAATGCTTCTGTCTGCAAACCTGAGAGCAAAAGACAATTGCTCAGTCAATTTCAAAACTTTCTTTATTGCCTCCTTCATGTCAGGGGCTATATATGGATCGTCACTTACCCGACTGACTTAATTGCCCAGATCTGTGGATCCATGCTCAGTAGTCCCCTTTTTACATTCCTTTTGTCAATAACAGAGTGGCAGCCACTTGTTTCATTTTCAAAACCCAAAATTAGATAAAGCAGAACACTTGTCCCATGCAGCTGCACTCATAAAAGAGCAATACATTTAAATGTCTCTATAGTTCTGTATGTTTTAAATGAACGAAAGCCTCTGCAAGCAGCTTTTCCTGATGTTATCATAATTTCCCCCCGTTTCTTCTCACCATGACAACATTTGCTCATGATGTGACTATCCGCACATCCGCATTGGGTAACGAGTCAAATCCTCTAAGCAATCCAAGATCTATTTCTAGGCGAGGTCTTTTTGTCAAAATGGAGTTTATTTTTCATTGCATATTGTACAGTAATTATGAGGGATTTTTCACATTTCCCTTTATTTTAAATCTCAACTATAGATTTCAGAGCACTTTACAAATCTGAGCTAATGATCACAGCACCCCTCTGAGATATGTAAGTACCATTTTGTAGGTGGCACGCCAAGACAAAGAGGTTGTATTTTTCTCGCTCACGGCAGAGCCAGTCTGCTGCTTTAGCTACTAGAAATACTCTATCACTGACAACAAGTCCTGCCCCCAAAACATTAAAACTCCCACTGAATCTTCAAGGTTACTGCATAAAGTAGCCATAAATATCTGTGTATGCCAAGGACTTAATAATCATATGACCAGCCCATCTTCTGACATGTTCACTTTGCAGAGTACTGACAGTGTTGTGATACACAAACCAGGCTGTTTGGTGTTACTGATCTACATTACCATAGCAAGAATCAGCATTTTTACTGATGCCCCACAAAACTGATACTATTCTGTTTAGTCCTGTTGACCCATCATTTCCAAGGGCAGTTCACTGAATGCCACCAACTTTCCTACTGGTGTTGTTTAGTGTAGACCAGGGTGCAGGGTTTGTTATATGTATTGCACACTGTCTAGCCAGCGACTAAATTGGTTGGAAATATTCTGATGGAATGTTTGGGATTTTTTTGGTTGGAAAATGCTGATGTGTCCAAAGCAAAACAGCCGTTGACTGCATTGAAAGTTCATTTACAAAACACAGACCTGAGCATTCTGATAAAACTGTAATGGAACATGCAGATTTTCCATTTCAAAATTACTTTTCATTTCAATTTTTAAACATTTTACATTTACAATAGAAAATAAAGTCAAAATCTAAATGAAACAATTTGATCAAGCCAAATAAAATTTTACTTGTTTTTTTGTTTTGCTTTGTTGTTTTCATTCCATTCTGAGATGAATTTTTTTTTTTAAATAACAGAATTTACCACAAAACAGAAAATCCAGTTCCTAAATGGCTTTCCCAGCAACCCTCAAACAGGCCCAATCTCCTTCACCACAACATCCAGCGTATCCCGCAAGCAGCTACAGTAGATAGTTGAGTAGAGATGCAACAGACTAAGCAGTGCAACAGGACAATCACCCTGGCCTCTCTTCTGAGGTCACAAAGGGCCCTGGCTGTAGCAGGACTGTTGTGGTTCTACTGTATGGAAAGATGTGCACTAAAATGGAGAGCGGCAGGGAGGGGTATTTATTTGAGGGCAGGCAGGAGGCTGAATCTCTCACTAGCCACAGATTTCTGCATTGTGATGGCCTCACTGTGCACAGCCACAGAGAGGGTTTTGGATACAGTTAAAGACGGGGGTTCCATAATTACAGAGATTGTTTGGCTATGATTGACTGCAGGGGTCGGCAACCCTTCAGAAGTGCTGTGCCGAGTCTTCATTTATTCATTCTGATTTAAGGTTTCACGTGCCAGTAATACATTTTAACGTTTTTAGAAGGTCTTTTTCTGTAAGTCTATAATATATAACAAAACTATTGTTGTATGTAAAGTAAATAAGGTTTTTAAAATGTTAAGAAGCTTCATTTAAAATTAAATTAAAATGCAGAGCCCCCCGGACCGGTGGCCAGAACCCGGGCAGTATGAGTGCCACTGAAAATCAGCTTGCATGCTGCCTTTGACACACGTGCCATAGGTTGCCTACCCCTGATCTACTGTGTAAATGGGATTGCAATCTTAATACAAGCTACTGGAGCTCTGGGGTTGCAGTACAGGCCACAGAGTAATTTTATTACCAGTCAGAGGCTTTGAAGATTGGGCTGAAGATTCCCTTCTGGGCACAGACCATGATAGTAATTAGCATCAGGCACAGCTTGGAAATGATATAAATAATTACATGCGAAAAAAGACCCCAAACAACCCAGGTTAAAAAATGTTAGGATTGCAAGGTCAAGCACTCTAATTTAGTAAATACCAGAATTAAGGTTGAAATGAAGATCACAGAAACAAGTAGGTTTTCATTCATATGTTCCATCACTTGAGGAATATGGTTTGAAATGCTGTTATGACATATATTCATATCATGCTGGGAAGGGAAAGAATGTAATGAGTAACAATCATTGTATGGGAAGGGGCTATACAGAGCTTTCATCTCTCTCTCTCTCTCTCACACACACACACACACACTTTTAAATTATGTGCCTACATTATTTTGTTATAAATAATTCATCCACATTATTGCATTTTAACATCTTTTTTCACCTTTGACCAACATCATAGCAGAGCTGGATTTCTAGGGAATCACATTTAATGCTTCATTCAACACACTTCTAGCAAAAATGGAGCACAAGCTCATGTGCTCTCTCTGTGCTGTCTTCCTCACTTCTTCCAGATATCTAGTACTTCAGTTTCTCACCACAGAACTGTACTTGCAGCTAGAAAAATGAATATGAACTTCTTAACTAACCTGGATCCTAATTTTTTTTTCCCTGCAGAATATTAGGATGAAATCCTGCTGGCATTATTCACATGAGCAGTCTCACTGAAGTCAAAAATATTATTTGCAAGACTCAAGACGTTAGGATTTGTCCAAAACATTGTACATGTTCTCATTGGTGTGTTTTAGTTTAAGGGATAAAATATTCAAGATAGAGTGTGGGGAATTAGCCTTTGTCATTATCGTACCTACAGGACCAGAATGTGCATAATACTTCTTGATTAATTAACAACTTTGTGTTTTTTTTCATTTTTCAAATCAGATGTAATATAAATGTAGCTAAACATACATTTTGCAAGACTAAATAAAGGCGTAAATACACACATTGTATCTAAAAATCCAGTGCCTCAGTTTCCCCATCTGTAAAATGGGATTAATGATAACTCCTTTGTGAGGTCTCTGAAGATGACCCATGGTGGTAGTGATTACATACATATAACATGTAATATAAAAACATATTGGGCTAGAGCCTCAGCAGATATAAATAGGTACAGCTCCATTTTGAGATCTATGGATGAAAAATGATATAAAAAAGAGTTTATATTTATTGTGGGCCAGATCCCAAGGTGCTGTTGAAGTCAATTTATATCAACAGAGGATCTCTCCTAATATGTTATATTATATGTAATCACTACCACCATGAGTCATATGCAGAGATTGAAACCTTGGACCTTCAGCATCAAAAGAACAGATTTCTACTGCTTGACCTACAAGAGTAACTCCATTAACTGAAAGCTATATTAGGCTCATCTTCTCGGTGAGCCAGCCACCAGAGAAGGGGCACATCACACTTAGTGAGTGTGTTACAACCTCCTCCTGTCAGGGGAAGCTCATCTCAAATGTTTAAGGTCCACAGGAATTCATATTCTCATGCAAGAGTCACTCTATAAACACTTATAAATGTAGGTTCAAATTTTGCCCTGGCGTAATTGGGCATAACTCCAACTGAAGTCAAGCTGGAATACGATATATAATAATTTAAACCTACTTACCAAGGCCCAGGCATGAAACTCTTAGTCCAGATTTCCCAAGATTTCTAGAACAAACAAGAAAATGATTTGAAGTGAGTAGTATCAGATCCCATCGGAACACATGCAATACTTCAAGAAGGAAAATAGCAGACCGAGAATACTGATATCTAGTTTTGTTTAAACAAATTGCTTTTCAGCAGAAAGGCTATGTTCTCACCTCGAACATCAATTCATGCCCCCATAAAAATAAAACTAAATTCTTGGCTGGGATAATATTAGAAATGTGGTCATTTTGGAACGGGGAGTCTTCTGCCCAGGTGGATTTAGACTTGTTTGTAAAACAGCTTACCAGATGGATGACCAAGTGTGTGAAACTATTTTAACTTCCCACTACTGCTTTACATTGAAAGTTGTTTTTTCCTATTCTATCCATGTTAGTGTTGCTGAAATGGAGCAAAAACAGTGGTTTGGTTAAGGACAGCTGTACCGTGACCCCTAAAGCTCTCCCACGGTATTTTCTCTCTCTCAATTTAAAGGTGGTACAAATTATAATTTAGAGGAGGTATTAGTTAACAAAGTTTAATATAAAACTATGCCAAAAATTTTAAACTTGGATGCCCTACAGATAGGGTCAAGTGAAAGTCAGAAGGAACTTTGGGGATAAGCTCGGGGTACAATCTCGGGTCTACTTCGTCTCTGTGGAAGATCATATAAGGCAGGTCGGCCATAAGGGTCCTAAGCTTACTCACCCTTTGGCCGAATATGATAGCCTGTTGTGGCCACCATGGTGCTATTAAGACCCCTGTTGCCTTATCCTACTTGATCTTTCAGAGCAGGGATGGCCAACCTGAGCCTGAGAAGGAGCCAGAATTTACCAATGGACATTGCCAAAGAGCCACAGTAATACATCAGCGGCCTCACCGATCAGCTACCCCTCCTCACCTGCACCGCACCCACCGACAGCCCTGCCACTCAACGCCTCCCCCTCCCTCCCCACACCTCCCAATCAGCTGTTTCATGGTGTGCAGGCGGCATGGCAGGCTCAGGGGAGGGGGCAGGGCCTGTGGCAGAGCCAGGGATTGAGCAGTGAGCACCCCCTGGCACATTGGAAAGTTGGCGCCTATAGCTCCAGCCCCAGAGTCGGTGCCTGTACAAGGAGCCGCATATTAACTTCTGAAGAACCGCATGTGGCTCCGGAGCCACAGGTTGGCCACCCCTGTTTCAGAGGATGTAAAGCAGGAGGGGGATGGGAGGGAAGGCATACAGCAAGAGGTCTGACTATTGCACTAGGAAGTTGTGCCCCTGAGCATTTCAAAAGCAATAAGCAGGGCACTTCCCATTTCCTTGGGTTGCAAAGAGGTTCCTGGAGGGAAATCCCCACTGACAAAATATCCACTGGATCACTGATGAGTGGAGCTCCCACTCATAATCCCCATTAAAACGCTTGTTGAGGCTGCCCGCTAGGGAGTTCATTACCCCTTGTAGGTGCACTGCAGAGAGGATGATCTGATGTTGGATGCACCACTTCCAGAGCTGGATCATTTCCCTGCGGTGTGGGGCAGACCTCACTCTCCCCCTGTGTTTATATAATGAACAGTGGTCATACTGTCCAGCTTGACCTGGATATGAGTGGACCTCATGAAAGGCTGGAATCTCTTGCACACTTTGTGAGTGTCCAAAGCTCGAGAATGGAAGGTGCTGGTGCTGGCTCTGGCCAACGAGGCAAAGATTGGGGGGAGGGTCCCAGATCAGACAGGTGTCTCATGGAGAGCTCCATTAGATGCCCATGCAGTCTAAACTCCAGAGACTGGCCAGTGTGAGGAGGGAAGGAGCAGCAGATCTCATGTTTCAATGGAATGTGTGATTCCCTGACGCAATACAGGCAGCTTTCTCTGTGGATCACTCACCAGGAAGACCCAAGGGGAGGCCAGGCAGGACTGGAAGCCTAGGATCTGAAGCATTTTAAATGACCCAAATGGTGGGAGAACAACAGGTGGGGACTCCCTCTATCCCCGCCAACTAGCTTTAAGCAACTACTAACTATCTACTAAAACGAATAAACTGATTACAATATGCTAGGGGTAGAAGAGCTAAAGCTGGAAGCTACGGACACAAGAGTTCCATCCCAGACTGGGAGTGCTAGAAAGCAACATGAGGGGTGGTCAGTCCAGGCCACCCCTTCTGCCCTTGCTTGAGAGCACAAGGAGGTGAAGGGTGCGGGCACAGAGCAATGGACGCTGCTATTGAAAAAATTCTGGTCCTGGGTACACAGAACGCATATGTATCCACTGTAGGACCAGCACTCAAAGAAGAACCACACTTTTCACAATGGATCACTAACTGTGTGTTCTTCAGTTTCTGGGTGCCTGACTGGAGATCCTGCGGTCTCATTTGCAGAAGCAGTGAGCTCTCACAGCTGAAGTCAATGGGAGCTGTGCTTTGAACATATAAAGTGCTGTATAATGCTAAATACTCTAAAAAATCAGATCCTAAGTGTCTGTAATTGGACACCTAAAGTTAGTGGACACTTTTGATCTTAATCTCCATGCCTCAGCTCTGCATCTGTAAAATGGGGATAATACAACCCTCTCATCTACCAAGGATATTGTGAAAATAAATTCATAAACGATTGTAAAGCATAGAGCTGATTGAAAATTTTCTGAAAGAGTTTTCTGTGGGAAAATGCTGATTCAATAGCATTGATATCTTCCTCAGGATTTTTTCCAAAATGGAAAACATTTCATATAGAGAGAATTTCTGTTTTCCAGACAGCTCTAGTGAAGCACTTCAGTATTATACTGATGAGCAGCACTGAAAAGCAAATGAAGAAATTAATAATTCTGTATTCAGAATAGGGTTTGAATAGAGTGCAGTAAATAAGACATTGGCCACACATTGAACAATGAGGAGAAAACAAAATAATGAATAACTGCTCATTAAGGCTACATCTACACTTACGATGGCATCTAGAGAACATATGCTACATGCCCCCCAAGCAGGGGTATAAATAGCAGTGTAGATGGTGAGGCACTGCTTAGGCGAGTAAAGACATGCCTGAACCCTGTAGGTATGTACCCTACATGGCTCTCTACATGCCCAAGCAGTACCTTCCCCATATACACTACTATTTTTAGCAGTGTAGCATTCGACTGCCTGCCCACTGCCGGAGCCTTTCCCTGCTCTGACAGCGGGAGGCAGCAGGGAAAGATTCCAGCAGTGGGGAAAGGCTCTAATGGAGGGAGGTGGACGAGAAAGGGCTCTGGCAGCTTCTCCATTGCCTCCTCCCTGACAGTAGGGTGACCAGATGTCCCAATTTTATAGGGACAGTCCCAATTTTTGGGTCTTTTTCTTATATAGGCTCCTATTATCCCCCACCCCCTGTCCCGTTTTTTCACATTTACGTCTGGTCACCCTACCTGACAGATCCTTTCACTGCCACGTGTAGGTACACACTGTACCGTGGATGCAGCCTGCTTTTCCCTGGGCATGTAGCTACATGTATCCTACACACCACCACCAATGTAGACAAGACTTAAGTAAGCATAAACCATCCTGTGCACTGAATGAGGCAGGAGTCCTCTTGTGGGAAAAACAGTATGTGATCATGTAATTAAAGATTGTGAATGCATGCATACCAGAAGGTCGAATTAAAGTTTTGCAGGCAACCATAATTTTGGCATTTCCTAACTTCTATGTTTGACTATCAACCTTAATCATGTTCTTTTAACACAGACATGTATATATAAATTACACATAAAAACCTGTGTCTATAATCACATAAGGAAATATGTATTAGCACATAAGAAACATTGTATTATTAAAATGATGACATCACATTGCTTAAGTCTGACAAATTGCACATCTAGTGTCTCTAATCTTTCATACCCAGGAACATCGTTTTGAGAAATTATATTTTGTAGTGGGAATACAAATTAAAATGGCTATATTTAGATCTATGTAATATTTAATATTCTGTGTGATTCTGAGTTACACATCCATGTTTCTTGTGATTTCAGTATCATTTAGTATTCATTGTAGTAACACTGATTAATGTATTTGCGTTACTCATAACCGAGTGTCTTCATTTTTCATATTCACCTTCACACTTGTCAAAATATCCATATCCATAACAATTAAAGTAAACTACATGATCAATAGAGGATTGTGTCACAAGAAATCAAAACAAGTATATTTATTCAACTATCCAATAAAACCCAGATTTTGAAGAGCAATGGAAGAGTGCAGTTTTATCTGTAGTAGGGTGTGGGTTTACACACAGTGAGATGACATACTAGAAAGACAATAACCTTAACAGGACTGTAGACAAGAAAATTATCTGTGAGGCCAAGAAATATGCCACATTAAACCCTTACCCTGATTTGAAACGATCAGCATAGTCCACAACACCCTTTTAATTATACCCTCCTGCGTTAATCTGTAAATTCTGAACTGTATCCATGGTTGTTGTTTTTTTGGTTGCCAAGGTTAAGGTATAATTTTGTTAACCATGTACCTATCTTTTACTCAAGAGCCCTTCAAGAGCTGAAGCCTTTGAACAATGACTGTGAGTTATGCAGCTGTTAGTGAGCTATTTAAAGTAAAACAGGCTGAACAGCCTCCTCACTTGCTTAGAGCAAAGTTTAGTTTCTATGGGTCAAAGCCTCAAATCTATACTCGGGCCCTGGTCACTACTTTCTTCAGGAAACTCCATGTGTGTACAGCTATGCATGTGTGGGGGATCACCTCCAAATTATTTGACTGGGATTGCAGGCTTTGCTCTGTTGTAGAAGAAGCAAGGGGATCAGCCCCACCCCAGACCCTCTGCAAGACCCACATGGTTGGCATGAGGAAGAGTGTTTGGAGTGAAGAGAAAAAGATAATGAGCATAGACACTATCAAAGCTGTTCTGTTGCTCAAGTGAATATTAGTGACACTTGTTCAGTGCTGGAAAAACTCCTGCACTTCAAGAAAAATGCATGTGTCACTGCTGAGAACTAACAGGAGTGACACCAGCACATGTCAAAAAATGGTACTGTCATCTTTTGTAGGAGCATTTTTTGACTCTAAAAAGGTTGCCAAAAAAGTGTCCTGGAAATAAGGTCACCTTAATTTTGGCAAAAAGTTTGTCACCAACTACGTAGGAGTTATTGGACAGCATGATGGAAACTCCTCCTTTCCTCTCTTAGGAACAACTCAGAGGTACTGATCCTGCAAATCCTTTTTCAGGTAAGTAAGCAGGGTTAGGGCCCTCATTTTGCATCATTTAGGCTGGGGAAAAGATAGAAACCGTAGGGCTAAGAATGATCATATGTTTACAAATACTTTATTTCAAAACAAACTGTACATGGCAAAAGTCTTTTTTTTTAATTTTCTTTAGTATCTAGACCGGAATGCTTGTTATCTTAAAAATGAAGGATGGAAGTTTTATAGCTTGACGAGTTTCACCTACTGATGACAGTGACTTTCATTTAAAACTCAAGCACCTTGGAAGACAAGGCAACACTGCCAAGTATGCACAGGGTTGCCAGGTGTTTGGTCAGCGGCGCAGCAGGGCTAAGGCAGGCTCCCTGCCTGCCGTGGCTCTGCGTGGCTCCCGGAAGCAGCGGCATGTCCCCTCTCCAGCTCCTATGCGTAGGGGCAGCCAGGAAGTTCCGCATGCTGCCCCCACCCCAAGCGCTGGTGCTGCAGCTCCCATTGGCCAGGAACGGTAGCCAATGGGAACTACGGGGGCAGTGCCTGTGGACGGGGCTATGCGTCCGCATAGCAGTCAGAGAGGGGACATGCTCCTGCTTCTGGGAGCTGTTTGAGGTAAGCGCCACCCGGAGCCTGCACCCCTGACCCCCTGCCATACCCCAACCCCCTGCCCTGGCCCTGATCCCTCTCCTGCACCCCAAGCCCCTGATTCCCAGCCCCACACCAGAGCTCGCACCCCTAGCTAGAGCCCTCACCCCTACCCTGTGCCCCAACCCCGTGCCCCAGCCCTGACCCCCCCCCCCACGCTTTGAACCCTCAGCCCCAGCCCGGAGCTCCCTCCCGCACCCTGAACCCCTAATTTCTGGCCCCACCCTGGAACCTGCACCCCTGGAGCATCTTCCTACACCCCAAAACTGCTCATCCCCAGCCCCACCCCAGAGTCGGCACCCCCAGATGGAGCCCTCTCACCCCCCCACCCCAACCACCTGCCCAGCCCTGATCCCCCGCCTCCCCTCCAAACCCTCAGCCCCAGCCCAGAGCCCCCTCCTGCACCCCAACTGCTCCACCCCGGAACCTGCACCCCCAGCCCAGAGTCCGTACCCTCTCCCACACCCCTCATCCCCAACCCCCTAACCCCACCTCAGAGTCTGCACCCCCAGCCAGAGCCCTCAACCCCCCCCCCCCGCACACCAACCACCTATCCCAGCCCAGAGCTCCTCATTTCTGGCCTCACCCTGGAAACCACACCTCCAGTCCACAGCCCATACCGCCTCCTGCATCCCAACCCACTGCCCCAGCCTGGAGCCCCCTCCTGAACTTCAAACCCCTCAGCCCCAGCCCAGAGCCCCCTCCTTCACCCCAAATCCCTCTTTCTGGCCCCACACCCAAGCCCGCACCCCCAGCTGGAGACCAACGCCACAACCCAACCCCCTGAGCCAGCTGGGTGAAAATGAGTGAGGGAGGGAGGGTGGGGAGAGTGAGTGCAGGGCCAGCGCAACCCATTAGGTGACCTAGGTGGTCGCCTAGACGCTAACATTTGGGGGGCAGCAACCACGGCGGCCGGATCTTCAGCCGCCCCGGTTGTCGGCGGTATTTCGGGGGCGGGACCTTCGGCCACCTCTGTCGGGGGCGGTATTTCGGGGGCGGGACCTTCCGCCACCTAGGGCAGCAAAAAAGCTGGCAGCGCTCCTGAGTGAGTGACAGAGGGAAGGGGGGTTGGAGTGAGTGGGGTAGGGCCTCAGAGAAGGGGTGGGGCAGGGCAAGGGTGTTCACATTTGTGCAAGTAGAAAGTTGGCAACCCTAAACACAGTGAGGTCCGTTATTATCCTTTATAGCACTGACTCATGCAGTTTTCAAAAGCAAATTACAAAAATAATGGTCCTGGTGATCATTCTGAATTTGTTTTACCTTGCGCAGGGCTCAAAAATTGTAACTCCAAGGGCTGCATTGGTGGGTTGCCGGGAGCCCAAGGTATGGAGCCAAGTTGGAATATCTATTTACACATAATAGTTGCCATTAAAAATCCTGCATTGCAAACTATTAGCACACAAACTCAGGCCTCTTCACTTCCGGAGAGAGGACAGCTCTGGAAGAGATTTCAGCGTGCTGCAGGCCAGAGTTTGTAAGCTGCTAGTGTACATGAATTCTCCAACTTAGAAAACTTCTAATTTGTATTTGCACTAATTTTCTAGATTAGGAGGCTGCACGCCACTAGGAAGAAGCTACCCAGGGATTTCACCCTCTTGGAGCATAGAGGAAACACACAGATCACCAGTGGAACAGCGAACAAACATGGCCCTCCAGCAGGTTGAAGGAAGAGGACCAAAATGAGGAGACACAGGCATAAATAAATTAAGAGGGACTTAAGGTTGAAGACCTTAAAGGAGGTTTGGGACTATTTTGCAGTGAACAGGGGGAAATATTTATTTCTTCTCACTTGTACTGAGGTGATATCACAAATATATCTAAAGCCATCTGGTCTTGAGATGGCAGAGTTGTCCTTTCATCAAATCACTACAGGCCTTCCCAACACAGGGGAAGCCAGAGATTTAAGAACAGAGGTTTATTGGACAGTCACCATGAAAAAAGAGAGGAAAGAAACCTAGAGGGGTAGGATAATTGAGATAAACTTTACATACAGTAACGTAACTGGGATTTTCATCTGCAATTAGAATAGATTTTTTAAGTGGATTAAAACCCAAAGGAAAAAGGAAACAAATGTGATCTTTCCATTCATGCCCTGTGAAAAATTTAAGAAACCGAAACCAGGAAACAAACTGGGTGCTCTTCTTTTACTGAGTGGCTGACTAGGCCTTCACAACCCCACCTTGTTTTGTTACTTCTTACTGGACATCTATGAGATTTGATCTTGGAATTAACTCCCTGCCTAATGATATCCAGGTAGGGCCATTCCCTTTTATTTGTAATTCACCAGAACATTCCGTATTGCTGCCATTTGTTTTGGCAGCAAATCCATTCTGTGTTTTGCTTGTCAATGAACATAATTTATTTCTTTATTTAATTGGCATTTTCATGACTAGATAAGTGGAGCACTGCCTAACCTGGTCTTCTGCCAATAGTTACCACAAAGATGTCCCATGTGCACTGATATGTTGGATAGACAGAATCGGCACTTTGGACATCTTACTTCAGAAACTACTCAGCTGCAACCAATCAAGATCATCCGACATTGCAACATACCTGACACTGCATCTAGGGATTAGTCAATGAATTAATTACATAACTGGTCAGAGGGCAAACAATCATGGCACTCAACAAAAGCATCCTGATGGTTATTACTGTGCATTATCTTGCTAGACAGTGGATTCTGTATCTTCTCAGCAGAAAGTCACCTTTCCAGACAGAATTGAGAATACAATAAGGAACTTTGTTGTTCCTGGAATTGGATGGGAGATGATTTTGGGGGAAATCATGGGGAAAGGAAAATACCACTTGTGATGAAGTGGGGGATTTTCTTGTTTTTTCTTGTTTTCAGTGGGGTTTCAATGGTTTGCATGTGGAGGAGGTGGGACTCAGTTTCCCTGGGTGTTACTGGTTTAACGAGGTGAGGGGAGAGGGCGTTTGTTGTTACAGAGGACTGGAGAGGGAACTTGGGACCCCAGCCAATGGTCTGGAGGATGGATACCCCAGCGACCGGTGACCTGAGACCCCGACCCGGAGACCCAGCTCAGGAGTTGCAGCCGGTTCTGGCCAGTGGGAGAACAATGGGCTGCAGAGTGAGGACCCAGTGACCTAATCAGCCGGTTCCAGCCAGAGGACAGAAGCGAGGAGAGGAGGCCCCAGTTTATGACCCTGTTTACCTGGGGAGAAGACAATGGACAGAGGCGGGGCTTGGGGCCGGGGATCTCAGATGCCCAGCTGGGAAGCAGGGGGGCTCAGGGCTGGAGAGAGGGAGCAGGCAGAGCCCACTTGGATGCAGAGAGACTGGGATGTGCTTGGCTGAGGGAGGCCAGGCCTGAGGCCCTGAGAGTTTCCTGTGCTGTGTTCAACTCTCAATAAACCCTCCTGTTTTACACTGGCTGGGAGTCACTCTGGTCTAGAGAACAGGGTTGCATCAACCCCTTCGGGGGTGGAGGCCCGGGGGGGTCGAGAGCGAGTGGACTCCCTGAGGGGGCCCACGGCGAGAGACAGACGTGCTAAGGTTCAGAGAGGTGTGGCTCCAGGAGGTGGTGGGGCCTGACCCCAAAAGAGAGAGTGGACCCCCGAGAAGGGCTTTCTCACTGAAAGGGGCTCCCTCCATGGACCGCACGGGGCAACGAGTGGGCACGATCTGTGAGTCCGTGACACCACTATGCGGCCCAGAGCCCACATATTTTTCCACAAAGAGACTTTGAAAATCTTTCATCTCCTTTATTTGTATTTTTTCTTTTGTCACTGCTTGTTTTAGGTGAGGACCAAGTTTAAATGTAATTTATCATGCGCTGGGTTAATTTAACACTGTAATTACCCATAGCCCACTAGGAACCAAACAATCCTTGCTTGACTGAGATCTACTTACGTAATACCAAATCTTCTAGCTTCTTGAGTCTTAGTTCTACCTCCTTCTATCTGACTACATAGTTGTACTAAACTCATGCAACAATCACCGATTAACAAGTGATGTGCATCTTTCTGCATACACTTGTCAGCTTAATTTCTTTTTATGTCTTACGTGAACCTCTGTAAAAATAGGGAGTTATTTAAGTTGGAAACACTGTAGTATAACGATACAAGAGATTTTAATTTGAGAGTTCAGAGTCTAAAGTGATAACACTGTATTAAGTATCAGAGGGGTAGCCGTGTTTGTCACTTTTTACAGATCCAGACTAAGAGTCCTGTGGCACCTCATAGACTAACAGACATATTGGAGCATAAGCTTTCATGGGTGAATACCCACTTCGTCAAACGCAGTGGGTATTCACCCACGAAAGCTTATGCTCCAATATGTCTGTTAGTCTATAAGGTGCCACAGAACTCTTTGTCACTTAACACTGTATTAGTTAATGGATAAGACAAGACTGTTGCTGGTTTTTAAGTAAAAAAGGGCCTACCACAAAAATGTTTCCTTTTTCCCCCCAAAAATGTGGAATTTTCCTTCAAAGTTACATTGGATTTGAAGTCCTAACCTACAATATCCAGTCCTGGACCAGTGACAGGTTTAAGGTCTCATATCTTGCAACCTCCTTCCCTTACCCCCTCCCCTTCAAACTTTTGTTCAGTGTTATCTGCTGCTGTGTTCAGTATAATACAGAGTGTAAGGTTCTCAGTGTAGGACCTGTCATTTTGGGCCTGATGAGATATTTGTCTGTAAAACCTAATGCACACTTATGATGCTGTAAAAACAACAGGCAATTATTAGAGTTAATGGGGAAACAGTTTTCCTATTGTCCAAGCGTTTGAGATTTAATTTTTTTCCCCTGTCCCCAAAAGTGGAAATCTCAATGTTTTGTGACAAACCAATCCAAATGGAGTCAATAGAAACATTTTATTTCAGTAATTTCAAAATATTTCATTTAGATTGTGACCTTAACTTATTTAATTTAAAAAATGTCATTATGAATCAAAAAATGAAAATTCCATTTAGATAATGTCAAAATGGGACATTTCAACAATTTGGGATCTTTTTTCAAAAACATTTTTGAATCAGGAGATTCATCAAAACCAACCCTTTCATGTGAACTCTTTCAGTTTCAGATTATAGACCAGGGCAATAGAACCCAGAATCTTAAGGGCCAAATGAACTTCAATGAAGTAAAGCTCAATCACACTTGCAGAGGGTCTGGCTTTGAGAGTTTAATGCCATTCAGTTTGACGGCTCTGCTAAATATAATCACTAAAATCCCACATATCTGTCTCATGAGGACATACACCTCCCTACCCTTATCTCCTTCTATTCAGAACAGTGTTCGGCTAGAAGCCTCGCCTTCTCCTACTGCACTGACTGATGGTGTGTTCGCAGGGAACAACAACTGTGGTGCTTTTACACACGGAAATTGTCATAGGGACTCCTTGTTCCATCATCTGAACCTCGGGCAGCCTTGATGTGCAGTCACCTAGTAGCAGTTTCCTGTTCTAACTAGAAGGTAGCACTATGTAAACCTCTCCAGGGTAGCTTAGAATAGAATGGCAAGTAATTGCTACACTTCTGCTGGGTGATTGTAGGCATATCCAGAGAACAAAGTGCTATCTCTGTCAATGCAGCGTAGCGGGAAAATAGATGATTTCCAACATTTTATAATTTAATGGTGTTTTTAATCACACCAAGAAATATCCAATTTCCAAATTTCACCTCTTTTTATCTAAGCCACCTTGCTGCCTTTATTCAAAAAATCTGACAGCAGTGGAGATACTGCCCTTACAGCAGCTCACACTTTGTCGCCTTGTCTTTCACTTGACCTGCAACACTCGGACATGGGTTTGTCCCTCTGTATATTTAGTTTTTGTTTTAAGTTGGAACACAGAAGCTGCTTTCCACTCATGAAAATTTCAACTAGCCTTTCATGAATTCTGAGTCACTTCTTGTGAATACTGAAGGAGAAGCCCTGCTTGAATTTCCAGCAATTCTCTTTGCCAGGCACTATTGCTATTCACTTAGTGTACAACGTGCAATGAATAGAATATTTGACACCCACAATAAAGAGGGTTTTGTATGACATCAGCAAACCGTTATCTTAGTGCAAGACCCTTGCTTGCAAAATGAGGTTTTGAAGGTATAGTTCAGTGCCTGCTTGGCAGCTTATACAAACACATCCATAATATTAAATACACAACAGCAACTAAAAATTTTAGAAAAATCATTTGTCTGTATATTTTAAAAATAAGCAAACTGCAGGACACACATTTTTCATACAGTAAAACAGTCATGAAAAATGTGACACCCTGAGAATTAATGCACAAATTTAGTCACGAAAGTTGTCCATCACACACTGCTAAGTCAACCCCTACAAAGGAAGCGGGAAAAAAAACCCAAGATCTGTACTGTGGAGCTGGATCATTGGTCAGGAGATGAAATCAGAGATCAATCTTGTTATGGTCACTGCATGGTGGTGGTAGTGTTCATTTCAGAAGGGCCAAATTAAAGAGGAGAGGATGAAAGGAAAAAGAAGGGATATTTCTTCACCTCTCCTACAGCCTGCATCTTTCTGAACATGGCTGTAACTAATATGCAATGGTAAGCTGGTGCTTATTCACCGTGTGGGCGAGAGTCTTAGCAGAACAGTACTGTTGAAGAATTGTGAGGTTTTGCATTCATCCACAGAAGGGATTATGGAGAAAATACAGTCATCTTCATTACAGTTGTCAAGAGTAAAGCAATTTTATCTGCTTAAAGGTAGGGAATGTTGCATGTCATGGTACGTGGAAATAAAGAAGGTAAATTGCTTCAATAGTTCCCACAAACTTTTCAGAATGCTACCATATGAAATAGTTAGCAAGCCGCCCCATAGAAACTACGTAAATTGTTTAACAATCCCAGTACCATGTAACATATGTCCACCGCGTTTGAAAGCTGGACCAAACATCATCTTCTGACTGCATGCAAATATTGTACAGTTTCTAGTGCCTCTAAGCATGGAGTTGAATGCTGCTTGGCAGACTTTTTTTTTTTTTTTTTAAAACATGGACACAAATATCTTGCAATGAATACTGCAAGATTAGCAGCCAGAAGCCATTCCAAATGTTTTAAATTCTGCCATATGTGTTTGATTATGTCACAGCTGCCTGTTCTAATTAACATGAAAGGAATGTGGACTGAAGTGACTGAGCATAAATATGCCACTGCCACAAGAACAGGACATAGCAAAGTGTATTTAAAATGGGTTCTCAATCCTGGCCTAAAGTTATTTATAAAGTACATAGTTATCGGGTTGGTTATCTTTGTCGGTTATCTTTGTTGGTTATCTATGCTTTGTCCCAAACAGTGAAGGACCTTGGGACCCTGAATGAAAAAAAATTGATGCAGCAAAACTACCTGCTGAAATAGATGATTTGTTTTTAGTGTGAGAGACTGTAAGAATCCTTCGTGTTTCAGTGCCAATCTCTGAAGAAGCTTAAGTCATAATACTCTCTATTGAGTTTAGTTACACGGTGACAAATCAGCCAGTGCCAGTTCAAGTAGATGAGGGCCCCTTTCCTCGCTCCAGGCAGGGCCGGCGCTTCCATTTAGGTAACCTAGGCGGTTGCCTAGGGTGCCAGGATTTGGGGGGGGCGGGAATTCGGCGGCGGGGGGTCCTTCCGCGCTCCGGGTCTTTGGCGGCAATTCTGTGGCGGGTCCTTCCCTCGCTCCGGGACCCGTCGCCGAAGTGCCCCGAAGGACCCCCCCCCCCCGCAGAATTGACGACGACGACCGGGAGCGCGGAAGGACCCCTGCCTAGGGCGCCAAAAACCCTGGCACCGCTCCTGGGTCCAGGACCCAAGATTTACCATCTGACTTGCCTGCCCTACTGCAGTCTAACCCACCTCTTTTGCCATGTGAAATTGGAAATTCAATACAAAGAGAGATGAAAAGGAAGGGCAAAAAACAACATGTCTGAAACTCGTGTGTGTGTTTGTGGAAAGAATTAGGGGAAGAGTGAGACAAGGTGGGTTGTGTGACCCACTCCATCTCTCAGCAGCCAACCCTTCTCCCCAGTGCTTAATTTGTAATGAAAGAGGTGCTGGGGCTCAAGCAATTTTTTGCTTTAATAACTGACGTGGCAAGCCCAGAGGTGCCGGGGCTCAGACCTGGCAAGTCCTGGCAAAAATTAAGCCCTGCTTCTTCCTGGCAACCACATTCATAAACAACATCAAGAAAACCTCAACATAGCCAGTCCTAAAGGTGAAGTCCACATGGGGATTAGCCAGTTTCCTAGAAGGTAATAGAAATGTCTTTTTTTATTTCAGGGGGAGGCTTGGAAGGATTAGATTCTTATCAGTAAATGTCAATTAACATATTTTGCCATATATACATAAACCAATGAAAAAATATGTCCATTAATAATCAAAATTTACTGATAGGGAAAGAAAGAAAAATACTGCTTGAGAACCTATTAGCATTTTATTTAAAGATATTTACTTTGTATATTTTGACATGTGATGTTGACAATTTATGTTTTAATGGCTACAAAGCTTTAACTTTTTAAATCTGCCATTAAATCTACTATCTACTGTCATTAAATAATTATTGTCTGACCCCCTCCCTTGTTGGACCTCTCTTAATTTCCTACAACTGTGAAAATTTAAATAAATAAAAATCTGAAAAATTGCTTAAAATAAATATTGATATTATCCGTTGAAATTGTGAAAAAAAAATTAAATTCTGCGAAGCGCGTGTGTGTGTGTGTAAATAAAAACCACATTTTTATTTTATATACCTAAAAAGGATAATAGCAAATCAACTCCATCCATTATATTACCCTTTTGCCCCTGCCTTTAGGATGGGTTCGCCTGTTCTTTGTTATCAGTGTGTAATGTGCAAGTATCGGAGTGTTTTGGTATTATCCTGGCATATGTTTGTATTTCTAGTGTCCAATACCTTTTAGGTATGTGTATTTTTGCAACTTTAGCCCTTTCTTTGCCAGCTTCTGTGAGCAGGGCCTGCCTCTGGCTCACAGCTTAACTTCGCTTTATGTTAGCAAAGTCTTGACCATTACTTTAGTTCAGGCCTTAGGCCTCATACCAGGCCTGTAATACCAAGGGTTTATGTTTCAGGGCCTCAACTTATCACATTATATATATCATAAATTAAATAAAAATACACACACAGAGAGTAAGCATTGAGACCATTTTCCACATAGGTAATCTAAAACAGAGAGAAGTTAGGTGGCCCAAGGTTACACTGTAAGTCTATCGCAGAGGTGGCAACCCAGATTTCCTCCCCGCCCCCATCCTAGGTTTTAATAATTGGATTTAGTCCTATATTTTTGTCCTTCCTCACTGGAAAGATATATTGGAAACTGAACTCTTTCTGAGAAATCAGAAATCCATCTGCAGCACTTCCACACTGCAGACAGAGTCTGCAAATATATTGATAGAGTATAAAACTCACATTGTGTACTTTATTTGTGGGTACCATAATTAGCTTAAAACATTATACACCATGGATTATAGGTTGGCCCTAGAGAGCCTTAGTTTAGAAATTCTGAACAGGAATCAATTATAAAGGCTCAGTTTTACAGCATAGCCCTGAACAAATAAGACAGTATAACATAAGAGAGTTTGCATTTAAAGATATTATACATTCTCGATCTCCAGCTATTTAAGAATGTCCTAATTTCTGCAGTAAGCAGCTTTGTATCCGGCCTGATGACTGACAGTTAATTATTACATTAATTTCATTCCTGGGCTGTTTCCAAGTTACATTTGAGTAAGAACATCCGCAACTCCTACAGCATCTTTTCTTTTTCCAACTTCAAAAATAACAGAATAAAACTGGCCTTTGTACAGTATACGGGAAGACCAAAAAATTAAGCTTACATCATTCATAATTCTCAGCCTTAGGAGCTGAAATATCTTCAGCCCCTTAATCAAATTCCTTCAGTCAGCAAAAGTGTCTCTTGGTATAAATGAGAATGATTTGATTTTAACCTGGGAGATTACAAAAAACAACAACTGGCCCATGTTTAGAATCTTAATTGTCAAGCTAAACTGTGAATGTTGAGAACAGTGTGGTGTGAGTTACTGAAGAAATTTGCCATTTCTTTTTGTGGGTACAAAGGAGGATCGCTGGGGAGAAAGGGTGGTCTTCATTTAAAGCACTAGGCTAGCAGTCAGGAGAGCTGCCACATACCTCGCGAGCCGCATGTAATCTTGAACAAATCCTATTTCCCTGTTCCTGTGGTGGGGACTCTGAGATGATGTTTGCAAAGCATGATGGGATCTTTGGAAGGAATGTGTTCTAGAAGTGCAGAGTATTATTTACTATTCTATTGTTTATACCACCAATAAGAACCCCTTAGCTTTATTATAGTTTGCAGTTCTGTAGATGTCTTTCATTGGAGAATCTCAAAGCACTTGACAGATGTTACTGAATTAAATCTCTCAGAGGCTCTGATCCCGCACTTAACCACACATATGCTTAACTGTTTTGCTTAATCAGGACCTAAAGGCATTATCCAATGATCACTGAAGTCAATGGGAACCTTTCAATGGACTTCAGAAGGAGGTGGATCTGGCCCTCGGGGCACAGCAAAAAAATAAAAATAAAATAAAATAAAAATCCATCCTTTCCAGGCAGTACAACTCTGATGTAATGTTATTGCTATGTCTAAAATGCTGTTTGGCTGCCTCTGTGTCTCTTACAGAGACCTAGGGTATGTCTACACAGCAAAAAAAGACCCATGGCAGTGAGTCTCAGAGCCCGGGTCAAATGACTCGGGCTTGTGGGGCTTGCGCTGCGGGAATAAAAATAGCCACATAGACGCTTGGCCTCTAGCCTGAGCCTCAACATCTACATTGCAATTGGATAGCCTTGCAGCCCGAGCCAGCTGATAAAGGCCAGCCACAGGTATTCTATTGCAGTGTAGACATACCCTGAGACTGTCTGCCACGGATCTTTTCTTGCCATGTAGACGTACCCTAGGTCTCTGTAAGAGGCACAGAGGCAGCCAATAAGCATTTAAGACAGAGCAATAACATTCCAGACAGAACAACTTTGATGGGAGGTGCAGAATTCTGATGATGTGGTGTCAACAATGTGACTATCTTTGGTGATTCCAAATGGGCACAGGTAGCCAAAACCCTGTCCTACCTATGCAGCTGAAGTACTTACAGAGCAGAATAAAGGGTCCAGGATTCATTTTAGGAGACAATAGGGTTTATACTTTCATAAATATATTTCTGTTAGCAATTAGTTGCCAAGAAAATTAGTGATGTGGTTTTGTCTTCCTTTATTCCTCATTTGAAGATAACAGGTAGAGAGAAAATATGAGATTCTTCAATTGGCAGTCATAACCTTTTGAAAATGAATATGTCCCACATTCTGCTTGTATAACAATTTAAAAGAATCATTAAATGCTATTAAATTAGACTCTGAGTAGGTTATTGTTATTTTGTCTCTTTGAACCACAGACTTTACTATGGCGAGCAAGAAGCATTTTTAAATCCAGACTAATCAATTTCAAAGGCCTGGTCTACACTAGGCGTTTATGTCAAAGTTAGCGCCGTTACATCGAATTAACCCTGCACCCGTCCACACCGTGAAGGTATTTAGTTCGACATAGAGGTCTCTTTAATTCGACTTCTGTACTCCTCCCCGACGAGGGGAGTAGCGCTAAATTCGACATGGCCATGTCGAATTAGGCTAGGTGTGGATGGAAATCGACGCTAATAGCTCCGGGAGCTATCCCACAGTGCACCACTCTGTTGACGCTCTGGACAGCAGTACGAGCTCGGATGCTCTGAACTGCCACACAGGAAAAGCCCCGGGAAAATTTGAATTTGAATTCCTTTTCCTGTCTGGCCAGTTTGAATCTCATTTCCTGTCTGGACATCGTGGCGAGCTCAGCAGCACTGGCAACGATGCAGAGCTCTCCAGCAGTGATGGCCGTGCAATCTCAGAATAGAAAGAGGGCCCCAGCATGGACTGATCGGGAAGTCTTGGATCTCATCGCTGTGTGGGGCGATGAGTCCGTGCTTTCCGAGCTGCGATCCAAAAGACGGAATGCAAAGATCTACGAGAAGATCTCTAAAGACATGGCAGAGAGAGGATACAGCCGGGATGTAACGCAGTGCCGCGTGAAAATCAAGGAGCTGAGACAAGGCTACCAGAAGACCAAAGAGGCAAACGGACGCTCCGGATCCCATCCCCAGACATCCCGTTTCTACGAGGCACTGCATTCCATCCTCGGTGCGGCCGCCACCACTACCCCACCAGTGACCGTGGACTCTGAGGATGGGATAGTGTCCACGGCTGGATCCTCGGACATGTTAGCGGACGGGGAAGATGAGGAAGGAGATGAGGAGGACGAGGCAGTCGACAGCGCTCACAACGCTGATTTCCCCGACAGCCAGGATCTCTTCATCACCCTTACAGAGATCCCCTACCAACCCTCCCCAGCCGTTACCCTGGACACAGAATCTGGGGAAGGATCAGCCAGTAAGTGTTGTAAAAATCTAAACATTTATTTGTAACAGAACAGGAATATTAACAATTTAAAAAATGGGTTTCTCATGATTAGTTTGATTAGCTTAACGATTCAGTCATGGGCAGTGCAACTATTGAAAAAAAATCTAGCAATGTCCGGTTTTGCATGATTGTCCTGCCCAAGCCGCTCTACTGGTTAGTCACTGCTACAGCAGCTACAGTAAAATGCGGTCTATATGTCCGGGGATGGAGCAGAAATCCTCCTGTGACATCTCGAGGAAGCTCTCCTGGAGGTAATTGGAAATCCGCTGCATTAGGTTCTTGGGGAGAGCGGCCTTATTGGGTCCTCCGTAGTAGGACACGTTGCCACGCCACGAGACTATCAAGTACTCTGGAATCATTGCTCTGCACAGCATGGCGGCATACGGCCCTGGTCTTTGCAGGCTTTCCCGGAGCATTCTCTCTTTCTCGCTGTCAGAGATCCTCATGAGGGTGATGTCGCTCATGATGACCTGCTTTGAATGAGGTAGGGGAATGTTAGTGTTGGGACTGCTTTGCCGTTCCTTTACAGAACTGTAACCGCTGGTTTGCAGCCACGCGGTGGAGGCGGGAGAGGGGCAGCCGAAAGGGATCTTTCCCGGGGACAGCCGCGAGGGTGTGGGACAGGAGCAGACTTCCTGCTTGCCGAATTGCTGGCAGCAGGGACCGACATTGATTTCAATGTGAAATGAGGCCATTGCTAATATTAAAGTTTTAAGCTGCCACAAGTCTACGGCTTACCATGTCTGCCTGCAACAGAAATTCTGTTCTCCTGAGAGGCTTCTCAAATGTGCTGTAGAAGACCCCAGGCACTGAATGCGAAGGCCGAGAATTCGACCTTGTGCTGAGTGCGCATGTGATAGGTGCTGTGCATGGTCTTGTTAACAGAGAAAGACTATGTTCTTTGTTCACAACTACATTTATCTTTCTGAGGAATTCACTCCCTTTTTCCCATTCCCACAGCCCCATCTGCGACTGTCTCACAACCTAGCCTGTCATCACACTCCCAGAGGCTAGCGCGGATTAGGCATAAGAAGAAGAGGACACGGGAGGACATGTTCTCGGAGCTTATAGCCTGCTCCAGAGCCCAGGCAGCACAGCAGACCCAGTGGCGGGAGAACTTGACCCGAATGCACCAAGCCAACATGGATCGGGAGGAGAGGTGGCGTCAGGAAGACCAGCAGGCGACTCAAACCCTCCTTGGACTAATGAGGGAGCAAACGGACACGCTCCGGCGCCTTGTGGATGTTCTGCAGGAACGGAGGCAGGAGGACAGAGCCCCGCTGCAGTCCATCTCTAACCGCCCTCCCCCGCCACCAAGTCCCATACTCCCCTCACCCAAAGTGCACAGAAGGAGAGGCGGCAGAGTCCCTGCTAACTCTCACTCCACCCCTGCAGAGAGCTCGAGCAGCAGAAGGCTCTCATTCCCCAAAATTTGACAAGTTCTTTCCTTCCCGCCTGACACAAGCCCCCGTCCAAGTTTCACTTTCCCAGTTCCATGTTTGGTTGATAATAAAAAATACGTTTCTGTTAACTACTGTTTCCATCATGTTCTTTTGGAGGAGGGGGGGATAGGGGGTTGGTAATTCGACAGGACAGTCACCTTTGGCAGGGTATATAGTCGGGGGCAGGCACAGCAGCAGGGCACATACATAGTGCAGTGATGCAGTGACTAGTTACCCTGGTTAGTCTGGGAGGTTGTTTTCATGTTATGTGGTGGGGGGTGGGTTGCTCTGTGACTTTGTGGCAGGGGAGGGCAGTTACAGATCTTAAGCGGCGGTCCTTAGGCAGGATCACAGAGCCACACAGCAGGGGATCTGTAACCGTCCTCCCCCTGCCACAAAGTCACATAGACCCCCCCATACACACAGTCCCTATCAGGAGGGGTGACAGGCTCCGTTGAAACAACCATCCCACCGCAGCGGAGCCTGTCAATCCTTGAGTTTAGAAGCTGCATTCGCGCCACTACAGTACACCCGCTCCGCACCACAGTCTGCGTCCCAGTTTTAAAAAATTCCCGCGAATACAGTATTAAAGAAAACGGTGTGCTTTAACAAAGTAGAACTATTTTTATTTTGAAACGTGTGTTGGAAGTGGGGTGAAGGGGGTATGTAACTGGATAGGATAGTCAACATTAACTGGGCAAAGAAACGGGGGCAGGTTTAGCTTCTCAATACACAAACTTTAAAGTCACAGGTTACCCTGCTCACTCAGGAACTTTGCTTTCAAAGCCTCCCGGATGCACAGCGCTTCCCGCTGTTCTCTTCTAATCGCCCGGCTGTCTGGCTGTGAGTAATCAGCAGCCAGGCTATTTTCCTCAACCTCCCACCCCGCCATAAAGGTCTCCCCCTTGCTCTCACAGAGATTGTGGAGCACACAGCAAGCTGCAATAACAATGGGGATATTGGTTTCGCTGAGATCACAGCGAGTCAGTAAGCTTCTCCATCTCCCCTTGAGACGGCCAAAAGCACACTCCACCACCATTCTGCACTTGCTCAGCCGGTAGTTGAAGAGTTCTTTTTCAGTGTCCAGGGCGCCAGTATAGGGCTTCATGAGCCAGGGCATTAGCGGGTAGGCTGGGTCCCCGAGGATGACTATAGGCATCTCCACATCCCCAAGAGTTATTTTGTGGTCCGGGAAGTAAATACCTTGCTGCAGCCGTCTAAACAGACCAGAGTTCCTGAAAACACGAGCGTCATGAACCTTGCCCGGCCATCCCACGTAGATGTTGGTAAAACGTCCCCTGTGGTCCACCAGTGCTTGCAGCACCATGGAAAAGTAACCCTTTCTGTTAATGTACTGGCTGGCCTGGTGTTCCGGTGCCAGGATAGGGATGTGAGTTCCATCTATGGCCCCACCGCAGTTTGGGAATCCCATCGCTGCGAAGCCATCTATGATTGCCTCCACGTTTCCCAGGGTGACTACCTTTGGCAGCAGTACATCAACGATTGCCTTGGCTACTTGCATCACAACAACCCCCACGGTAGATTTGCCCACCCCAAACTGGTTCGCGACTGACCGGTAGCTGTCTGGCGTTGCAAGCTTCCACAGGGCTATGGCCACTCGCTTCTGGACAGTCAGGGCTGCTCGCATCCGGGTGTCATTGCGCTTCAGGGCAGGGGACAGCAACTCACAAAGTTCCAGGAAAGTTCCCTTCCGCATGCGAAAGTTTCGCAGCCACTGGGATTCATCCCAGACCTGCAGCACTATGCGGTCCCACCACTCAGTGCTTGTTTCCCGTGCCCAGAATCTCCTTTCGACGGCATCAACATGACCCATTGCCACCGTGATGTTCTCGGCGCTGGGTCCCCTGCTTTCTGAGAGGTCTGTGCTACTCTCAGACTTCAGGCCATCACCGCGTTGACGTAGCCTCCTCGCCTGACTTTTCTGCATCTGCCTCAGGGAAAGGTGTATGATAAGTTGCGAGGCGTTGAGAGCGGCCACAACTGCAGTGATGGTTGCAGCAGGCTCCATGCTCGCAGTGCTGTGGCATCTGCGCTGTCACTGACTAGAAAAGTGCGCGAACTGATTTCCCGCCGGCGCTTTCAGGGAGGGAGGGCGGGAGTGATGGACGGATGACGACAGTTACCCAAAAGCACCCTGGACACATTTTTTTTACCCAGAAGGCATTTGCGGCTCCACCCAGAATTCCAATGGGCAGCGGGGACTCCGGGAACTGTGGGATAGCTGACCACAGTGCACCACTTCCAATGTCGACGCTTTCCCCGTTAGTGTGGACTCACAAAGTCGAATTACTGTCCTTAGTGTGGACACACACGTTCGACTTTGCAATATCGATTCCAAAAATTCGATTTAAGTAAAATCGAACTACTCTCGTAGTGTAGACAAGGCCAAAGATACGCAGTATTGCTGCAGATGATGTGGTTTATGTTGATATTATTGTAATGATTTTATAAATAAATATCTGTTTGGATTTTAAATTGGTGTTGCTAAGGGATTAAGCAATCATAAAAAACAGCATTGTACTGCAGGGGCCTTGAATTCCTCTTAGTGCTTTCTTGGCTTTTTTCTTTGGTTGTCATATAAGCAGTTAATAAAATCAACTTTTGTAAATTGCTCTCCATTTTGAGATCTCTCATTGTTCTTGTTTCCTAGCATCACTGGCAGTTGAACTTTGCTTTATTTTCTCAGTGGTTGCATCTATCGTGAAGATTTTTTCAAAAGGGTTGTGTGTATTTTTCCAGTGTCATTATTGATTTGTATTACAGTAGTGATTAGAAGCTTCCTAATGAGATCAGGGTCCCATTGTGCCAGCTCTTGTACACACACATAGTAAAATGCAGTCCCTGCCCTGAAGAGCTTACAGTCTAAAATCCCAATCCTAAATGTATCTGTACAGGCAGGCTCCTGTATCCATGCTAAGTCCCACTGAAGTCAATAAGGCACTTCCACCATCTGAGCAGGAAATTAGATCAGTGTAACTATGTTGCTCCGGGGTGAAAAAATCCACACGCCTGAGTGACACAGTTAAACTGACCTAACCCCTAGTGTAGACAGCGGTAGATTGACAGGCGAATTCTCCCATCAGCCTAGCTACCGCCTCTCAGGGAGGTGAAGTATCTATGCTGACTGGAGAGCCACTCCTATGGGCAAAAGTAGTATCTTCACTGAAACGCTACAATGGCAGAGCTGCAGCATTTTAAGCCCTAAGTGACTGACCCAAGATCACATATGATGCCTGTGACAGAGCTGGGGATCGATTTCTAAATCCCAGTCCAGTGCCTTAACCACAAGACCATCCTTCTCCTACCATTGCTGGAGCACCACTGCAGCCCCACCTGACTGCACAGTGGTGAGAGGGCTGGGGTGGACCGTCCAAGTGCTTTAACCGCAAGCATAGTTAGACTGCAAAACTGCAAATATATTGCCTTCAATTTCCTTCATCCCAAACCTGTACAACAAAAAAGACCCTTAAAAATATACACCACCTAAAAACCAAGCTCTTTTAAAAGAATACCCTTGCTCCAAATAACTTCCACTCTACAAAGAAGAAAGTATAAAGAACCCGAGAGACAAACATCCTGTATAGATGTCAGGAAATAGAAACCTCACACCAGTTCTGATGGTGACAAACTGCAGTATAACTGCAGCCTTCCAAAAACCTAAGATTTGCCAGTGCCAGGGGGTTTCAAGCCAGCA
This sequence comes from Malaclemys terrapin pileata, assembly GCF_027887155.1. Taxonomy (NCBI): domain Eukaryota; kingdom Metazoa; phylum Chordata; order Testudines; family Emydidae; genus Malaclemys; species Malaclemys terrapin. The sequence goes on along the minus strand of NC_071513.1, from coordinate 82,175,569 downwards.
TGGGGGGAGGGGGGGTAAAGGGGTGCAAAATCCAGCTGGAAATTGCCTTTCTACCTTTGTTTCCTACCTGCTGACAATTAGGGTGACCAGACAGCAAGTGTGAAAAATCAGGACAGGGCGTTGGGGGTAATAGGAGCCTATATAAGAAAAAGACCCAAAAATCGGGACTGTCTCTATAAAATCGGGACATCTGGTCACCCTACTGACAATTGATTAGAAGAGAGAGTTTTGGGTTAATGTATCGGTAAAACTATTTCCTTACAAATGATTTCTTCCCCTAGATTCACAGTCCAGAAGCTGAAATGATACCATTTTGCCTGATACAAAACCAGTAAAACTTTAAGGTTTCTCTACATATCACTTCAGTAGAGGGAAAATAAAGAAAAGCCATCCTGTTCACCTATAAATAGTACACAGGTCAGTTGTAGTCAGTGGGAGACTTTCCATCAGCTTTAATGAGCTTTGGATCAGGCCCACAGTCTGTTCAGATGTTGTTTTTAAACTTCAGAAGCAAGTGCAGCGACAATTCTCCAATCCCTTGAGGGTCTGAAACAATACCCCAAAGAACAGGAGCTTGACAGTCCCAGCCCACCCCACTTCTTCCAGAAAAAGAAGAATTTTAGAGGGCAATGGGCTGTACTATGGATATGTACTGTGGCACATTTCACATAATCTGAGTTCACTGCGCTTTGGAACAGTCCCTCAAGAGGAGGTATTTTTCCCTTTAAGATGGCTCTGAACCAAGGCCCCAGCCAGGTAAGAGGCCCTTGTACTGTTCCAGGTGCTCTCACAGATGAAAAATAAAACTGAGGCCCTAAGTGATGGTGCTCATTAAGTACTCCTGGTATGGGAACCTTGGTGTCCTGGCCAATTTCCAACTCTACTAATTACATCCTGCCTCCTTGCTATAGCCCTTGTAGATTCAGGTACATATGGTATTCACTTCCCTTTTTCAAAGCATGGTTGAGGGGCTTTGGTATCACCAAACTGCTGCTTTTCTCCCTCTCAAGAGACATTTCTGTTATGGGTGAAAGCATCTCTGTAGTCTGTAAAGTACTGTGGCACTGTTGTGGATGATGATGTGAATGTAAAGTGCAGCTAGACTAACACTGAACCCATTTTGCTCAGCACAATGTCGTGGAAGATTGCAGAGGGAGCAACATGACTCAATATGTACAGTAAGAACTGATGTTTGTATTTAAAGTTCGTTTCCTATTACAGACGCGCCCCGGGTTACGCAAACCCGACTTACGCAAAAAGTTCCGTAAGCTAGAAATAGGAGGGGGTTTTTTGTTTTTTTGTTTGTTTGTTTTTTGTGTAATGGTGAGGTAAACATTTCCGACTTACACAAAATTCGAGTTACGCAAGGCATTCCGGAACTGAACGCTTGCGTAAGTTGGGGAGCGTCTGTACAATTAGCACTTTGAGTCGAAGAAATTTTAAGGTTGGCTGTTCATTTGCTAGGGGCTCTGGGAAAATATTTTCTTTGTTGTTGGTAAAGCATGACAGGCATTATGGGTGATTAATGTTTCCCAGAGGTTGGGCTGCAGGGACTTGCTCAGATGTGAGAATTGGCAACAAAAAATACACAGGGGTCCACATGGACCAGAGGTTCTCAAACTGTGGTCCGTGGACCACCAGTGATCCATGAACTCAATTCAGGTGGTCCACGGATAGCTGCACACAAGAGAATGAAGGTGTGGCTCCACTAATTAGGTGCCTGGACCCTGGAGAAGACGCACATGTAAGGTGAGGTGGTGGCCTTGGGGGGAATATGGGGTAAGTGGGAGGGGGCAGTGAGGTGAGAATAGGGGGTGGAGGGAATTTGGGATGTGCAGTGACCAGAGAAAGAGGCGACTTTCCCCAGCTCCTGGGCAGTGGCTGTCGGGGAGAGACGGCCCTCCTTTCCAGCCTCAGCTCTGTGGCTGCTGTGGCGAGGGAGAGAGGGAGAGACGCCCCCACTCCTTTCCAGCCTCAGCTCGGGGGCTGCTACAATGGGGGAGAGAGGGCACATCCATTGCATTAGAAAGGTAAGACTACTGATATTAAAATATGAGTTGTGTGCTTTCATTTGTAGAACAAAAAAACAATTATTATGTTTTTTTATATATAGCGCTTTTATCCAAAGTGCTTTACAATAGTTAGCTAACAGTACAAACAACATTTGGAAAGATCATTTAGTGGTCCGCCGACACCCTCAGCAATTTTCAAGTGGTTTGTGGGGAAAAAAAGTTTGAGAACCACTTACGTGGACAAATGACAAACTGCATATCTAAACTGTGTCTATGTAAGCATGTCAATGATATATACTAAATCTGCACTTTAAGTAACCTCCCCCCCCATTTCTGATATAGATTTGTCCAGGACCCAGCTGGCTATAGAGAGGGAATATTTCTGCTACTTCCTGATTCCCTGGAAAATGCTAGAAGGGGTGGGGATGGCAGCACACTGTACCAGGCAGGCCCTCCATGAGTGAGAAGATTAGTGGGTGCCAGGTTGCAACTTCCTTAAGAATCTGAGATGGGGAGCCAGAGGAGGGGAATTCTGGAAGCCAGCCCTTCCTCAGGCAAAACAAGTAAGATGGGGTTGGGCAGTCTTGGGTCCTGTGTGAGGAGTGGAGAAATAGACCATACAGGATGGGAGGAAAGGCGCCACTAAGCAAACTGCATCAGCACAGATCTGCCAAAAGCTCTCATTCACCTGATTTGGCCAGAACCACAGCCTACCTCAACCTCAGTAGGGCATTAGCTGAACTGTTGATGCAGCCCCAACTCTGTTTCCTCCCTCCCCCGACCCAGATGAAAATGTGTTTCAACAAGCCATTTATATAAGTAAAGATTGTGTGAAAACTGAGAAAGGGCAACAGGATTTGGTCCCTTGTTATTAAAAACGTGGGTGCTTGATTCGTCACAGTTTTGTACCTTGTGTAGTCATTTTCACTTGTGGTAGGTTGATATTGTGATGGATTTGGAGCTGCTCTGTAATAATTTATGAATACTGTATGTTGGCCTGGTTATGGGGGGTTCACTATATGAATATACTGATTTAATTTAACAGAGGGCTGTTGGGGAAAACAAGCATGAAGGGAAAGAATGGCTCAAGATGAGCTACTCCTCGGCAAATACTAGGGAGGTTAATAAGGGACAATGGCAGAGCCACTGGCTCTAAGGCCTCTGGTTCTATCTCCTGCTGAGCCCACAGGCTTTATCCAGAAGGTCCAAAGCCGAGGGATACAAAAGAGCTATAGCAGGGTTTAAAAGGTTCTCTCTCTCTCTCTCTCTCAATGAGGTAGTTGTTCAGGGCAACCAGACAGACACAGGGACCTTGATGGGGTATCTCTGGAGAAGGTAGTCCTGCCTACATTACTATCATGGTAAGACTTTAGGTAAGATAGATATATGTGTAAACTGTTATTTAAATTCTTTTCTATAAAAGCTTTGTTCCTACTGTTCAAATACATAATGCCTTGGATTAAGAAGGATGTCTGGTCAGCATATACCAGGGGTCACAAACTTCCAAAGGGAAGAACCGCAGGTGTGTGAAAGCAGCCAGACTTGGACCTGCTGGGTAAGTGCAGTTGACACACAGGGTGCTGCAGCCCAGGGCCTGGTCTAAGAGTGAGAGAACTATGGAATCCCACCCCAGGAGAGGTAAAGGCAGGAGGCCTGTCACCTGCGGGGGTGCACTCAGAGACATCACAAAGGGGGCAGATGGAAAAGTAGTCCTGAACCCATGACAGGTGGAATCCCTATCAATCTAATTTGGTCACACTTTGCAGCCACATTGCACAGGTGTAAATGACAACAGAAGGCACAAAGCTGTGGAAAATCAGGCTTAGACGTGGAAATAACAATGGGCCCTTGACTATAACAATGTTTCTGGGTGCAGCTATATGAAGGTTTTCATAAACCTTTTGACATTCCTAGGACAGTTCTGTGTATAATTCAGACAAAATTCAACTTTCCCTACTTGCATGCAAATTATCAGGATCTACTTCACCTCTGATTAGGGTAATCTTCAATAAACTCATGTTAACAGTAAATAGTGATCTATTCTTCCTGATCTCACTCTATCTCATCAAGAGTAATTAGATCAGAATTCAGTATGTGGCTACTGGAAAAACTCTGGATGGAATTCTGCAATCCTCATGTTCTAAAGACAAGGAATCTTTTATATTGTATCTTTGGGACAAATGAAGTTAAGGGAGCTACACTTGTATAAAGATGGAGTGAGGTCAGGGTAAATTCCTCCCCACTCTTTTTCTTTTAAATAGATGCAGTCAGTATGCTATACAGGATGTAGCCATTTCTGATGAGTTGTGTTGGCAGACCTGTGAAAGTATCACAGGTACTTTAATCCTAGTTCTTTAACATCATATATTATGTTATGTCTAAGTTAAAGCACATGATGAATTCTTCCCCACCCGCCAAATTCAATTACTAAGCAAAAATTGTGTCTTTGGAAGAGTCAGTACTTCATTTCTGATTAGGAGATGGGCTAACTTTGATGTATGACTGTCATTCCACCTCACAATCCACAGGTAATGCTACTCACGGACAGAAGTGAGCAGCGCATACAAGCTGAACACAGTTCACTCTAAAACAACCGGCATTGCATAAGCACTCACTGAGCCAGAAAAGCTATCTATAGACCAATACAAGATCCCAGAGGAGGTTCACAGTAGGGTGGGCAAAGTGCCAGTTCTGAAACTAAATAACTGAAGTGGGTAAATGGCATACAAAACACACAAAGCCAGCTAATGCACTAAGGAATCAATCCTCTTTCCACTGAAGTCAGCAGAAACTTTGCCACTGATTTCAGCGAGTGCGAGATCAAACCACAGTAGAAAATGAATATATAGAATATGATATAAAAACAAAACATAGAATAATGTGTTAAAGAATAAAGACAAACCAAGGAGGCAAAAGTCAGAATTAGGAAAAGAGAGAAAACGAGTTTGCTTTATAATAGGGCCTGATCTTCTGTTGTTTAAGATTGGATCCCAAAACCTATTCAAGTCAATGGAAAGGTTCCTGTTGACTTCAATGGAGCTGGATCAGGTCCCTGCACCATAAAGCAGATGTTACTCTATTGTGGAAATGATTGTGAATGAAGAATGGTGTTAAATTATTGTGAGTGGAGAATGAGACACAGTGTCTCTTACCTGAATGCGCTGCACCCAAATCTTTTTCCATTCTAAGTCTTTCACTAAAATTAACTACATCTTATACAATACCTTTCTTCCCAATGTAACCTGAAGTGCCTTTTCTCTGGCTGTTTCATTGTCCAGCTTGATTCTGCTCTCACTTCCAGTGAAGTCAATGGAGTAAAACTGGAGTGAGAAGAGAATCAGGCCCCGGATGTGCCCCTCATTGCAGTACAGTAGATGTAATCTTTATGAGTTTTTTTAAAACACACAGGAATTACTGTATGCATCTTGTGGGCAGAATAGCAACTGTTTAGTATCTCATATTTACATTTCACATTCATATTCATGTTTAGTATTGTGAGGATGCTTCAGCCAGAATAGGGAGAAGATCAGGGCAAACCCGAGCCTGCCACTACACAGACCTCTTTGACCACCCAAGACCACGCTTGTCATTGAGGCACGTGTTGTAGCCCCACTTGCTCTACCTGGATTTCTCTGCAATGTCACTGTGGCATGAAGAATAGTATAGAGCTGATGTCAGAAACCAGTCTCTTATAACTGACCTGACCATGTATGTACCTGGCTTTGATTTGCCATGCTGCACATGGGCCCTTCTGAACCATTTTCAAACAGGACAGGGTCAATGTGCAGCCAGCATTCACACCTGGGACCCCACATGCAGCTGTGGCCAAAGACAATGTCACATATCACTGACGACTGCCCTCTGACCATTTTTGATGGTGGTCTAAGGGCTCTGCACTTCGTTGATGAGGCTGCTGCAAATTGGCTTGGCAAGCTCCGCACCCGATAAGAAGAAAGTATCTCAAAGTAATGCCACACATTAGTTTAGGACCTGAGCAAAAGAAAAGGATGCCTTTTTATATAACTTGGGGAATTTTGGCAGACAGAATATAGTTACCCACTGTGGAATTTCCTCCATATGATAAGGGTGGCAGAAGTAACTCTGTGCCCAAAAAAACCTGATTTCTAAAAATATCTAGACTTTTACCATAATAATGTAATATCAAAGAAACAGAAAAGGACATAACTATCTTAGACATACCTATCTTAGACATACCAAGCTCAAGTGCTACAAACCTGGAGATGTTTTCCATGCAGTTCCCTAGTCTTCCAGAACATGGGACTTTAACCCTTGCTTACACACTACTATCTGTGATCATCTTGTCACTCCTAAAGTCTCCAGCGTGGATTCACCCTTTTATAGGCAAGTTTCCCAGCATGCTTTTTTGATTGTCTGAAATATGGAAGAGATATCTTCAGCTCTTATATTGTCATTCTGCAGCTGATTGTTACAGGCTATACTTCTTTCTCTCTTAACTAGTAAGTCCTTTAGTACCTATTATATATTTTCTCCTTTTTTCTTATAACTGAGAAGGTCTATCCCCAGAGTTAGGATATTGGGGCTACTGCAAAAAGTTCCATGAGACATTTAGTGAACACAAGTGGCCAGAGCTTAATTTTTATGCTTCATCTAAAAGATAGTACCTGTAGTAGCCCAAAATTATATCAAGTCAGTTACAACTCAGGAAAGAACAGCACCTACTGCATCACAGTCATAGCATTGGTTGTAGCACTTAGGTTTTCCAAAGAGATCTTGTATTGCTTGTGAGGTCTGGCAATCACCTCAGGTGATTAGTCCATACATGTGTTTAGAAACAGACAACAGCATATATCTTTATCTTTATCCATTACACTGATCAACTTTCTTTCCAACTTTCTGATCAATTTTATCTCGTCTCACACTGCTTCCAGTCAAAATGGCTAAAATCCACAGAACACTGCAGACTAAAATGAAAAGCAGGCCAAAATGGATTAAATGTCTTGAGAAGAGGTTACATTTTATTTTCATTTCAACTCAGTGAATGTGCCCTGGCTTCGTGGCTTGGCACACTTGGGGCCAGATTGTACTTGCGTGGAAAGGAGGGGCCAACATACCTTACTCATTCTGCTCCCCATGAACATAACGAGGCACTGCTGAAGCCCCCACACTGCCCAAGTGCAGGGACTACTGTTTCAGTATTGCCAAGTCTTGTGGTATATTTGTTTTTCTTAGACCCCCCGCTGCTAGAGTTACGTGATTACATGAGAACCTCAGCTTTAAAAAAAAAAAGGTTTCTAACCCTCTCGATTGTGGTGAAAAGCTAGAAAACATGACTCCTAAAGGCTCAAAACCACATGGTAAAGAAAAATAGACCATTTTTTTTCCATCTCATGATTATTTTTATCTAACAAGTTTTAAACCAAACTCATTTTTGGGGACCTGACTCATAATTTTTGAATACTTGGGGATGGCAATACTGCTCTTTCCTAAGGCTCTGGGTGGTACAAGCACCCCAAAAGAGGCAGGAGAACCCAGGAAGGAAGCACCACGATGGCAGCCCTCCACTAGGATCTTGCCACGGCAGAGGGGGAAATGTTGGATCATATTAAGGGATGGTACAGCAGATATGCTCCAGCTGTGTGCCAGGGATTGCACGTGTCTCGGAGTGCAAACCCGTCCCAGAGCTCCTCCTTGGCTGTTGCAACTCTGCACTGCCTCCAGTTGCTCCTATTGCTTGATGATGCCGTGAAGTCCTACTTCACTGTTTATGACCTCACAAAAAAGGGAAGCAAACTAAAGTGAAGTCACACGCGATGGCACTGCAAGATCCATAAATGAAGGAGGTGGGACAGGAGAGGGCTAGTTTGCTAGCAAGCTGTTTGTCTGGTCACAACTTTATCCCCTTTTAAACTGTGCATTTCCTTCTCCTATTTACACAATAAGGGATTAAACTGCTCAATTTACCCAGAAAGAATTGGTGTATGCACAATGCTAAAACGGGCAAAATTAGAGAATCAGGGTTGAGAATGTGACCTTTATATTTAAGCCTGAAATATCTGAAACTTTACTCCAGTATAAAATTCCATCATGAATGTTAATCTTGCAGAATTCCCCATGCATGATTAACAGGCTACACTAGTGCAACTGTAACAGGAAAAGCACTGTGCGCTAGATTTGGCATTTCTTTCCCCTCAGTTTACTTCTCTGCTGAGCTACAGACCAGAGTTTAATCTTTTAGGACTTTGATATATTTATCTGTATATATTATACAGAGTTTACACCGAGAGAATAAAAGTAACAAAAAATTCTCTCAGTGAAAAATATATACTAAATCTATACATAGGTCTATATATATGACATACGTGCATAACTGTTACTTTTAGCCCAACCTGAAGAGCTCTGTGTAAGCTCAAAAGCTTGTATCTTTTACCAACAGTAGCTGGTTCAATAAAAGATATTACCTCACCCACCTCGTCTCACTTATAATCCATGAAACCCATGTGAATATTGTCAATAATTTTTTAAAAAAAACTTTCAGTGTCCACCCCCCAAAAAAAATTTTAATACTTGCTAAGACCACAATTTCAATGTAAAATATAGCAAATGTATATGTACACTTCCTTATAGGCCTTCTCTGGAAGGATTTACCCTGTTCAGTCTCTGAGGAATGGTGACCAAACCCTCTGTAGGGGACTGGACAAGACCACCTCCCGAGGTCCCTTCCAGTCCTCTGATTCTATATATGATAACTTGTCAAGTTATGTGCCTTTTTAAAAAACATTTTTGCTAAACATTTGTATGGGCACAATACTATGCTTTTTATACTTCCTAAAATTTAAACATCGTTGACTTTAAAGGACAGATCCTCAACGAATGTAAATTAGCACAGCTCCATTGTAAATTATCAAGCTGTGCCTCTATTTACATCAGGCAAAGATCTGACCCAGAATGCTGTAAATACAGGAAACGGGCATTTAAAGAAGATTTTATCTGCTGTTGCAGCCTGTCATCACACAGAACATGATATAATTTTCTAAAACAGTCCCTGTCCTTTGCTAACAAATATACCCAGCACGCCAATATACAATAGCTTTAAAAACAAACTGAAGACAAATTACCCTTATTTCTCACACACAACTTGCAATTTTCCTGAGTTAACAAGATAATTCTATAGTCGCTCACATCTTCATTAGACTGGGATGGGTTAATGAGTTGCCTGAGTTCAATGCATGTTTCATTGAAAAGGCAGATTGCAATTTAGTGATATTGTTAAAAAATTACTAAGGCATGGAAATAACCTATTGCCATGAAAGGCATTTCCCCTGACAAGGGTTTTTCCTCATGAAATGAGCTAAGGTTGTCTTCATAGTAGTAGCTACATAGCAATGGCTGCTAGAAATTACTCCTTCAATTTGGGTCTGGGCAGGAGACTGCACCCAACATAGAGATTTACAGGCCTAGTCACAGTCATCCATGCTGTCATGACTACCAGGCTTGACTACTGCAATGCCCAATACCTGGGAATAAATATGCAATCCATTAAAAAAAAATTCTAAATGGCCTAGAACGTGGCAACCCACCTGCGATGCTCACCCTTCCGGGACTCCAGTGCTTCAGTCATTATAATGCTTACTCACTGAACAGCTTTCTGAGTAATGATCATTCCTGCATTTAAAGTTAAGCTTTTCTGCTATTTTTAAAATTTTCATCTCCAAAATAAAGGTCTCATTATTCTGAGATTTCAATTTTGAAAGCTGAAAAAATATCACTCATTCACCTGAAGTACAGTGTGCCTGGTGGGATTTTCTTTGCGATGGGGCAAGGTAGGAAGATTAGGTTATGCCTGCTATTAACTTGTGATTTGAAATAAATGTCCATGTTTGTTAAAAAGGTAAGATACAAATTAGGATTTTGAAATCAGGAAGAATTATGGACAATAAATAATGAGAACTAAATGTCTCTGTACCCGTAGCAACTCTTTTTTACTCTTTATCAATGGAAACAACATCCTCTGTTTTTCTTGGCCATCTCTAAGACAATAATAATTTTCCTAATTTTTATAAACATTTTTAATTTGCAGGAGTCCCTGCAAAGTTTTCGTCTAGGTACCTGCTTCATTTTTAAAAATTTATTGTCAGATTAGCTGAAGCCTCCCAAGCAATTGGACATATGGGCAACCCATTTCAGTGTCTTACTGAAGAATCGATTTACTTCATGGAACTTCTTTCTATCCACCATCCCCTGAATAAAATACTCTCATTAACACCACTAAAATGAAACTGCTAATTTCCTTATTTACAAACTGCCAAGAATTAGCAATAGGACAATAGCGATTGAGCCTGATATTCTCTGGTGCCCTGCACCTCATTCAGTCATTTATACCTCTGTAAAGTGACTGCAAAAATGCTCTCATTCTGAACTGGTAGCATGTTTCATTCATTTTGTACTGGCAAAAAAGACTGCCCAGGGTGCAGGGCAACACAGAATCAGGCCCGTTGTATCCATTAAGCTGGGTGGTTTGTCCCTTCCTGTCCTGTCACTATTCTTATATGATACATTTACTAGTAAATTGTTTTGCTGATTTACTTCTGACCTGCTCTTGGATTTTTCTAATTCACAGGAAAAAGGTGTGTTCCATAGGTGTTTGCTTAGAGCTTTCAGAAATTCAGAAATTAATGGAGATATCCCATCTCCTAGAACTGGAAGGGACCTTGAAAGGTCATCGAGTCCAGCCCCCTGCCTTCACTAGCAGGACCAAGTACTGATTTTGCCCCAGATCCCCAAGTGGCCCCCTCAAGGACTGAACTCACAACCCTGGGTTTAGCAGGCCAATGCTCAAACCACTGAGCTATCTCTCCCCATTTGTTACTATGTCTAATCCCTATAGTTCCAAAGGTGCATCCACGCTAGGAAAAAAGGTGTGGATTTTACCTAACGTGTGCTAAGAGCACACCTTTCTTCCCAATGAATACAAGATCTAAGATTCCCACCATTGGTATAATGATTGCTCCTGAGGGAATTCTATGCCAAAAAAATTAAAAATTCCACACACAATATTTTAAAATTCTGCATATTTTATTTGTGAATAAATAAATGTAGAGGCTCCAGCATGGCAGTGGGGAGCACAGGTCAATGGGTGCATGGAGTTGGGAGATCACCCTGCAACACCCCCTTTCCCCCCTCCGCCCCCAGGACAGAGAATATCAGCCTCAATCACTATTGTCCTATTGCTAATTCTTGGCAGTTTGTAAATAAGGAAATTAGCAGTTTCATTTTAGTGGTGTTAATGAGAGTATTTTATTCAGGGGATGGTGGATAGAAAGAAGCTCCATGAAGTCATTTTTCTGTGGGGAAGCAAAGAAATCAGCAGGGAACATGAATTCTGCACGCACACGCACAGTGGTGTGGAATTGCCCCAGGAGTAAATGACCTAAGCTTGCTTCTCTAGAACACAAATTCCTTTCTGAAGAAACACACAGTACCCCTTTGTGGGTACACTTTTTATGGTAGTTATAGAAATCTGGAAAATTGAACTACGATTCCTAGAAATTTTATGTTATACTCTCTTTTGCAGTATTAGAAATGCTTTTGAACTCAAATTATATTTAGGCTTGGCAAAATTCAATTTTTTTATAATTTTGATGGCTATTATTTATTTTAAGCATATTTTCCTATTTTTATTTATTTAAATTTTCACAATTGCACAAAATTATGGGGTTTAAGCTTTTTCCCTCTATTTTTAATCTATTTTAAATGTCCACAGTTGCAGTAACTTAAGGGGGAGGTCAGACAATAATTATTTAATGACAGTGATCACAGAGTCAAAAAGTTGCAGCTTTATAACTGTTAAAACACAAATTGGCAATATCAAAAAATACAAAGTAAACAGCCTTAAATCAAACTCAAGTAGGTTCTCAAATAGCATTTTTTTTTTATTTTGCCTATCTGTACATTTCTATTATTGTTGCTGAAAATAATTTTTCATCGGTCTGTGTGTGGACAGTGACATTGACATTTACCACCGTTTGCTGATAAAAATCTAATCCTTCAAAGCCTAATTATATTTCTCTAAGAACAAATTAACATGTTCCGTACCACCCCACCTTCTCTCTCTCATAACCAGCCTCACCCTCCCGCCCAATTATCAACTATAATGACATTTTCTTGCTGTGTGACCTTTGGCAAGTCACTTAAATTCTCTATGTCTTAACATTTTACACATTTTGGGCCACAGGAAGCAATAGATCCACTGTTATCAATTACACTTGAGCAGCAAAGAAAATAATCCTAGACTACTGGAAATATATTTTTAAATGTCTTTAAGAACAAAAGCAATTAAACAGCCCCTTATCACGAAAGAGTGAAATTTACAAGACAACACAAATCTAAGATATTTAAACTTCTTTACAATTAAAATTAAATTATTCAATTTATGGTACAAATATTTTTCATGGTGTATTCAGTCATATTTACTATTTCCATGTACAGTAATACTGGAAATATTAAGAACTTACTGGCCAGTTTTTGCTCTCAGATAAGTGTGCAAGGCACCCAACAAATCACTGGGAGACACACACCTGTATAAATCTTGGTGTGTGTGAGACTTTCCAGTCACCTATTCAAATCTAGCTCAGAAATGCAGTGTACCAAAGCTGTAATCATTGTATGGCAGCCTTTGTTCAAAATAAGGTAATAGCCTCAGGGCTTATCTAGATGAACAGTTACTGCACAGCAAGCTGGCATATAAAATCTACAGCACACTAGCCCGCTGTGCACTATCTATCTATGTGGACCCTGCTACTGTGCAATAAAATTTCCCCAGTGTGTATTGACCTACTCCAGTTTCAAACCAAAATCTAATTTAGTTCCTAGCAGAGAGGTGTCCAGGTCACAAAATCACCAACCTATTTAGTACTAATTGACTGTCTGAGTGGAGAGGCCAACACCCAGATAGTTGTATGGAACCTGAACTATCCTCTCCTAGAAGTAACCACACCAGAACAAGTTTGAGATACAACGTGAGTAAGCAGCATGTTTTATTTGTTCTGTAAGGTCATTCTGTAAAAGGTATTCACCAAGAATCTTTCACCAGCACTAAATCCACTACAAACCATTTTAAAACTCACCCCTTGTCAAAAAAAAAAAAATCTGCATGTAAAAGCATGGTAAATAACTCATGTTAATTTCATTGCATCACTGTATTTAAACAAAATTATGTAACATTTAAAAAATAGCCCAAAGAAAAGTAAATATTCTGCATCTTAATGATATTTCTTGGCTCTCACAATATTATAAAAGCAGGAAATTCTGAACTCCCATCATCACAAAATAATTCTAGTTGTAACTGACGTCTTCATATTGAAACTCTACACATGGGAACCTCCCCCAGAACCTGTGAGGGTACAATAATGCTGTGACCTTTGCCAGGGTGGAATGCCATGCTTGCCACTCACAGAAGGTAGTGTTTGCATGAATCACAGTGCCAGAAATGCTTATTCACTAAAAGCGAAATTGCAGCCAGAGTAAATGGGCTGTATGCTGAGGAATTCCACAGAGCTCAGGGAGAGAAGGAATTTTTCCATCTTTCAGGACTCTTATTGGACAAAACTGCAAAAGCCACACTGGAAAGAGAATGCACCAGGAGGCTTAGCCTCTAGATGCATGTAGTGACAGATGTAGAAGCCATGTTTCCACCTTCCTTAGCCTTCTCCACTCCTCAGCATACTAAGTCACATGGCGCACCCAGGCACACCACAATTCTAGACTTCCCCATGTGGGTGCCCCACATTCCTGGGGCCTCCCTGCAGAACCATACAAGCTGCCTGTTGGACCTTTTGCACCTATGGCAGGTGGGATGGCTTTGCTTCTTAGGATCTGATCCTTTTGCTGCTTCTTGCATGGAAGTGCCATCACTGAGGTCATCAGGAGTTGCATATAATCAAGTTAATTGGAATTATACACATGGTGGAGCAGCACCAAAATTGGGCTCCGATGTAGCATAATTTCCCGGAAAAGCTCAGCCTTCTAGAAATGAGGTTGCAGAACACGGGACTGGGCTGGAGGTAGGATTGCTAGAGCACAGAGAAAGGAGGGTAGCTATAGGCAGCAGATGGGTATTTTAGTAGCTACCGTTTTTCTTTGTTAATTTTTGGGTGTGCATGTGTGTGCAAGAGAGACTGTGAGTCTATCTGACCAGACCTGACCAAGACACAACCTGCAAAGGGGAAAATGTCAGCTAATACATTGACATTAAAAGATATTTAATAAGGTCTTAAATAAGTGGGCCAGATTCTCATCCCCTACTGCACAGAAGAAAGCAGGCAGAAAACGCTCCTAAAAGGAGCCACCATGGATTCCAACATAGAAGAATCATGAGATGCCACAGAGCTGGCTACATTGGCTGTACTCCTCCCACTCCCCACACTCCACATAGGAGACAAGTGAGGGTGGGCAAGGTGCAGCTCATGGTGCTCTGCCTGATCCTCAGCTGGCACAGTGGTTTCTATGGGATTGCTTCAGCCTGTGTATTTTAAAACAGCCTCCAGGAGCTTTCATACACTAGGGGCTGAATTGGTCCCTGGCTGGCCCATGGTTGGGGGAGCTGAAAAGATAACTTAGGAGCCACCTTTCTCTTCCACCCCTGCTCTCTTCACTGCAGGAACTATAAAACTTGGCACAGCTGAGAATCTGGCCCAATATTTTTAAATGTAATCAGAATCACAGAAATCAGAGATGCAAAAAGTTTAAGTGCAATGTAGGATTTTTCCCTTCAGTTTATTTTCTTTGTTCAGTCCAGCTTTTAAATGCCCCATACAATGAGGCTTCCGTCACTTTCTTTGAGACACTATGCCATAATCCAGTGCATCTCCCGGTTAGGAAATGTTCTCTACTATTTAGCCTAAGTTTTTCTTTGCTTGATTTTATCCCATTACTCCTAGTAATTTGGGACGGCATTTTCACTGTAATAGCTATTTGCAAGTCTCCTTAACTCCCTTAAGTAACATTGAAGCATTTGTTCATCAAATAAAATATCCTCTCACTAGATCACCTGTTTCCCGGATTAACTCATGACATGTATTGTGGTGAGCCAATTATAATTTGCTGTTCATTAAAGGTCCACAAAATTCATGCTAAGAAAATTTTTGCAAGTGAAAATTTTTGACATGAAAAATGTACTGGTTTTAACTCAAATTAAAGATAGGCTGGCAACCACATAAACCTCATTTATCATAGCTATTTCAGATCCTTATGCTAGTCACTGAGTTATGTCCTAGTTCCTTGTAATACATCTTGCATTAAACTAGCACTTGTTTAACGCATTCTGTGATCACTATTATCTGAATTATTATTTAGCCGTAAGATATATGCTGACAATGGAGTCACAGCTGAACAAAACTCAAAGGAATACATAATTTCTACCCTGATGAGTTTACAAGGTAAGGGCACAACTCTGCTCTCAGTTGCACTGATGTAAACCAGGAGCCACTCAGATGAGACTAATCGACTGACAGGGGAGTTTTCATGCATGCGAGATTGGAATAAGGCTGTAAATGACAGACAATGATCAGACACTGAAATATCCTGGTGCAACATTCAAAGTTGTTTTTTGTTTGTTTGTTAGCCCACAGTGTTGACAGCATTTTATTGATGTGGGTTAGCATTTAGGGGCCTTGTGGAGGAAGCATGTTTCAAATAGGGATTTGAAGTGAAAATGGCTGTCCTTACACTGGGAAAGGAAGTGGGACCTCCAGACGCAGGGGTCAGCACTGAAGTAGGCTTAAACTGAAAGAGGTGAAGGAGAAATGGATCTGCTACTGGAGCCAAAAGGAAATGAAATAAAAAATCTAATGGAGACAAGAATGAAATTGTGGAGGGCTTTGAAGGAAAGGATAAGTTTTAATTGAACACAGAAGGCAAGAGAAAGCCAGTGGCGGGATTGGATAAGGAAGAGGAGGTTACTCACCCTGTGCAGTAACTGACGTTCTTCGAGATGAGTGTCCCTGTGGGTGCTCCACTACAGGTGTTGGTGCGTCCCTGCGCCTTCGCCCGGAGATTTTTGCAGCAGTACTCATAGCGGCCACGCATGCTCAGAATCTGCCCCCCCCGCTGTGACTCTAGGGTAATAGAATGCATGCGTGGCCGGTCTCCTCAGTTCCTTCTCTACCACGGAGGCCCCCCAACTCCGAAGTAGAGGGGAGGAGGGTGGGTAGTGGAGCACCCACAGGGACACTCATCTCGAAGAACGTCAGTTACTGCACAGGGTGAGTAACCTCCTCTTCTTCGAGAGATGTCCCTGTGGGTGCTCCACTACAGGTGACTTAAAAGCAGTGTATCTTAAGGAGGTAGGGACTTCGGATCTGGTAGGAACGCCGTCGAGAGTACCGCCCTGCCCAAGCGTATGTCAGATAAAGGGCCTTGGATAAGGGCATAGTGTTTAACAAAAGTATGGTCAGATGACCAGGTGGCTGCTTTACAAATGTCAGCCAAGGGGACTTTGCGTAAGAACGCGATGGAGGCAGCCAGAGATCTAGTGGAGTGTGTTCTAATGCCATCTGGAGGTGCAACCCCTTTCATCTGATAGCACAGTCGGATACACTGGGAGATCCAGTTCGAGAGTCTCTGGGTAGAAATAGGCATGCCCCTGGAGCGCTCTGCAACAGAGACAAAAAGTCTAGAGGAGGTTCTAAAGGGTTTGGTTCTATCCAAATAGAATGACAAGGCTCTGCGAACATCTAGTGTATGCATTGAGGCTTCAAAGGAGTTTGCATGTGGTTTCGGGAAAAAAGTTGGGAGGTGTATGGGTTCATTAATATGGAATGATGAGTGAACCTTTGGAAGAAATTTGGGATGCAATCTGAGGGTAACCTTGTCTTTAAAAAATATCGTATATGGTGGATGAGCCATGAGAGCTGCTATTTCTCCTGCCCGTCTGGCAGAAGTAATTGCCACTAGAAACG
Source organism: Malaclemys terrapin pileata (assembly GCF_027887155.1). Lineage (NCBI taxonomy): Eukaryota > Metazoa > Chordata > Testudines > Emydidae > Malaclemys > Malaclemys terrapin. Next base: position 82,158,621 of record NC_071513.1, on the reverse strand, counting down.
CTGTTTTCATGGAGAGGTGTAAAAGGGAGCACGTGGCTAGGGGTTCGAAGGGTTGCTGAGTTAGGGCAGACAGTACCAGATGAAGGTCCCAGGGGGGTGGTCGGTTGTTTAATGTCTGGATATAAGGTTTGTAGGCCCTTGAGGAAACGCTTCGTAGTAGCGTGAGCAAAGACAGACGTATCATCAATTTTGTCGTGGAAAGTCGTAATAGCAGCTAAATGGACCCTGATGGAGCTGAAAGAAAGGCCGGATCGCTTAAGGCCCAAGAGATAGTCCAATATAAACGGAAGAGGTACCGAGGTAGGAGAAAGATGTTTGGCAGAACACCAATGTGTGAATCGTTTCCACTTTTGAAGATAGGTCTTGCGAGTAGCTTGCGTTCTGCTATGTAGGAGCACCTCCTGAACTTGTTCGGAGCAATCTAATTCGCGTTGGGAGAACCACGTAGGAACCAGGCCTTGAGGTGAAGCATGGACAGGTTGGGGTGGAGAAAACGACCGTGCTGCTGAGATAGAAGGTTCGGACTAAGCGGCAGGGAGATTGGTGGTTGGATTGACATTCTGGTGAGGAAGGGAAACCATGGTTGTCTGGGCCACGATGGGGCAATGAGGATCACCTTGGCTCGATCCGTTCGTATTTTTATCAGAACCCTGTTGAGAACTGGTATCGGGGGAAACGCATAGAATAGGTTTCGGTGCCATGAGATCATGAATGCGTCCCCCAGGGAATGTTTGCCCAGTCCTGCTCTGGAGCAGAAATTGAGACATTTCTTGTTCTTTGCAGTTGCAAAGAGGTCTATTGTTGGGTAACCCCAGATGCTGAATACGTTGTGAATGGTTTTCTCGTCTATCTCCCACTCGTGGTCCCATGGGAAGCGTCTGCTCAGTTCGTCCGCTGTGGTGTTCATGATTCCGGGAAGATAAGCAGCTGATACCCGGATGTTGTTCACAATGCACCAATTCCAGAGCTTCATAGCCTCTGTGCACAGCGAATGGGAACGAGCTCCGCCCTGCCTGTTTACGTAAAACATGCAAGCAATGTTGTCCGTCATTATGCGTACGTGATGATGTTTGATTAGTGGCAGGAAGTGACGGCACGCGTTGCGAATGGCTCGAAGTTCTAGTACATTTATGTGCAGGGAGGTCTCGGTTGGTGACCATAGTCCCTGTACTGTGTGATGAGACATATGTGCACCCCACCCTGTCATAGATGCATCGGTGGTCAGAATGCGTGATGGAGCCTGTTGAAGAAACGGGACTCCAGAACAAAGGTTGGAGTGGACGGTCCACCAACGTAGCGAGTCTTTGACTGGAGTAGGCAGGGAGAGAGTCTTGTTTAAAGAATGCATATTCGGTTTGTAAACCGTTGCCAGCCACGCTTGGAAGCACCTCATGTGTAGGCGTGCATTCTGGACGACAAAAGTGCACGAGGCCATGTGACCTAGTAGTTGCAGGCAGTCTCGGGCAGTTACCTGAGGGCTGTTGCGAATAGTTGTGGTCAGTTGTTTTATGGAATTGTAGCGATCGGGTGGGAGCGATGCTAGCCCGGTCCGAGAGTCGAGGTCTGCGCCTATGAACTGAAGGTGCTGGGTGGGGCATAATGTGGATTTGTCTCTGTTTATTTGTAGGCCGAGAGAAAGAAAGCACTCGACTGTGAGTCGTGTGAACCGGAGCGCCTCGTCGAATGTTGAAGCTTTGAGGAGGCAATCGTCGAGGTACGGAAATATTATTACCCCTTGTCTCCTGAGGTGAGCAGTGACTACAGCTCGAAGTTTGGAAAAAGCACGGGGGGCTGTAGATAGTCCGAAGGGGAGTACCCTGTATTGGAAATGTGTGGAACCAAGGGTAAATCGGAGGAAACGTCTGTGGGCCGGATGTATAGTGACGTGGAAATAGGCATCTTGTAGGTCGAGGGCAGAAAACCAGTCGCCCTGCTCCAGCGCTGGGATTATGGTATTGAGGGTCACCATCTTGAACTTTTGCTTTTTGATGAATCTGTTGAGCCGCCTGAGATCGAGGATTGGTCGCCATCCCCCATTTTTCTTCTCCGTTAAGAAATAATGGGAGTAAAAACCTTTCCCTCTGTGTCGCTCTGGCACGATTTCTACTGCTCCCAGATGAAGGAGATGTTGCACCTCTTGGAGGAGTAGCTGCTCGTGAGAAGGGTCCCTGAAGAGGGACGGGGAGGGTGGGTGGGTGGGAGGTAAGGAGAGGAAGGGGATGACGTATCCAATTGTAACTACCTCTAAGACCCACTTGTCGGAGGTAATCTTCCTCCATTGTTGGAAAAAAGGTCGTAGGCGGTGTCCAAAGATTGGTGTGCCGGCTGAAGTGAGGGCATTGCTTTCTAAACCCTCGACCAAGTTTTCAAATCTGCCTATTAGCTGGTGGGGGTTGAGGCGCCCCTGTAGAGTTTGGGCGACGTCGCTGGAATCTTGGTCGTGGACGTTGCGGCTGTTGCTGTTCCTGCGGTCTATGGGAAGGTTGTGTAAATGCGGGATAACGTGGCCGGTGGTATGGTTGGTATCGATATTGTCGTCTTCTTGCCGTAGGTGTCTGGAGACCTAAAGACCGGAGGGTTGTTCTGGAGTCTTTCATTGAATGAAGCACTTCATTCGTGTTAGCAGCAAAGAGTTTGTCATCGTCGAAGGGAAGATCTTCAATTGTGTTCTGAACTTCGCGAGGAAAAAAGGAAGAGGAGAGCCATGAGCCCCGTCGCATGACTATCGCTGTAGCGGTAGATCTTGCCGCTGTGTTGGCTACATCGAGGGCTGCTTGGAGAGTGGTGCGTGAAATGGCTTGGCCCTCAGAAACTATAGCTCTGAACTGTTGTTTTCTTTGTTCTGGAATGTCATCAATAAAGTCCATTAACTTATTATAGTTTTTATGGTCGTATTTTGCCAGGACTGCAGTATAATTAGCTATGCGAAATTGGAGGGTGGAGGATGCATAGACCTTGCGACCAAACAGGTCCAGTCGTTTGCTATCCTTGTTAGGTGGGGCAGAACGAGAATACTGTTGTCTGGCCCTCTGGTTCGCAGCGTCCACTACCAATGAGTTTGGTGCTGGGTGGGTAAAAAGGAATTCAGAGTCCTTTGGAGAAATAAAATACTTCTTGTCCGCTTGCTTGCAGGTAGGTAGGCTTGTCGCTGGAGTCTGCCAGATGGACTTAGCGGGTTCTAAAAGGGCTGCGTTAATTGGAAGTGCCACTCTGGAGGAAGAAGGGGGCTGTAGGATGTTCGTTAGCTCATGCTGTTGTTCGGGAACCACTTCCAAGTTAATGTTCAGGTCACTAGCAACTCTCTTAAAGAGGTCCTGGAATTTTGTATATTCATCAGAGGGAGTGGGAGGAAGGGGAAGTAATGCTTCCTCCGGTGCTAACTCCGGATCTGTTGGACCAGGAGAAGGGCTAGGTTTATCCTGGGAACGTGGCTGTGTTGCCAGGCGTCTCGTGTCACTAGCATATGCATTAGGAGATGGCACTGGATCAGTGTTGCGCCTGGTCGAATGGCCACGGGGCATGTGTTCCCGAGGGTATGATGTCCATGGTGTCCAGTATTGCCATGGTGGCGGGTAGGGCATAGGTGGTGCCATCCAGGGGTTCATCCCCCAAGGGGCAGGGTCCTGAGAGTGGGATGAGGTAGTATTTCCATAGCCCTTATTGCTCTGGGTCCGGGGCTGGGAGTCATGATATGGGGAAAAAACTCCCTGTGGATCTGCTTCCTCCTCACTGGAGGAAAACTGCTCAGATCCTGACTCAGGCATCGAAACAGAATATGCATTCATGAGCGGAGACTGCAAGGTAGGTGATACTAGCAGGTCAGCTGTCTGGGTAAAATGAGTGAAAGCAGCTCCTGCGGGAGATGAAAGCTGAGCCGACAGAGGCTGCTGCACAAGAGCATTCCTGCAATCGGGGCTTCTGGCTGTGATCTGTGTGTCAGAATGCCCCGCAGGCGTCGGTGCCGCGGTCGGTGCCGGGCGAGAAATGTCGGGGTGCCTCGGGTGAGGCGTGCTGTAGAATGTCGGCACCGTCTCATTCGCGGTGCCGAACGGTGCCGTCCCTGAGGCAGGCAACTGGAAGCCTGATGCCTCGGCACCGGAGCTTCTCGGCGGCGCTGAAGCCTCAGGCGGCTTTTGCGCTGTTCCGGAGGAGCCTGGCTCGTGAAAATTGCTGAGGCGAGGAATCACAGGCAGAGAGATCGTTGATCTGCCTGGAGAAACTTTATGCCTCATAGTCTTGCTCGGTGAGGAAAGGTGCCCCTTTTTCGTAGACTTTTCTTGAGCTTTTTTGAGGGGGGGGGGCTGTGTCGGGTAGCGGAGCCGGCTTCAATGCCTGGGTCTGAAACTGACCCGATAGATTTTTGAAGCAGGAGCAGTTTGAGTTTAAGCTCCCTGTCTTTCCGTGCCCTGGAGCTGAGTTTACAGCAGTGGGCACATTTTTGGGGAATGTGAGCTTCCCCCAAACATTTTATACACTTTGAGTGCCCGTCCGATGACGGGATAGCTTCCTTACAAATAGCACAGCGCTTGAAACCGGTGGAGCCCGGCATAGCCGCGGCTGACAGGAAATTTTTTTTTTTTTTTTTTTAAGATAAACTGGGTAAGTAACTATTTTAACAGAGAAAACTGACAGAAAAAACTGGTTTCTAAAGGATAATTAAGGCAATAGTGAAGGATTCTCTAATGAGTCTGCTGAGCTCCGTCTCAGGCCGGGGACGGTTGAGAAGGAACTGAGGAGACCGGCCACGCATGCGTTCTATTACCCTAGAGTCACAGCGGGGGGGCAGATTCTGAGCATGCGTGGCCGCTATGAGTACTGCTGCAAAAATCTCCGGGCGAAGGCGCAGGGACGCACCAACACCTGTAGTGGAGCACCCACAGGGACATCTCTCGAAGAAGAAACATTGGTTACATTTTCATAGTTACCCTTTTTGAAAATAGGATGGGATAGCATAGAATACAGGCTGGGCTGTGGCCTGCCAACCTCAGAGCCAGAGAATCCACAGGAAATCCTGGCATCCCTGTTGAGTGACAGTCCTTTACATACTGTCCCAGCCTCCATTAACAGGCAGTATGATCATTTTGAGGAACACACAGCTATTGGTCACTCAGGGCCAGATTTTTAGAGGTATTTAGGTGGCTTACTTGCCACCTAAATACCTCTAAAAAATCCCACTAGGTGCCTATCTGCATCCTTAGGTGCCTAAAAATCTGGTCCTCAGTCTGCATCTGTACAAGAACTAGGGATGTAGAAATTTTGCTCCACTCCCAGAAACCACACGGAACTGAGAAGACAGAACATGCCTCCTTGGGTACCTACTCCCCATCTTCTTTCCCCTCCAGTTTTAACACCCCAAAATTACATGGCACTCTGGTCATGATTTTCAAAAATGGAAGCCCTGAATTAGGTTCCTAGTTTCACAGTTAGGTGATTAAATTAGTGGCCTGATTCTCAAAGGTGCTGAGCACCCAGCAGCTGCCCCAACCTCAACTGGGGCTGCTGCATATGCAGCACTCTTGAAAATTAGGCCTCTTGTTAGGTGCCTAACTGAATTTAGTAACCCTACTTCAAGCTCCTACATTTGAAACTCTTGACTTCTATGTATATGTACCTGCCAAGTAGCATGACTTCCCCATGCCACATGGAATGGAGGGAAACAGAACATCTTTATAGGGGCGTTAGCAATTATTTAACAGATTAGGGCTTGATACGCTGCACTGTTGGAATGCAGGCTGAAGGCTTCTGGTGGCAAAAAAGTCCATGTAAAGTGAGACTGCAGTAGCATGATTTACTCATAATCCATGTCCACCTGGGAGTCGTGTCTGAAGCTGGCCAGCTGCTGACAGTTCAGAAAGTGATTGGGATTGTAGTGGGGGGAGTGAGTCTGGGGCACCTGGGAGATGTATTGAATCAGGGAGGTCAAATTTGGAGGCTTTTTAAAATTGACAGTCATTTTAATTAAAGAAAAAGGGGAGTGGAAGGAGAGAAAGAGTGTGTTGAAGATACAGCTTGGGCCATATGGCAGGAATGATATTTGTTGTGGGCCGGCCCAGGGCTGGCCCACAACATTTTGGCACCTGAGGCGGGGAGCTCAAATGACGCCCCCATGCCCCCTCGCTTGGGCCAAAACTGTGAAAGGTCTCAATTCGGCCTTCTTCCTGTTCTACTCCTCTCATGGTACTGCTCTGCTACCTACCCCAATAAAGGAGAACTAACAACTTAAAATACCTTGTTCAAAAATGTTAAGTAACACTTAACTTCCAAACGCCTGAACAGCAAATGTGACTTTTCTTGTTTGCATAGTAAACATTGGCATTTTTATCTGTTTGAATAATCAAAGTGGTGCTTTCCGTGCCTTCTTGGTTGCAAAGATTTGAACTGCTTCCCGAAGGTCCACAGTCTGGGCCAGCTCATGCTCTATTGACATGGTTGCAAGGCCAACCAGCCTCTCCTGTGTCATTGTGGAGCGTAGATGTGTTTTTATTAACTTCAGCTTGGAGAAGCTGCGTTCTCCACTGGCAACTGTTACAGGAAGTGTTAGAAGTATGCGCAGAGCAACAAAAGCATTTGGAAAGAGGGTGGTCATCTTATTTGTGCACATATATTCCAGAACAGCCTTTGGAGTTGATCCTGCTGAAATGTATATTGAAAGGGCTTTCAGTTCATCACCTAAATCACTTGCATCAATATCGCACATGTTATCATGTGTCAACACAGTCTCTAGTGCCCTGCATTGCTGGTGTAGGTCTTCTTCAGGTATAGTGAGGAGTTTTGGAATATCATACAACATCCCAAATATACTGCTGTGTTCCTTGAGCTGCATTAAACGTTCTTCAAATGACTGTATTGCCCAATCTAGCACCTGGTTAAAGAATTCAACTTTGAATTGTTGTTTGGGGTCTCTTATGGGATTATCCCGTGCCTCGTAATCAAAATGTCTTCTTCTTCGGTGACTCTTGTACTCTTGAATGGGTGAGAAAATAGCTTCAGTGTGAAGTTCCTCTGCCAACTTCTGTGCACTCTTCAGAACGTTTTGAAATCCCTCTTCTGACCGGTAAGACTGTAGGTATGACTTTGCTTTGTCCAGTTGTTCCATTACTCCAGATATATCAAGGACAACACCTTGGGAGTCTTTTGCTTACAACATTTGTTTCAAACAGTATGTAATGCCACTACACTAAGCCACACAGAAATTTGAAGTTATGTATGTTTCTGGTGAGTCCATTTCCCTCTACCACTGTTCTCCCACGAACAGTTACTGTCATAGCATTATCCTCCTCCATAATGGCAACTACGGCATCATCTATCTTCCCAATTTGGTGTATGATAGGCTTTATCGCCTCCACTCAACTTTCCCATCATGTGGTATTCAGTGATTTCAGTGTCAGAGAGGATGTTCCCAGATGTTGCTTCAAAATTTACCATTGATGAGTTGATGCAGAGAAAAATATATAGATGCTTTGAATTACATTAAAAAACTCAGCAGCCTCACTAGAAGCTGATGCTGCATCACTGACCACCAAGTTCAATGAATGAGAACTGCATGGGACAAAAAAAGATCGAGGGTTTAACTCTCGGATCCGTGTCTGCACTACTCTGTCCTTTCTTCTTATGTTGGCACCATTATCATAGCCCTGACCTCTCATATCAGCTATCGCAATTCCCATATCTTCCAGCTTTTTAAGATGCACATTTGTCATACCAGCTCTTGTAGTATCATCAATGTCAATAAATTCTAGAAAATGCTCTCTGACAGTCACCATTGCAAGGACATTTTCACTAGGTTCTGTTGATGTTACAAAACGCACCATTAAAGTAATTTGTTCCATATGGCTGCTGTCAGGTGTGCAGTCCAGAATAACAGAGTAATATCTTGCTGACTTCAGATCTGTCACAATCTTCTGTTTGACTTTTGTTGCCAGTCCCTGTATGATCTCATTTTGAATTGTTTTTTCAAGGTAGTGGTGTATGTACATTTCTTGGGTGGTGACTCTTCTTATATGCTCATGGAGTACAGCATCAAACTCAGCCATCAGCTCCCCAATTTTAAGGAAGTTTCCATTGTTTGGCACATATAGCTGATCTGAAGTGCCACGCAGTGCTAGGTTTTGGGTAGCAAGCATTCTCACAATGGCCATGAGCCTTTTCAGAACATTTTGCCAGTAAAGAGACTCTGATGCAATCTTCTCTTGATGCTGATCATCTATGGTGGCCTTTAACCTTAGTCTCATCTCAAGCTCTTTCCACCTATGGAATGCTCTCTGGTGATTTGCAGCCTTCTCATGGCATGCCAGATTTCTATCCAGATTTTTCCAGTCCTTTGGTCCTGTAGAACCCAATGTGGCTAGAACATTAGACTGAAAGAGTTTGCAACAAAACAGTATGCAGCATTCTGGGTTTTTGAGTACATAAGCCATGGCCTCTCCACTTTGTCACCATTGGGGATTTCACACCAGTAATGTGTTGTATGGAAACTTCTATTTTTTTTGTCTTTGGGGAACATGAAGTTTTTCACTTGCTGTGGCCCATGCAGTACAAGGAAATCCCTCAGGCTACTGCTCAAGTGGGCCCACAGTCCTGGATCATCTAGACTTAAGGAACTAAACTCAGCAGCAGCTGTTTCTTGCACCTCCACCACACTCTTCTCTGATCTACACTTTTCTTCAGGAATGTGCATGGTTACATCCATTTGAGATGGAGATATGGATGCTGCTGTAGCTGCCAGGTCACCTGCACTCTGACTAACTGGAAGATCAGGCATCTCCTCAGCACTCTCATCCTCACTGGGGCCGGAAGGCTCACCATGAACATTTGTGTCTATGTATCTCAGGAGAGCTCCTTCCTGCTTAGATAGAAAAGCTTCCTTTGCTTTCTTTCTTTTTCTGAATGCTGCCCCAGAGGAGCATTTTCTTTTTTCATTCATGACTGCTGTTCTTGCCAGCTCTAGTGGCTGTCAACACTCAATTGAAAGGGACAAATAAGCAAGCTGGTAGCAGGGCCTGAGTGAGGGAAGAGATCAGCGTCTGAAGGGCGTAACTGGCTCCTACTACTTCAGTTGACTGCCTGTTCTCCTCAAGTGGGTTCAGGGAAGCAGCAGGAAACAGGAAACTCCTTGAGAAGCTGGTGTTAACCAGTCCAGGCTCCTGGGGGTGCTAGAGAGGTACATAAGGGGCTCCTCCTCATCTCTCTCCCTGCTCCTGCCGCTTTCTGTTATTCCCTCTCAGCTTTTCTCCTGCCTGCCTGTTATGTCTCTTGTGCCCTCCTTCCTCCATCTCTGTGCATCTAGAGCAGAGAGAATACATAGGCACCAGCAGCAGACACAATTTTCTACACTCTGGGTCCTAGTGGTGTCCCCTCCCCACAGTCTGGCACCTGACGCGGCTGCCTCAGTTCGCCTCATGATAAGGCCAGCCCGGGCCACAGAAGAATATTGAGGCTTCAAAGGGCTCTACACAAATCAATTTTGTTTGGTTGGTTGGCTGTTTTTTTTTTTTTTTTTTAAATACAAATTTGATCTTCCAAGTCACTTAAATTAAGGCCCTTATACCTGAGTCACTCTTGATAACAATGCCAAGTAGCAAGGACAGATCCCTGATTGGTCAATCCTGTTCAAACAAATGGGTTGGATGCAAATTACCCTCCAGAGCCCAGAATACAGTACAACAATCTCAAAGCTTGCTCAATAGGGAAGCTTGCTCTGAATCACAAGCCTGAAAATCTCCATTATGATTGAATTGCCATGTGTAATGACCCTCAGAAAGAGAGAGCAATAGAAAAACCTTACCAGTGAGAGAGTGGTAACAAAGGGCTTTGAGCTAGGGAAGAGCTGCTGAAATGGAAGGTATTGTTCACCACACAATATCACATCTGCATCATGAACTCATATTGAATTTGTGTGAGGCAAGCCCACGGCCAGACTGCTGACTGCCTCAGCAAGAGGGAGGATTGTGGGGGTGGTATAAATTGAGCACTCAAACGGCATTTTTAAGTGTTTTGACTTTCAAAAAGAGACAGAAGAAAGAAAGTGGGGGAGGAAAAGGGTAGCTTCATACAGAGCAGAGGAGAAAAGCAGAAGCAGGAATTGAGTCCTTAGGGCCTGATCCTGAAAGCTACCAGGGTAATCCTCCTACACTAGAGAGTCGCATTGTTTTCCTTGTGTGCCTATTCAAAAGAGTTAGGGCTGGCAGGATCAGTCTGTAGCATCTTTCTGTTCTTTTAACCAATAGTTTCCAAGAGACTGAAGGACAACGAGGACATAGAGGAGAGAGAATGGAATGAGCCATAAAACATGTATAAAACAAACCCCACTGCCACAAAAAGAAAACAGTTTTGGTGAAATACAATGGCCCAGATTTCCCCCTGCAGTGGGGGCACCTCTGGGCAGAGCCTTTGAATGAGAGAACCTTCACAAGGATCCTCTTATGGACATGCTTCATATCATCCTGATGGGTAGTAGATTTTGGGCCCACCCCAAACCTGGAGCATCCTGAGGGCTCCGTGGAAGACCAGGGTCATTTGCACTTGTTATGTACCCTGGTAAGTTCTCCCTACCAGATTTTCCCCCCAGAGGAGACTATGTTGAAATGATAATATATGGTCTGAGGCTGTATATCTTTGTCACCTAAGATCCCTGGGGCTCTGGGAGGAATGATGTACGTCTGTCCTCATTCCCCACTCAGCACCTCCACTACTGTTGTGATAATTGGGGTCTAGCAGACCTACTTTCATTGTGAGCCTAACCAGTGGAAAGTCAGTACAGGCTCATGAAAAGCCACAATGACCTGTTACATAAAATTGTTTAAGAAAAGATTCACAGATTCTAACAAAATGCTTTGTTGGACCCAAACCAAATTTAAAAAAATATTTTTTTTTCATTTTTAAAATAAAATTGAAGGAATTTTGAAACAAAGTTGCTTTGACCTGAAAAAATCAACACATTTTGCCTTTAAAAAGTACAAATGAGACATTTAGACTTTTTTGAAATTTTTGTTTTAGAACACAAAAAATTCAGTGAAATAAACACAAAATTGTGAAATGTTTCAGTGACACTAAATCTGCGTTTTTTGCCTAAAAAAGTTTTGGCCAAAAAATTTCACCCAGTGCTAAGTCCTGTTGTTGCTTAGAACATGTCCCAGGGATTTTTTGTACAGAAAATTAATAAAATGTGATTTTTTCAAAAATGCAACTATACCTCTATCCCGATCTAACGCGACCCGATACAACACGAATTCGGATATAACGCGGTAAAGCCGTGCTCTGGGGGGGCGGAGCTGCGCACTCCGACAGATTAAAGCAAGTTCGATATAACACGGTTTCACCTATAACACGGTAAGATCTTTTGGCTCCCGAGGACAGCGTTATATCAGGGTAGGGGTATATTTTGAATTGATCACAAAATGGAAAAAAAGTCATTTCAAATACAGTAGTTCTTATTTCATTATAAATATTTTATACCCTTCTAGTGAGACCACTTAGGTAGGAAGCAACAAAGTAGAACACTGGGCTTTTAAATAATGCTAATGCTTAAATAATCATGGTTTTAAAACAACTCAATGTACTCTTACATCCAACCTATGCTTCTTCTCACACCCGGCCTGGATGTTTTCCCTTGCTTACTTAGTCGGCCTTTTCATGATCTGAAATCTCACTCATCCTTTTGATTTAGGCTTCTTATGTTAATCTAAAACCCTGTAGCTCTTATGTTTCTACTCTTCTCAGTTTGATTCATTATTTGCTTTATTCTTTCACTCTCCATGCGCAAATGTATAACTGTATAATAAACTCTGCAGTAAGTATGGTCTTGTAATGTAGGATCTACTTTTGTTATCCAAGGTCATTCTTATGTACTTGGAAGCAGAACTGGCTTCGGCATTTTTGGATGAGTCTGTGAAACAAGTTCTAATCCCCTCCTCCATAAAGTAACCAACTCCTGTCCTGGTTACTGTGATTATTAATGATCATTTACTTACCATTTGTTAAGTGCCAACAATAAACTTCGTGCAACACATGGCCATAAAAATTAGATAGTCCTTCCTCTGATGAGTTTAGTCTAGAAGACAAGACACACGTGGAGACGCAGAGCCAGATCCTCAGCTGGTATGCTCCGGCAGTCAATGGAGCTAAGCTGCGTCTCTATCCCATGGAAGTTCATTTTAATGTATTTTTTTTAAAGGACAGTGAGATGATCTGTTGCACCTTCACCCTTTACCCACTCATTTTATGTAACAGGGCCTGAGGACCAACAGCATACCACCACCAGCCTCCCACTGTAGGAGAGTAGAGCCCAGCATGGTTGCCAACAACTAGAAAAGTTTTTCAAAGGCCAGTCCCCCAAATAAATTAGAGGTGTGGGACTGCTGGACCCCCTGCCATAGGAGAATTTTGGGTGCAAGTCGGGAAATGTTGGCATTTATATAGTAATGTTTACAAACGTTAACTAATGATATTTGACAACCCACATCTGACATTGATAGGGGAGGATTATTGTCCCTATTTTACAGATGGGGTTACTAGGAGAGAGAGGTTGAGTGATTTAAATGAAGTCATTGAAGGAAGACGTGTCAGAGCTGGGATTAGAACATAAGAATCCAGTGCTCACTCTCTACTGCTTAATCCTGTAGACTACATCATCTCATGCTGTTGAGCTCCTTTTGACCATGCTGATTGCTAGGCAGAGGTGCCAATTCTCCTACGGCAGGCCAAGTACCAGACACATGAAGCCAAAAGGTAGTAAATTAGCTTTTAGTTATTTACAGGTAAATATGTATTTCCTCCTATTCTCCAACCTTCCCCATAAATGTGGTTGTTTCAATGTCTTCACATGTTTTAGGGTTAGAGCCTCAGTTTCTCACTCATGTCATTTGCTCTGTCTGGTAATTGGTACATATGAAATTAGTTAGTAGGCAGGTTCTCCCTTGCAGGCAGAGAGGTCTCAGGCTGAACTACTCTTTCATGTCTAGATTTCAGAGTCTGTCCCTCATGAACAGGCAGATTTCCATTAATTAATGGCCACAAAGTGCTTTGGAGATGTAAAGTGCTCTATAAAGGCTCTTATTGTGTTGGGAGCGGTGGCGAGGGTGAGAAGGGAAGTATAGAAGTTACCCCACTCGTGCCCAGGCTGTACCTGTTTTATAAAAGAGCACTTTAGTTTCCAGAGCTGTCAGTTGGCATTCTGGGACATGGTGGAGAGTGGGATACAAAACTCGTATAATTTTAAAATGGGGGGGAGGAATGTTTCAAATGAAAAAATAAAATATAGTCTTCAAATTACAAGACTTACAGTTCATCATAATCTGTTAGAAATAGTTCTCTCTCCTTTGCTAGTAAAGTATTTCTCACCCTCGGTTCATCTCATTTTCTTTTCTTCTCTGCAAATACAAACACAAAACCTGCAGTCTTAGGGGCCATTAAAACCTGAATGGGAAAGTTTCTGGGATTTGATCTTTGGATCCCATTATCCTGCAACACCCAACCATCATACATTTTTGTTTCATGTGATAACATAACAACACTTAGGGCTTGTCTACTACACCTGAAATGCTACAGCAGCACAACTGCAGCACTGCACCTGGGCTGGTGGAACGCTACAGTGTAGACACTACCTATGCCAATGGGAAGGGTTCTCCTGTCGGCGCAGGTAATCTACCTCCCCGAGAGGCGGTATCTTGGTCGACAGAAGAATTCTTCTGTCAACCTAGCACTGTCTACAAGGGGATGTAGGTCGGCTTAACTACACCGCTCAGGGAGTGTGGATTTTTCATACACCTGAGCGACGTAGTTAAGATGACCTAATTTTGTAGTGTAGACCAGGCCTTAGTCCTTATATAGCACACTTCACCTATAGACCGCATAGCACTTTACAAAGGAGGGTATTGCTATCCCTCATTTTACAAATGGGGAAACACAGAAAGGGGAAGTGACTTGGTCAAGGTCACACAGCAGGTTAGTGCCATAGCCAGGAATAGAAGCATTGCCCTGACAATGCTTCTCTATAGCAAAATATTTTTAAAAAATCATACATTTGTATGCATTGTTTCTAATCATGTACCATCATATGGCTGTAAGGTATGCCATCATAATTCTGTTTGATCAAGCCTTCTATATACTTTTAACACCTCTTATTTGTCAGGTGTTTTTTTTTTCTCCAGCATCTCTATGGTTAAAGTCAAGTTAAAAAATTGAAAAATCCAGAAGTGACATTGTGGAGAAGAGATGGAAGCTATGGCTTTGAAAGTCAAATGCATGCACTGCCAGCAATCCTCTCAATACAGCCTCTTGCTAAAGAAAGCAAAAACTACTATACTATTCCAGCCATATTGAGATGAATAACACTGATTCTAAAAGACTTCTTTTATTTTGTAAATTAATTTTCTGTTGGCTGGTCTTTTCATCTCTGATATACTACTACATTTATTAACTGGAAAAGATTTAACTAGCTAGCCAATTGCCAATTTGCCTTTTAATAAAATTGTCTCTCTTACAATCTGATTTCCATGTTTCCCATAGCAATGATCTTACATTTGTAAGAGGTCACTAATTGCAGTCTGCTGACGGGATGATTACATACTTATTTACAATAACCTACCAATTACTTCTGGAGATTTTATCATACCCCTTTCATACTATTAACAATGATATTTTGCTGAGCCATTCAGACATTGTGGCATTTTTTGCCCTATGATTATTTCTAGACTGTGTCCCCATTTGCTGGAATATGTTCAAATGCATTACTTCAAAAGAGGAATTTGCTGAAGGTTGCTCTTTGAAATCTGGTGTACCACAGCATTTGGTCCTGAGATCATTTCCTTACAGTCTATTTCTTTCACTCTGGTGCAGTGTTATTTAATGTTTTGGATTTACATTTTATCTGAGCACTCTTGGAATTGTGATGATTTACAGCTCAGATCCCCACGATTTCTGCTTTTATAAACTGATTTCAAGGTATACATGTTAAAAAAAAATCCTTGTAAGTGCTACTTAGCCTGAAATTATTCCTACACTTCCTTTTTTTGTGAAACGATTAAGTAGTAAATTTTTAGCACCTTGGAAACAGATTAAGGGCCCAATCCTGCCACTTGCCAAATGCTTACAGATGCTGAGTGCTTTCAGCTGCCCCTGGAGGAGGAGGAGATGTAATGCACCCTACATTTGTAATGTTCACTGTTAGCTGAAGTTCTATGTTTATGACTAGATTGTGACAGGCTTTACACCTGTGCAGGGGAAACAGGACACTGGACTAGACACACCCCAGATTGATCCAGGATGGCAATGCCTAGAGTAATGGAGAGAAAGCAACCCACATGTGAGCTACCCAGACCTTGAATTTACTCCCCCCGATAGGAGAATGGCAGGGAGTGCCAGGGAATGTGTCCTCTCCTCCCCCAGTGTGCTCACTAGCATTACTGATCCAGCAGACAGGGGTGTCTTAATTTGGTGCAGCAAGTTACTAGTCTCTGGAGTAAGAGGGAAGCAAGGAGGGAACTGTGTGGTGCCTCTGAGAAATAACACGTCCCAGGCTTTCTTGGGGTGTGCAGCTAAAACACCACCTCTTGCTCCAGGCTGTCCATAAAGGCACAATCTAGCTCTTAATTTGCTGCTCCCAGGGAACATGTTACGCTTAGGGCTTGTCTAAACAGTGCATTAGTCCCCACCACCATGTCACCCACTACCTGGCCTTTATGGACCTGCTGGCACACACTAAAAGTTCTCTAGTCCGGAAACAGAAGCACATTAACATGCACTAAGGAACTTTTAGCATGCAACTGCAGGGTCCACATGGGCCAGATTGTGGGTGACGTGCTGGTGATGACTAGAAATTACACACCAATACTGCAGACTAAAGCACCATGTAGACAAGCCCTGAGGTGTCAAGATCTACTTCTGGAGGGCTTGAATTTAGTGCTGACATTATTCTTATTGTTTAGTTTGAGATCGGGGTGCTTGGCTTGAGTGTTGTGTGCGGAAAGAAATATATCAATACATTATAGCTGCAGTTTACGTAAGACTTTTCATTTGTCCATGACTGTCCTTGGGGAGAGAAATTATCTAGTTGTCTCAGCACAGTAGCAGAGACTGAGAGCTCCTGACTTCTAATTCTGCCATGGACTCCCTCTCAGCCGTAGGCAAGTCACTTAACCCCTCTGTCTTCCCATGTGGAAAATAAAACCTACTTCCCAGAAGTGTTGGGAGGATTAATTAATGTTAAGTACTCTACAAATACTACTTGTCCTTATGCAGTAGGCTGCTACAGTCCTGGCTGCTTTACTTTGTACAAAATTCAACTGCAATTTGGTAATTTTAGTTCTCTCCTTTAATTAAGTTTAGTGGTTTCTGGTGTCACACTGTATATAGATTTTGATGTATTCTTTTGACTGTTCCGTTCAAAAAGCACCACAGCATTTAGAAAATTAACAGTCATCCCTCAAGCTACCTCTGACAACAAGGAAATGGCATTAATTCAACACATGGCCCTCATTTTGGAAAACAGAGGCTGATGCAGGGCATGAGATGTGGTGGTTGGCTTTTCAGCAGCAGCTTGTTACCAATGAAAAGCAGTGACGTGCTTTGCTAAGAAGAGCACACAAGCTGCATGTGGAGATGGAAGAATGAAGACAGCTGGGGAATTGTGGGAAGGCACCAGAGGGCTAATGGCACTCAAGTGGCACCACCCTGTGTCCACGTGTTAGCAGCTGACAGGTTATGCTCACTTGATCTGTCGCCCACACCCCCTCTCATGCTGGTCAATGCAAGTTACTGGACTTGAGTGAGGGATTTTGTATGTGGACAAAAGTCAAGTTAAGGGCAACACTCGAGCTATAAAACAAGTTAACTTTTCAGCAAAGACAGACCTTAAGTACTATTTTTCACTGGGGCAAGTTACTGGCACTTTTGGGAGAAAACCTGATCTCGGATTTTTCATCCCAATTTCTAATCCAACAAAGTCTGGGTAAGTATGCAAAGTTGTGAATGACTATCCATACCACATCTCTATGCTGGTCCTCACACCAGTAGCTTGAAATCAGTGAATTATTTTCTTGTTTAACAGCACACCTTCTTGAGTTTGTTTTTAGCGTCTAATTTCATGCCTGAATTATTTGATTGTACTTCTGTTTTGTTATTGCGCAATAATTGCACAGTGCTTTGTGAACTCTTCTGCATAAGGCGTTACATAGATAAAATTGGATTTGATTCATTTGTCTCTGCAGTAGCTTGATGTAGCTTCACCATGATAAATAACACTCCCCCCGACCCGCTATTTTGAAAGAGTCCTAATTGAGTTCAAGGTTTTATAACAAATCAGATCAACTTGACAGGGTTGACATTTTCCTGCAATTAGTCGGTGTGAACAAAGCATGGATGTTCTGCTTCTGCTGGGCATGCACTGGGTCTGGTTCTAATCTCACTTTAAAACAGAAAGGGTAAAGCAGGAGGACTCTATTAACGATAACAGGGTTACAGCTGTATAGTGCTAGAATAAGATTAGAATCAGGCCCACTGAATGTTGTTTTGTAAATTTAGCACCCTTACCAGTTTCGGGGCTTGAGGCAAGGAGCTCCTAGCAGCTCACAGTCAACAGCATAGAGGCTATGGGAACTGCAGCTGAAACTGCATGCCTAGCCTGAGGTTCAGGGACATTAACAACCCATGAGGGCTGCACCACAGTAGCCTGACAGAGAACATGGCTGGGACCACACAGACATGTGCTGTGCCTGATAGGCTCCATGTTTGGAAAGAGGAGGCGTTACTAGGGTTACCATATTTCAACAATCAAAAAAGAGGACGGGAGGAGCCCCGCCCTGGCCCCGCCCCCGTCCTGTCCTAGCCCCGCCCCTGCCCCTTCCACTCCCTCCCACTTCCTGCCCCCTCAGAACCCCCAACCCTCCCCCCCACTCCTTGTCCCCTGACTGCCCCCTCCTGGGACCCCTGCCCCTAACTGCCCCCCAGGACTCCACCCCCTCCCTAAGCCTCCCTGCCTCTTGTCCCCTGACTGCCCCCTCCTGAGACCTTCCCCACATCCTAACTGGCCCCCTAGGACCCTACCCCCTACCTGTCCCCTGACTGCCCCAACCCTTATCCACACCTCCGCCCCCTGACAGCCCCCCCTCCAGAACTCCTGACCCATCTAAACCCCTCTGCTCCCTGTCCCCTGACTGCCCCCTCCTGGGACACCTGCTCCTAACTGCCCTCCAGAACCCCACCCCCTACCTAAGCCTCCCTGTTCCTTATCCCCTAACTGCCCCTTCCTAAGACCCCTCTCCCTAACTGCCCCCCAGGACCCTACCTCCTACCTGTACCCTGACTGCCCAAAACCTTATCCACCCCCCCGAAAGCCCTCCCCAAACTCCCGACCCCCCCCCGCTCCTTGTCCCCTGACTGCCCCCTCCTGGGACCCCTGCTCCTAACTGCCCTCCAGAACCCCACCCCCTACCTAAGCCTCCCTGTGCCTTGTCCCCTAACTGCCCCCTCCTGAGACCCCCCCCGGTACCCTGACTGCCCAAAACCTTACACCCCCAACCCCCAGACAGCCCCTCCCGAACTCCTGACCCATCCAACCCTCCTCCCTGTCTCTTGACTACCCCCCCCGAACCTCCCTGCCGCTTCTCTGACGCCCTGGCCCCCTTACTGTGCTGCAGAGCAGCGTGCTCAGCAGCAGGGGAGGGGAGCAGGGTCGGAGCTCCAGACTGCCGGAGGCCCGAGGCAAACAGCCGGCCGGCGATCTGCGAATGCAGGGAGGGAGGGGGAGGGAGAGAGAGGAGGGGACTGGTCTCAAGTTTCAGGGGAGAGGAGGGGGTAGCGGAGGAGGGGCTCTGGCTGCCGGAGCCCGTGCGAGTGGCACGATCCGGCCGGCTGCCCTGTAAGCCGCGCACGCTCTGCATGGAGTGGGGGGAAGTCCGGACATTGACAAATTCCCCCCGGACGCTATTTTTAACTCAAAAAAGCCGGACATGTCCGGGGGAATCCAGACGAATGGTAACCCTAGGCGTTACTGAAGCTAGAGCCTGATTGGCATGTGTGGATGACCAACTGCAAGCCCTGGAAAGGTTGCATATGGCTTGGACTTGCAAGTTGTGCCAGGCAGGGACCTTGTGACCAGAGAGAGCTGGCTGCAGGTTAGAGCAGTCAAAGGACTGACTAGTAGCAACACTTGGTAGGCCTCTACTGCCCTGGGAGACAGGAAATAGTCAAGACTTGTGGTTGCCAGGGCCTCCAAAGGAGAGTTCTCAGCCTCCCAGCAAGGGACACCCACCTTTTACGTCAGTCTCCAACTTTACCATCTAGACGTGGGGTTTTTAGTGTTGGGGAATTAGTTAGGCATCCTGGATTCCTTTGCATGTTCCCTTACCCTTTTAATTTCTCCCCATCTTTTCCAGACCTAAAATGTTGGTTACCTGTATTTGTTGATTCCCTGTTATAAATTCTAATATCCTAGAGGTAAAAGGGGGTTCTATTAGTTTATGTACACAGTCACTACATGGAGGACCAGGCACAAATACCCCAGTGTCCATTGGTCTGAAGGCAGGTTACAAACTCCATGAAGGAAAAGGAATAAAGGGCTCTATCATCTTTGGAAATCACGGTGCCCCAGGAAGGGCTATATAAAGAAAATATGAACGACAGATGCTAGTTAAACTTAGTCATACTTGAAGTTTCAGGTTCACTTTTATCTGTATGAATAGCATGTTGCCAGCACATGCCCTGATCCAACTCTTAAAGTCAATGGAAAGACTCCTATTGTGTTAGGCCCATTGGGAGGAAGGATGGTTTTATGGTTAAAGCACAAGACTGGGAGTTAGGAAATGTGTCTTCTCTCCCCTTGGCTCATTCATGGATTTCCTGTGTGATCTGGGGCAAGACATGTCCTCTCTCTCTTGCCTTCTTTTTCTGATATGTCACAGGTGAATAATAACACTTCCCTATCTCACAGAGAAAACCACACACACAAAAGGAAGGAAGTGGGTCCTAGAAATATGTAAACACTTAGCAGCAGGTAAGGCATAGACCAGCTGGTTTGCAAATGGCAACAGAGGTCTCAGTAATGCCCATATGGCATCAGTCCCCCTGCTTCAGGGCATGAATGAGCCGCAGCCAACAGCAGGAACTGGGATAAGTGGATGCTGTGCAGACTTGCCATTGCAATCAACCTCTACCTCAAAGCCAGATCAATGTCATGAATGAGGGGATAGTATGCAATGCTTTTTCCCAGTTGTGCTGGAATTTCCTATGATCTCTACTGATATGTTGTTTGTAGTGAGATCCACGAACTTTCAGCTCGCTATATAGATACTGCAAACAAAGGAAGACTGTTTATAGTTGGTCTCAAGCCACCACAATACAGGAGGCTTTAGTGCTGGCAGACTACCAACAAGTGAAAACGAAGTGGAAAGTGTTTTTCCTGTCCTCAGCCGAGTTGTTTGTTGCAGGAAATAACTCTGGTTCCTGAGATTATTCTGTAGTTTTCCTTTCTTCCTGCTTTTCTCTCCCACTCTGTCAGAGTTCCCTCTTCTGTATGAATGAAATCTGAACTGAAATTAAAAAGCCCATTTTCCCAAGGGAATAAGTAGAGTAGTCAGTGATACCCTCTTGCAGTGAATCATAGTCCTCTTATATTATTTTGTTGTGTTTATATCATTGCCACAAGGGAGATGAGTGGGAGCAGGACTACTGAAGAAACAGAAGACCCAATGGTCTTTTACTTGGCAAGCTCTCCAAATGATAAAGGGATAAATTCTAATCAAGTCAAGTTCCCACTGATTTCAAGTATTGCATGATTAAAACCATAGAATTTGGCCTACTGCTAGTAGATGGACTTTTGTCTGAACCTTTTTCATTGTTGTGAGATTTGAGCATGGGCTCATGTGGGAGTAGTAGACTACCCTGATCATTAAAAAGCAACAGAGGGTCCTGTGGCACCTTTGAGACTAACAGAAGTATTGGGAGCATAAGCTTTCGTGGGTAAGAACCTCACTTCTTCAGATGCAAAATGACTTGCATCTGAAGAACTGAGGTTCTTACCCACGAAAGCTTATGCTCCCAAAACTTCTGTTAGTCTCAAAGGTGCCACAGGACCCTCTGTTGCTTTTTACAGATTCAGACTAACACGGCTACCCCTCTGATACTTGATACCCTGATCATTGTTATTCATAAAAAGAGATGTTAGAAGGTCAGCTTTGAGTAGAGCTTGGTTACTGGGGCAACTATGTTCTATTATAGGGATGGTATTAGAACTGGAAGCAGCAAACAGAACACTGCTGGTTACCTTCACAGGCCAGTTCTCCACACCATTTTGAGCCCTGCACTCTCTTGCTACGTATGGCCTTTTTTTTAACCCTTATAACTAATTCCTATTCCAAAATTGAGCCGGTGGGCTCTTCCTTTAAGTACTTTTTTCCCTCCCAGGTTTGGCAGTTCTGTAGCAATGCTTTTAAAGTTCAGAATTCAAAATGCCAGAGAAGATGGCAAGTTATTTACTTAAAAATAAAACTACTACTACTGTTGGGATGAATTGATGGCAGCCTTAGGGTCGGAGGTCCACTTTGCACAGAACAGAAGGAACAAAGTCCTCTTCTTCACACTACTTGTCTTCATAGTGGCAGTGTCTCTCGGCCCTGACTTGTATGGATTGCTCCAGGCCCTTGAAAAGACTTGCTCTCTCTTCGAAGAACACCAAAAATGGTGTTTACAGGTATCAATTGCGGTGGCAGTTTTTATGACATGGACTTGGTATTCTGCATTCTTTTTCACACACTTTGTATTTTGTCTGCAAACAGTTGGGGTGGGAACCTGTTTGGTGTCTATAAAGCAGCTAGAACACCAGGAACTCACCTGAACCATAAAATATACATCACATGGTAACCGCTTAAGGTCCCTACTAAGCTGAATTCCAGCCTAGCAATGAAAGTCTTGGTAGCACATTACCACTTCTCTGAGCCATCTAGTCTGCCACGCTGTTTATTTTTGGTGCGTCTGCTGTTATTGGTAGGTGCAAACAGTTACTTCTTTCAGGTTCTGCTCTATGGTATGGTATTAGTTCTTTAAATTTCTGTAGACTATGAATATTAAAATCAGACAAAATCTGCTGATGACTGCAGAACTTCCAAACCTGAAAAATGTATTTCATTGAACTAAAGCAAACCGAGTGATAATATACAGTAGCATTTATTCTGGCTTTTTTTTTTTTTTTTTTTTTTACTGTTAAAGAAGGCAATGTGGTCAAGAAAACAGGAGACTGGGATTCTATTTCTGGTTCTGCCACTGTTCTGCTGAGTGATCTTGGGTAAGTCACTTCACTGCTCTGTGCCTCAGTTTACCCATAAAAGTAGGAACAACAATATTTATTTTCCGTTGTAAAGCACTGAGACTTACAGCTGAAAAGAGCAAAGTAGCAATGGTGTTAGAATGGGTTGAGTGCTGACAGTGTGTTTTGGTGTCATACTGGACATAAAATGAAAGCTGCCTTCACCCCAAAGAACTGACAATCCAAAAGGTGAAATGGGGAAGGAATGCACTGGGAAGCTCAGAAAGGATGAACATATATGTGTGATTTTACATACACAATGAACAGGTTCTGCTACTTGGTATAAAGTGCTGGAATACGTGTACTTGTACAGCAATTCTTGCCATCCTGAAATCTGCTCTAGTTTTAAAAAAATGAATTAGACAAATAATTATGGTTCTTTAGTTTTTAAATCAATAGTTCTGTCGCTTTTCCACAAAAGATAACTGTGAAATTAGTCCTTTTAAAAAGTGACATTTCACAGCAGGACGCAAGCTTGTAAAATGCCTGCCAAAAAAGAAAGTAATTAAACTGTTATTTTCATTTCTATGGGAAATAACAAAGCTCTTCAGCATACAAGGCCTGACAGAATTGGCTCCATCTGATTGTGGGTTAGCAGGGGATTATATGGCATTTTTTCTCTTTTCACGTCTAAACCCTGGCCTCACCCATTAGCTAATTCTATAGAATAGATTCACTACATACTGTGCAGAACAAAGGATGCAACAAAGAAATAAAAGATTTTGCTTTGAAAGATCCTGTGCTATAGCTGGGAAAAAATAATGCAACCAATATCATGGTTGAAATAGTGAGATTTATTTGTTAGATTGCAGCAGGTAAAATGTTTTGAGCAGCTCAGAGTAATGCAGCATTATGTATCTGCAGATCCCTGTTATCAAAAATGCATGTAATAAATGTGTTATTAAAGGCACATTCTGTCATTTGTAAGGAGTCCCCCTTCAGAGATGCCAACCATTCATTCATTCTTTTCCTCCATCAGCAGCCTTTTAAATCTTGTTCCAAAACCGGTTTCCTCTTCATCTTATTGTTGCCATCTTTTTGTGATACACTTCATGAAGAATTTTTTTTTTTTTTTTTTTTTTTTTTTTTTTTTTACACACACACACACACACACACACTCTGCAGTGTATATGTCCATTCATATGTTCTAGGGAGAGCAAAGAAATTCAGAAACAAATGTTTGGTGACTTATCTAGACAATATTGCTTCTGGGAGGCAGGTGCAAATCTTGTTGGAAAGGGAGTATTCTGCAAATTGGGGGGGAAATGAGAAACATTTCTCAGCAAAGATCACCTCATAAGAGCTTCTGTCTTGGACTCAAGAACCAGGCAACTGAAGGTTAAGAACATAAGACCGGAAATACTGGGTCAGACCAAAGGTCCATCTTGCTCAGTATCCAGTCTTCTGACAGTAGCCAATGCCAGGTGCCCCAGAGGGAATGAACAGAACAGGTAATCATCAAGTGATCCATCCCCTGTCACCCATTCCCAGCATCTGGCAAACAGAGGCTAGGAACACCATCCCTGCCCATCCTGGCTAATAGCTATTGATGGACGTATCCTCCATGAATTTATCTAGTTCTTTTTTGAACCTGGTTATAGTCTTGGCCTTCACAACATCCTCTGGAAAGAGTTCCACAGATTGACTGGGTGTTGTGTGAAGAAGTACTTCCTTTTGTTTGTTTTAAACTTGCTGCCTATTAATTTCATTTGGTGACCCCCAGTTCTTGTGTTATGAAAAGGAGTAAATAACACTTCCTTATTTACTTTTTCCACACCAGTCATGATTTTATAGACCTCAATCATATCCTCCCTTAGTCATCTCTTTTCCAAGCAGAAAAGTCCCAGTCTTATTAATCTCTCCACATACGGAAGCCATTCCATATCCCTAATAATTTTTGTTGCCCTTTTCTGAACCTTTTCCCATTCCAATATAAGGTTCCTGACTAAAACAGAAGTGGACAGAGAGGCCTAGAACTTTACAGTCAGAAATGCATTGTACATATCATGACCATTAAATATATTACTCATGACCATGACCATTAGTGTCAGTAGCGTAACAACTCAGACCCTTCCGCTTCCCATCAACAGGCCCCTATCACTTGAGCTAAAATAAAGCCTTCTTTAGCTGCAGCAGTATCAGGCCCTGTGTTTTACATTTGGGTCTTTCCATTTCCACCCAGTATTTCCACACACTAGACAATACATTATAGTA
The DNA here is from genome assembly GCF_027887155.1 of Malaclemys terrapin pileata. Classification (NCBI taxonomy): domain Eukaryota; kingdom Metazoa; phylum Chordata; order Testudines; family Emydidae; genus Malaclemys; species Malaclemys terrapin. The sequence continues at coordinate 82,134,113 of NC_071513.1, read as the reverse complement.
GCTCAGTAGAAACAAATACCATGGCTCACCATATGCATTACTCCCTAACCCTAGGTTAGTCCTTTTCTATCTTCTTTATGTCAATGGACAGTTAGTTGAATTATTCAGATTAATTATATCCAAATCAGGTTGAAGCAAGCATGACAACCTTCCTCTAATCAATCTAGGGCACTCCGAGATAAGCATTACAGCTGTGAGAAACTCCATGTTTTGCTTAGCAGGGTTCATAGGAATATTTTAATTGGTTTCATTTCATGTGGGTTTATATCTCCTGAAATTTGCTTTGAGTTTTGGCTTTGCACTTCTCTGCTTGAATTGCTAAATCATTCCACACATTGAACAGTTTCAAATAGCTGCATTTAAATAGCAGCATGGCTTGGATGCCTTGGGTACATAGTCAGGGCAGCCAATCTGTGCGGTCACTTGCCACTACAGATGTTAACGCAGCTACGCTACTGTTTTTAGCATGCTCGCTCAATGAGAGCTCAGATGTGCAAAGTCTCACTCACTGGGTGTGAGACTCACTCATTAGCATGCTATCTCACTCTCATACAATTCCTAAGCTTATCTCACTCATTTTGAGTAAATATATAAAGATTTAAAATATGTTTACTTGGGCACTGAAAGAAACAACAATACATCCGGGGCCTCAGGCCTGGGGTGCAGAGCTTGGAAAGCCATTTTCCAAGCTTGTGTACTCTGCTAACCATGGAGAATACAGACCCACATTCTATAGAGCCCTGCAAATCCGCGGTATCTGCTTTATATCCGTGGACCATTTTTGCAGATAGCTGCTCAGATACGGATACAAATTTTGTATCCGTGCAAGGCTCTGAAGGTAAGAGCTGGGAGGGCAGTTGTGAGGAACCATGGTGCGGACCCTCTACCTGCCCTGGACGTTGGGCCTGGAGGGCAGGGACACGAGCTGGGGGCTGATTGGGCCCCCCCACCCAGGGGAGGGTCCGCTGCTGCTCCCAAAGCTCCCAGTGGGTGGCCTGAGGGGCAGGGACATGGGCCAGAGGATGCTTGGGCCCCCCGCCCACGGCAAGTGGAGGGTTTGCCATGGCTCCCCACAGCTGCCAGCATAGCTCTTCCCGACCCAGCTCCGCAGCTGCAGCCTGGCAGCTGTGGGAAGCCGCGGTGGACTCTCCACCTGCCCTGTGCGGGGTGCCCAGGCAGCCCGCAGGCAGCTCCACAGGTCACCGCACAGCAGTGACCAGTGGCGCCGGAATGGGGGGACCGAGGGTGCCTCACCCATCCATTCTTCTCAGGGGTGGACTCCTCCCCCTTCTCCTCTTCCCCCCCTGAGCCCCCTCCCTTATTCATGGCCAGGCCAGCGTGGAGACTAGCCCAGGAGCCATGGGGAGCTGCGGTGGACACTCCATCTGTCCGTGGTGTGGGAGGGGCTGAGATCAGCCCCCGGCCGTATCCTTGCCTCCTAGGCTCCCTGCCCAGCCGAGGGCCGGTGGAGGGTCCGCGACTCCACTCCAGATCCCCATAGCTGCCCGCGCGGCTTCCCCCAACCCGGCTCCGGCAGGGTGGGAGGGGCTGTGCCTCGGTGCCTCAGCCCAGCCACAGTAAGTAGAACCCTGCAAATCCACAGATATTTGCATCCACATACGCGGATATCTGCAGACAATTTTTGCGGCTCGGATGTGGAGACACAATTTTTTATCTGCGCAGGGCTCTATCTATACATGCATCAAAGGAGGCTACATGAGGAAGGGGTGGGAAGAATTGTTGTGTGTGAGAATACTTGACAATCCAAAAAAACACAAGTTTACCCCAAAAATGAGCAGGACTTCATTGAAAGTTTGTGGGTTCTGCAAAATACAGTTCAAAATTTAAACCACACTGGACAAATTCATGGCCCTTCATTGTCCTGGTAGCAGGCAAGACTTCTTTTTTTAAATATGCAATGTGTTGCTGGGAGCTGTCCTGTGGCCATCAAGAAGACAAAGATGTAATTTGTCATCTGGAAAGTGAAATACACTGCACAAATAGCAGAGCAGTGTCTTCACAACCACAAATTCCTTTTGTACCTTTGGTGAATCCCCTCCCTGATAAAGGAAATTGACTGTTTAATAATTATGGTTTGCATTGCATATAGAATTCTTGTGTGCCCTCGACTATAGTCTGAATTAGGACATTTAAGTGTTTCATATGCACTATTAAGCACTTTACATTTTAAAACGAACTATTAAGTGCTGGTTGGATTAAAAACCTGGACTATTGAATGTCACCAAGGACCAAAGATGAGATGCCGTAAGTAATGATCTAACACACCACATGGAAAGTCTAACTCTTTGGGACGTACCCACAGGCAAGGGCAGTGTACGGAGCCCTCTGCCCCGCCACTCCCCGAGGGGCCGCAGGGACGAGGTGCCATCCACCTCCCAGAGCCCTGCCGCCCCGGTGTGCACCGCTGCCACCCCGGAGCTGCTCCAGGTAAGCAGCGCCGAACCAGAGCCGGCACCCCTCCTGCACCCTGCTCCCCAGCTCCCTGCCCTGAGCCCCCTGCTACACCGTGCACCCCTCTTACACCCCAGCCCCTGCCTGGAGCCCCCAGCTGCACCCCGCACCCCTCCTGCACCCCAACCCCCTGCCCTGAGCCCTCTGCCTGCACCCCAACCACCTGCTGCACCCTGCAACCCTCCTGCATCCCAACCCCCTGCCCTGAGCCCCCTCCTGCACTCCTCCCTGCACCGAGCCCCCTCCTGCACTCCACACCCCCTCCTGCACCCCAACCCCCTTCCCTGAGCCCTCTCATAAACCCTGCACCCCTCCTCTGCCCCAACCCACCCCTTGCCCTGAGCCCCTTCCTGCACACCACCCCCCCTCCCACACCCCGTATTCCCTCCCACACCCCAACCCTCTACATTCATAGCCCTGCATGCAATTTCCCCAAGCAGATGTGGCCCTCAGGCCAAAAAGTTTGCCCACCCCTGTCCTATGGTAATGTCCCGTAGTAAAAGGTCAGAATAATTGCTTTGGGACACATGGGCAGAGTGTTTCAGTAGGGTTACCATCTGTCCGTATTTCCCCGGACATGTCCGGCTTTTGCGTCTCTAAATAGCCGTCCGAGAGGAATTGGTAACAAGGTTAAAATGTCCAGGGGTTTTTTCTCCCTTGCCTCCCTCCCTCCCTTCCATGCAGAATGCGACTGCTGATTGGGTGGCTGGGCCGATTGAGCCGCTCCCATTGGCCTCCAGCAGCCAGAGCCCTCCCCTGCTCCCCCCTCCCTCTGTCTGCAGCCCTATGTAACACACAAACCGACCCACCAGGCAGCGTGTTTTGCCTACACGTGGAGCCAGAATGGTGAGGGGAGTCCGGGAGGTGGGCAGTCAGGGAGCGGGGGAGTGTTGGATGGGTTCCCGGCCTCCACCTGCCACCCCCCCCTCCGTGGGCACCCCCCTCTCTGCCTGCCTCTCCCTTGCCTGCTTGTACTGCCAGAGCCAACAGCAACTGCTGTCTGCTGCCCCCGGGTCCTAGCGTCCCCCATCTACTAATGGGAAGACAGGCTGCCCTTACCCTGCCCTTCCACCCTAGCCCTGAGCCTCTCCAACGTCCCAAACCCCTCAGCCCCAGCCCTCATCCCCCCACACCCTAATTCTCTGCCCCAGCCCTGAGCCTCCTCCTGCATCATGAACCCCTCATCCTCAGACCCACAGCCCTCACCCCTGCATCCCCTCCTATCCCCAAACCCCCTCCCCCTTCCCACCAAAATTTCTACAACCCTGCCACCCATGCGAGTGGATAAGGATCGGGGCAGTCAGGGGACAGATAGGATCCTAGGGGGGCAGTTAGGGTGGGGGTTCTCAGCTGGGGCCAGTCAGGGGACAAGAAGCAGGGGGGTTGGGGTTCCGAGGGGGACAGTCAGGGGGTGGGAAGTGGGAGGGAGTAGATGGGGCCGGGGCTTCCCCCGCCCCCCCTCCCAAGTGTCCTCTTTTTTGATTGTGGAAATATGGTAACCCTAGTTTCAGCATTCACTCACTCCCAGTTATTTCGGAACATATATGGATTTGCCCAGTCTGTCCCTAAACATGTATGATATCTGTTTAATACCTAGACTTTAGAGTCTCCATATTTAGCCTGGGGCCTGCTATATTCTTACTTCCTAGCTGCCATTTCCAGTACTTTAGAAGTAGCAAACACAACTATTACAGATACAGGCAGAGAAGGGCTTTTGGCATTAGCCTTTAAAAGACAACAATGTTTACTTTATACTTTAAAATCCACTATGCACAAATGTGTTTGATTGACCCTTTTCAATATTCAATACTCAATTAATTAGGTATTATTGCTCCAGCCAACTGACAAAATGTACAACCCGGGCTATTTGTAAGTAATGGAACAATGTTACTAAAATACTTTCACATTAGCAAGATCCATTCGGACTTATCTATATTCTCTCATCCAATTATATTGTTGTCAGCCTGATACATTTTTTTCCTTGAATGGCTAGGTATGCAACTGCACTGAAAATCAGAGATGACATCTTGTAAACATAGATCCCTGTTCTGCCACTTTACTCACTTTAAGTAGTACCTTACTCCACAAGTTATCTCACTGAGTTCAGTGGAACTCACCAGGGAGCGAGGTACTACTTAGTAGTAAGACTTCAACTGGCTTTTATAAGCCCAGTTTTGCTAATGCCAGTATTCCTTTGAACTGAATTGGTGGAGATGCTTATTCTAAATTTCTTCAGTGCACTACAAAAAAAGGCAGGGTTTTATCTTTGCTTGGCAACATTTTGTCATAATGTGTCACAAAACCAGCTCTCATGGGTGACTAGAAGTTCCCTTTATCTACCAAACACTAAGTATTCAAAGGTACTGGAAGAAGTACGTTTTGCAGTCACATGGAAACTAGAACTATAGAAACAGGAAGGGTTTGGATTCCTGAATTTTTGTGTCAGACATTAGGTTTCTGCCTAATAGTTAAATGACACAGGGCCCAAGTTTGCCATTCTTTGTCAGGCAAAACTTCCAATGAAATTGATGGAGTACTGACCAAATAATGACTGCAGAACTGGATCCATATAGTCATTTCCTCTCTGTCCCACATATTTGTTTCCATGTTTCTCTGCTGTAGCCGCCCAAATCCATTCACATGCTTACTTGCGTAGGTAGGCCTGGCCTGACATGAGTAATTAAACACATGGGGGAGGCCTCGTTCTTTGGAAGAAAGGATTAGGGAGGTAAATGAATCATCAGGTTGAAAACAGAATGTTTGTGCTAAGAATCCCAATAACTTGTGTGCCAATCACTTTGAAAAAGATCGAGGTAAAATCCTGGCCCTGTTGAAATCAATAGAAAAAATCCCACCAACTTCAATAGGGCAAGGTTTTCACCACAAATATCCACAAATAATTTCTACAGGAAATGTATAAAGTACAACTATTCAACTCTTAAGACAGATTCTGAGCTGGTCTAAAGCAACATAGCTCCAATTAAGTCAGCAAAGCCTACGTACATCAGCTGAGGATCCAGCCATAGTCCCAAAACTTGTATCTTTGCATAGCACAACTCTCTCTCTAAAGCCTCTCTACAAATTTAATCTCTGGGATCACATCTGATATTTCAGGTGGAGCACTTTCTTTCACTGAACCAAAAATTAATTTCTTAGGACACATCTTCCACAGATTACCTTTTTATGGTTTCAGTCTAAAATAAAAATAAAGCTGTTCAAAATTCAAACTGGATAATATAATACTTTCAAATACTTTGAACTATGTACCACACAAGTAACTAAATTATTGGTATTTCTACATTAAACCTTTTCTTCCATCCATTTAAGCATTAATGTTGTCTTGCAGTTGTAAACTGGAAAAATTTAGAAAAGTTTAGAAAAATTAAGTATCATTTCCATTGCAGCAAGCAGATGTGGTATCATGCACTGTCTACAAACTATTTTCCTGCCTTCTGTTGAAAACATAGCCATGAACTGTGCCAATGTAGACTCACAGAATAGGGCAGGCTTTGCTTTTCCACTCTGACATATGGATATTATGGTCTCGCAGTAGGGAGACCATAGTTAATGTTGCATCAGAATTTTCTGTTTTACGGGATGAATCATGCCACAGGGAATTTGAATCAAATTACAGCCACTAATTACTGTGTGTGTGGAATGCTCTCCAATGTGCTGTTTGTGTTTGTACGTTGGTGGATTTTTGTTGTTTTCTTTTTAAAGGAAAAATGGGAAAAGGAACACTGGAACAGCCTGACTCCCACCCCCCACACACAATGCATGTTTTTTGCCCCATGCTGCTGTCCGAGCAGTAACTTGGTGACATTGGAGATAATCGGCCATTCATCAGTCACTCCCTCCAGTTCACCTGCATACTTGGAGAGAGTCACTATTGCCCTGGTTGTCATGGGAATGGCTGCCTTTGACAACCAATTTGCCTCAGACAACCACAATATTATTACAAAGGAGGGACCCAGGAGGAGCTGTAATGAAAGCAGGTTGGGTCTAAATAAGTTCCTGCGGGTTTGTACTATGGTACATTACACGGTTTCTTTTCAAAGGGTAATTGTTATTTTCTTCAAAAAAAGGTTACATTAAAATAAGATAAAACATACAGAAAAAACCTGGAATTTTGTATCTGCCTCTTACAAATTGGGGGGTTACGGCTTTCTGAATATTTCTCTTTTTAAAAAAGTGGAACATTATAGCTACCAGCTCCTACTCAATTTTCTGTTATACATTATTTTAAAGATGTAATTTAGAAGTTGCAGTAAACCAGAAGTTGCATTCAAAATGTTTTGTTTGAATTCAGTTTAATTTAATCGCTTTCAATATATTGGTCAATATGGCACTGACCGGTAAAGTTATGGAGCTTCAAAAATTTTACAATAGCAATAAAATATACATTGAAGGCCACAAATGCTTAAGTGCTTTATTATTTAAAAAGCACATATATAAAAGATATTCCTTTTATTAAAAACAAAAATTCACAAACAAAAAGCTTCATTTGTTTTATGAGAGCAACCTTAACTGAACAAAAAATTGGGAAATACAAAGTTAAGGATTAAAAAGCTGCACTCAGGTTAGGAAATGCCAAATGAACATTGCCCATACAAGCTTAATTCAGCTCCATTGCACATATGCATTAGGATACAATCTTTAATTGCATAAAGAAATAACTATCTATGAAAAATTTGATGTCTGTGACTTTCCCAGGATCACATAGGAACTCAGGGGCAGAGGCATGGATAGAATCCAAGTCTCCATGTCAGCATTCAACTGCCTTAACCAAGAAAATATCATTTCTGTTTCTGCAATCACCTTCCTCATTCACTACAAACCTTCCAACTTCTGCACAAAAGAGGTAAGGGTCCTACAGACAGCAGACTCCTGCACTATACAACCCCGATTCATCCCCTGAGCAGATCCATCCTGTGCAATGAATGAAGAACCAGGGGCAAAAAGAATATGGGATAATGTAATAAAAGACTATCATAATGCACACATACAAGGGGAGCAAATTAAGGTTGCAAGAACAACGTTCATTCTGGCATTTCCAAACTTGAGAGTGCTTGATTTGCAACCTTTTAATACTTTTTAATTCTTAACTTTCTATTTCTATTCATTTTTTTATTGTTGAGTTTATTGAGAAGAGCAACCTTAATGTTAAATTAAGTTTTTTGTTGTGACTATAATTTGAGATGGTATGCAAGTCAATGGTGAATTATGTCCTATCACAGTTATTCATGAGTCTTTTGCCATCCTTTTCTGCAAACTTTCTGAAAAATATGTGGGCCCTTACTGTCCTTAACTTCATTTTGCCATTGTGGTGTCAGCAGTAGTTAAATAGGGAAGGCCATCTACTGTACTCACTTATCACCAAATTATGACTGACCATAGTGCAGTCACCCACTGGGGAGCAAAGGGGAGTAAGACCCCTCTGTACAACCACACTAATGCTCAGTTACAAGATGTATAAATCCTGTGCTGCAAAAGCAAAAGAGTTAATGGACAAAACAACTACTTCCGCACCTGGTTACTAATTAACTGACTAGCTTCAGTTCAGGCAGAAGTGGGTGGCTGCCAGAGAGGGTGTGAACTACCTCAGGGAAGTTCCTCAGCAGTGGTCTGGCAAGGAGCTATCTAAGGAACTGTTCCAGAAACCCTACAGGGAGCAGGATGAAATTGCTGGTGAACAACTATGCAGATATTCCTTACACTCCCTCCACAAGGGGCGGGGGAGGAACTGAACATTAAGGTCCTCATATGCATCCAAAGAAGTGGGCTGTAGTCCACGAAAGCTTATGCTCTAATAAATTTGTTAGTCTCTAAGGTGCCACAAGTACTCCTGTTCTTTTTATTAGGTCCTCATTTGTCAAACCCTTGGGAAAATTACGATGCAAGGACCTGCTTAAGACAGAAGACCATGAGAATGGGGTCTTTATGGAGGACCAAGTCCCCTCCCATGTTCCCTGCTTCCTAGATGGAGTGCAGCAAGGTTGAGCAACATCTGCTTGCCAAATACTCCCCCTGTAAACACAGGGGCATGGAAGTGGAAAATTGAGGAGAGCCTTCGCTCTGCCTTCTGACCTCCCCATTCACCAGGTAGCACAGCTGTTTGTAGACTGGGGTAGACATCACTATCTTGCCTTCATTCACTTCATATATTGAAGATCACCTCGGCAACTATGAGAGCTAGAGATGTAAATAAACAAATAAATGTTTAGGTTCTGGAGCCCAATTATGTAGCAATTAAAAAAAGCAATTAAATAGTGATTTGCACAGCCACATAAGCAGGGCCGGCTCCAGACACCAGCTTGCCAAGCAGGTGCTTGGGGCAGCCACTCTGGAGAGGGACGGCACGTCCAGCTATTCGGCGGCAATTCGGCAGACGGTCCCTCACTCCCACTTGGAGCGAAGGACCTTCCGCCGAATTGCTGCCACAGATTGCAATTGCGGCTTTTTTTTTTTTTTTTTTTCCCCCCCGCTTGGGGCGGCAAAAACCCTGGAGCCGGCCCTGCACATAAGGACATTGTGTGTTATATATGTATGCTAAACAAGATCAACCCACATATAACACAGAAAGGAGGTAATGCCGGTCATGTAGTCAGTGGCATGAATTTATGCTCAGCCATATTTTATATTTACTGTATAGTAGCCATCTTTTGCTGCAACAGCAAAATAAGGATGGCACAAGGGAGAACTTCAAAATCTTTATTTTCTTTATGGTTAGTACTGAACTTCAAACAGTTTCTCTCTCAGACAGATAGAACCACATCAGCCTAGTCTTTGGGAGCCATTTTCAGGAGCAGAATGTTCAGGAATCTGCATGTTTTGTAAGTGAGCAGAATCCCTTTGTCAGTAACAATGTTTCCCACAGCACCAAGTATGTCCACAAAGTAACCACTTTGACAAGTCAAAGGGACCAACAAATTTTGTTAGTCAGCTAGTACTGCCTTCCAATTTCTGAATGGGAATTATTGTGCAAATCTTCTACGACTCGGAGAGGATAGTGGCTCATTTGACAAGAGAAGTATTTTGTATGCCATACTGTATTAAATCTAGCTAACTAGAAATGCTTTTGCCATAGAGATGTCACTGAATTTATATAAAATGGCAAAATCCAGCCCCATGTACTAATATAACCATCCCTGTATGCCAATAATGTATGTCACTCAGTACTGTATTGTACTTCTCCATAAACTGGAACCTTTCCAGAGAATATATAATTAAGCTTGTTTGACAGGTATATTCAATGAGCCTAATGATTTGGAAACATTTTAATGTGGAATTTAGAGCATTACTGTATGTCACAAATTGTATAGCAGATGTGAGGTGCTGCTGGATCATAATTTGCCACTTGCTACAGCTTCCTGTGAGTCAGGTGCCTATTTTTGTTTCCTTGACTTTAAAGGAGGCAAAGAAAAGGTAGCCATTAGAGATGTCTGGAACTAGGGTGACCAGATGTCCCAATTTTATAGGGACAGTCCTGATTTTGGGGTCTTTTTCTTATATAGGCTCCTATTACCCCCCACCCCTGTCCCGATTTTTCACACTTGCTGTCTGGTCACCCTAACTGGAACATTTTTTCCAAAATTTCATTATGGTGAAATATACTGTTTCATCTAAGTTGACCAGTTTCCACAGAACTTTTGTTGGGAAGGGTTTTGGGCCCAGGGAGAGAGAGAGGCTATATAGCTCCCTGCTTGTCCTGACTTAGAGTGGTCTGGAACGAAAAACTGCTCTGAATCAGGAAGAGCAGGGACTTAAACCTGGGTCTCCTATATCCCAGGCCAGTGCACTAACCACCTGGGGAGAAAGAGAAAGACACTCTCCTCCTCTCCCTCTTGAAAACACGTGAAAGGTTTTGTTTTCCTTCCAGGGTAGAACAAAAATAAAATTTAAAAACCCTAAAAGTGCTTCAAAATGGAATTATTACCCTCCTGCTTCAGTGGTTCTCAAACTTTTGTACTGGTGACCCCTTTCACACAGCAAGCCCCTGAGTGCGACCCCCCCCCCCTTATAAATATATTTTAAAGTGTTTTTAATTTAACACCATTATAAATGCTGGGGGCAAAGCAGGGTTTGGGGTGGAGGTTGACAGCTCGTGACCCCCCATGTAATAACCTCATGACCCCCTGAGGGGTCCTGGCCCCCAGTTTGAGAACTCCTGTACTAGATCTGAGAGCATAAGCTTTCGTGGGTAAGAACCACAGGTTCTTACCCACGAAAGCTTATGCTCCTAATACTTCTGTTAGTCTTAAAGATGCCACAGGACCCTCTGTTGCTTTTTACAGATTCAAAGTAACGTGGCTACCCCTCTGATACTGTACTAGATCTATTAGCCATATCTACATATCCCCTTCACTTTCTGTCTGAAACCTTAATTTATAAACCTTTATTTGTGGAACATGCAAAAAGAGATACATTTTCAATCTGTGTGCCTGTTAATTGCAAAAGTTTTATTTACTGCAGTCATAAGCACCACAGAGGTACTTATACATAGATAAAATAAATACCTTTGACAGAGTATGCACCGTACTGTAGCTCTTCATGCATCATTTTGAAAGCGTATGCATTACCTTAGTAGCCAGAATGCAGGAAAAAACAGGCCAGGTCTACACTAGGAAATGAGGCATGTCTTAAACACATTAGCAAACGTGTTAATATCCTAACGTAGACAAGGTGCATTGTAGTTTTAACATTTTAGTTGGTTAAGTTTAGAGTTTACCTTGACCAACTAATACATTAAAACTACAATGTGCCTTGTTTACATTAGTATTTAACATTGTTACTTACCGTGTTAAAAACACACATTTTCTCCTAGTGAAGACAAGGCCTTATGCTAGTGTAAATCCAGAGTAACTCCCATTGAAGCCAACAGTCCTAATTCTCTTCAGTGAAACACCACTGATTGCTGTGGAGTTACTCCCAATTTACACTGGGGTAACTCAGGGCTTGCATACACAAACATTTAGTTCTTGGCAAGCTTGATTGTAACTCTACCCCACACTAAGCGTCGGTGTGGATCCTGCTGATGTGTACTAACAGTTCCCTAGTGCGCTTCGATCTACTCCACTTTGAAACCCAGTAGATAGATCAAAGCACACTAGGAACCCATTAGTGCATAGTACACAGACACTTAGTGTGCGGCAAGCTAGGACAGTATAGATTTACATCCCAGCTTGCTGCAAACTAAATGTTAATGGAAACAAGCCCTCAGAGGAGAGCCAGGCACATGAACATTATGAAGTTATTGGTGCAGGACTGGTGTACATGAGATCAAAATCAAGCCAAATATATAGTGTGTGGTGTAGATACTAAACAGTTTTTATTAACACAAGTGTGGGACGGGTTTATGAGTGGTGGAGGCAGTTTTTCAGGTCTCCTCAAAGTGGTAGCAATAAAAATTTCATAGCAGTGCAAACCAGTACAAATGTTGTTTATTCAGTTATTCATTTTTCATTTTAATTTTATGTCTCCGTCCTCCTGTTTCAAGTATGTTAATTACGATGGCTCCAGTCATTGGGCCAACTTCAGTGTAAATCCAGAGTAAGTCCATTGGCTTTGCTGGAGTAGCTCTGGATCTTCACCCATTTAAGTGAGGTCAGATTTTGAAGAAAGTCAGGCTTATTTTGGAAGTTTCCCCATGCCTGAGGATTAACTCTACAAAGACTTCAGGTTAGGGGGCTTTGGAAAAAATTATGGCATTTGGATGGGAGGGGCTTATTAACATTCCCACCTGCCATACAAAGGTATTCATAATATGAATCTCTGAATTTACGTGATGGCTGCTATGACTACTGTATGAAGTATAATATGTGGGGATGGAAGACAAGTCCTGAAATCAGTGAGGAAGCTTTTCCTCACAACATTGCCATTTCTCTGGAAGCATGAAATACCTGAAATCTCATGAGAGTATTTTCTCTTATTTCCAAACCAATTTGCAGACCAAAGAGTATTTCCTAATGTTTAGAGAAGCATTTAAAATTGTGTGAGTTTATCCAAACCTGACAGAATCAGCCGAAGTTTGCTTATAACATCTAAACACCTCACTTATAGGGTGTTGTACTTCCATGTATATTTCATAGACTCCACATGCAAAACAATATTTAAAAAAAACCATGGGACTGGGAGTACATCTTCCCCTGAATTTGCACAGCGCAGAGCACAATATTAGTGCTCAGTTAATAAACTACTAACCCTTCTACATGACAATATTGTATCTTAATTGTGTTTAAACAATTTTTGGCCATAGCCTAGTGCTGCTCACGCAATGCACACTGTAATGCATGGAAGAAATTACTTGCAATAATGGGTGCAAAAATTACTTACCTGGTGGTAATATCATAAATGGCCTTGAATGTTTGCAAAGCTCCATTCTCAGAGTGCAGCAAATATTTCCCATAAAGTATTTTGCAGGTGTGGCCAAAGGCATTTCCCCTCCCCCCATCAGCTCCTGACAAGGAGTGTGACTTATGTTGTCCAATGCAGGGATCTTGACACAATTCTCTCTCTCTCTCTGACCTTGAGGTTAGATTAGATTGCTGTAATGTTCTCTGTGTGGGGCTACCTTTTGAGACAATTCAGAAACTGAAGCTAGTGCAGAATGCAGTGGACAGCTTATTACGCAACTTCATGTCAACAGCTTGTCACTCCAATGTTCTGGAATATGCACTGGCTGCCAGCAGGTTTCTGGGTGGACTACAAGGTGTTACAGTCATGGTTTGGGACCTGATTACCTGAGAGATTGAGTCATAAAGTTTAGGGACAGAAGGGACCACCAGCTCATCTTGTCTCACCTCCTGTATATCACAGGCTACCAACACCACCCAGCGCCCACACACTAAACCTGACACCCAAAGTCAGATCAAAGTATTATAGGTCACAGGAGATTAGATTATTGGTGCCACAGGCATAGAATAGGAGGGTCAAAGGTGCATCAGTGCCTGAGGTCCCAGCATTGTCAGGGAATTAATATCCAACCTAAATCTCCCTTGCTGCAATTTAAGCTCATTGCCTCTTGTCTTATCCTCAGAGGTTAAGGAGAACAATTTTTCTCCCTCCTCCTTGTAACAACCTTTTATGTACTTGAAAACTGTTATCATGTCCCCTCTCAGTCTTCTCTTCTCCAGAAGAAATAAATCGAATTTTTTCAATCTTCTCTCATAAGTCATGTTTTCTACACCTTTAATCATTTTTGTTGCTTTTCCCTGGAGTTTCTCCAATTTGTTCACATCTTTCCTGAAACAGCCCAGAACTGAACACAATACTCTAGTTGAGGCCTAATTAGCGTGGAGAAAGCAGAATTTTCCTGTCTTGCTTACAACACTCCTGCTAATAAATCCCAGAATGGTGTTTGCTTTTTTTGCAACAGTGTTACACTAGGATCTCATTTGCCTTTTTCCTCATAGTCATCCTGTGATCAATGCACATACCCAGGCAATCGGCTCTGTTGTTTCCAACTAATGAACCCCCAGTTTATGAGAGAAATTCTTATTAAACCCTAAGTGTATATGACCCTGTACTGTGTAATTCTGAATTTAATCCCATTTCTGTCTCTCCAGTCTTCAAGGTCATCCAGATCTTCCTGTATAATATTCCGATCCTCCTCTGTATTGACGATGCCTCCCAACTTTGAATCATCAGCAAACTTCATAGATGCACATTTACATTTTGTGTCAAGATCATTCATAAAAATATTAAATGAGATTGATTCTAAGACGGATCCTTGAGGTACTACACTAGTAACCTTCCTCTAGTCTGATACAGATTTTCCCTAATTTAACTAAGAGTGTCCCATGAAGTACCATGTCAAATGCTTCACTGAAGTCCAAAGTATATTAGATCTACTGCACTTCCTTTCTCTAAACAATCAGTTATTTTCCTTAAAGGAGGACATAAGGTTCATAGATTTCAAGACCAGAAGGAATCACTGTGATCATCTAGTCTGACCTCCTGTATAACACAGGCCATAGAATTGGCCCCAAATAGTTCCTAGAGCAGGTCTTTCAGAAAAAACATCCAATCTTGATTTTAAAATGGTTAATGAAGAATAATCTACCACAACCCTTGATAAATTGTTCAAATGTTTAAAAAATTTACACCTTATTTCCAGTCTGAATTTGTCTAACTTCATCTTTCAGCCATAGGATCATGTTATACCCTTATCTGCTAGATTAAAGAGCCATTATTAAATATTTGTTCCCCATGTCAGTACTTACAGACTAATCAAGTCATCCCTTAACCTTCTTTTTGTTAAGATAAATAGATTGAGCTCTTTGAATCTATCACCATAAGATTTTCTAATCTTTTAATCATTCTTGTGGCTCTTCTCTGAACCCTCTCCAATTTATCAGGTTAGTCTGACATAATCTACCTTTGGTAAAACAATGTTGCATTACATCCTCTTTTCCCATTTACCTCTATGAATTTAATTAGTCTTTCCTTCACAATTTATTCTAAAGTCTTGCATTCTACTGATGTCAGACAAACAGGCCTGAGTTCCTGGATCACTGTTTATAAGATATGATATTAGCGATTCTCTACTCATATGGTACTATCCCCAAATAGATACATTGATTCAAAATCCTTGCTACCAGACTAGCACTCTCATGTGCTGTTCTTTCAGTATTCTGGAATGGAAATTATCTGGCCCCCCTGGTTTGAGCACATTAAGCTCTATGTTTTTCTTCCATCTCAGATGTGGTAATTTCTATTTCTAGGCACTCATTTCCATCAGTCGTACTGCCTTCATGCATATTAATTAATTAATCCATATTATCATCCTTATTAAAAACCAAAGCGAAGTACTCACGTGGTCACACTTGTGATCAGTGGGGATGCTCAAGCTGATGTTCCCACACTCCATAGAGGAACGGAATGCTAGAAGGGCATTCTGCAAGAGGAGTCTTCGACTTTCCAACTCCTTGCCCACCTTGGTCTTCTAGAGCTCAGATTTGTTAACCTTCTAGACACACTGAAAAACTTATCTATCCCCTCCCCCAACACACACACACACACACACACTTCTGGGGTTAGAGTGGCCCCAAGGACTGGAGAGGTTTGAGTTAACTATATTATTAAATAAATATCCATCTGCAAATATAATTATGTGCGAAGTCAGAACATTTCTTTCTGTTGTATATCTTAAGTATGCCCAGGAGATAGGATGGGCACATATAGAGGCTTTTATAAACCTAAATAAAGAGCTTTATAAGCTTAATGGTGATCACTGTATCCACCAGTGAAATGCATCCACCACGGGGGCAAAACTCATTTGTGTCCATTTAATAATTCACAATATAACCCAACATTGTAGGGCAAGCAGTGAAGAAAAATGCCTTACCCACTTAAAACTGCAAAAGGAGTTTAAGGAGGCAGAATGTAATTATCCATGTTGGCACTGGGCCAGGACACCAGACTCTACACCACTGCTGACACAGAAAGAGACTTGGGAACATCACTATCACAAGTGGTCAAGACCTCCATTTTACATCTCATGCAAAGCACAGCATCTCCAGCAGCAGTGTCCCCTGATATCACCATGTTGAGGCACCAGTTCAACAATGGCTCAGAGAGCCACTGACTCTCCTTGAGCACTTCCTAGAAGGTCTTGCAGCTAAATACTGATGTGCCCCAATGGTGTTTTTAGTTTGTGAGATCAGACAGGATTGCAGTGCAAACTGCTACATCTGCAGCTTGTAAACAAGACCAAAGAAAACAGGCAAAGAGCCAGTTAAGGCTGAAAGACTCCTTAACCTACCCTGTACTACCTAGGCACAGCAGTGTGCGTATAATGACGCACTGTTCAGACACCAGTGGTGCTTAGGCGGAAGAAATTGCACTGATTTAGAGTTTCATCCTTTAGCTCTAAATTATCTTTGTTTAATCCAGACCCTTAGCATAGATTTTTGTAAGTGCACACCCCCATATTTCATTGAGTAACAATATGATGCCAGCTGCTCTTGTGTCTCCAGGGAGAATAGGATTAGGTTCATAATGTACAGTCTGTCTTTTTTATGCAGTATGACAGAAGAACTTGTGACTGTTGAGTTTCATCAACAGATATCCAGGTCTCTGTGAAATGGACCCAGATCAACCAGCTAAAGAAAAAGATTCTGATTATATATAACAGAATCTTTATAAATACAAGGCACTTTTAAACTAAGCGATATGGTCATGATTAATAGCAAAAGGTCTCACTCCCTCTTTCTGAATAAACGGCAATGTCTATTAAAATACCATTTACACAGAAGCACTTATTATACTGACATTAAGATTATCAGGATTCAAGTAAGAAAATGGACAAAGTTTGGACTACAATAATAAATGCCTGGCTCAAGTGGAGTGAGATAAATCATGTAGGAGTACGTGACAGGAAGATATGAATTAGATTAAAATGGAAAGTCTATAAAACCATGGTTTGCCCAGTTTTAGTGTGTCGCACTGAGCATTGGGCAACAAAGAAGAAGCATAAGCAAATGATCGGTTGAACAGAGGTGTGAATGTTGAGATGGTTGAAGGATGTAAGTAAGAAACACCATGTGAGGAACACGTAGTTAGAGACATGCTCAAAGTAACACCCATAAACGAAAAAATTAGGGGACTACCGACTCAGATGGGTTGGTCATGTAAAGTGCAGTCCTGACAATTATGTGGGTAAGAGAGTCCAACTGATCAATACCGAAGCAAAAAGGGAGAGAGGCCAACCCAAGAAGAAGTGGTGAGATGTCATAAAGAAAGACATGTCAGCATGTGGTGTGATTGAAGATATGGCACTGAACAGAACACTTTGGAGGGAGAGGGCTTGTAGAGCAGACCCCATTTCATGAAGTTTGCACAAGGAAGAAGAAGAAGAAGAAGAAGAAGAAAGGGTCAAAAAAGCATTTGCCATCTCTGCAGTTGAACTCTATCTCCTTCACCACCACCACTCCCCAACCCCCATCTCTGGGACACTTTAATAGCAAGTGTAATAAAGTGTTTGTAATATTAGTATTTAGGAAGGCATCTGTGTACATCAGAGCTGTGGTGAAATGTTCTGAAATTGTCCATAGTTCCTTGATGGGTTACATGATGTGCTATATAATCCCCACGTATTAGATGCACACTGAATAAATAAAATAAATGTTATTTATCCCTGTTAGCTAGAAGCAGCCAGGCTAGACTCCTGGATTAAAGTGTCATGAAATACGCTGGCAGTCCTTACTGCAAGTATTTGAGTTACTACTTCCTCCTTATGGATTTCCCAAGCTTTGCTATTAATTTTCTCTAAACATCTCCTAATTCCCAGTTAAAAGTTCTAAGTGAACATGATAAAGATATGTTGCAGCAAATATTACACATTAGGATACACTCAAGTACAGCTGCCTCACCAGGTAACACAAGTTGCAGTGATTTCTCAGCCCCTCAATCTGTAAAATATAGTTTAGATCCCGTGGGATGAGCAATTATGGGGAACTGATGGAGATAGAGGAGATGTCTGAACTGGAAGAAGAATTTGGTGATCCTGAGGCAAAGCTAAAGGTACCTTGAAGGGAAACTGTGCAAAGAGAACAGCTAAGCCACATTACCACCAAAAGAAGTGGGAGGTAGTGGTGGCTCTGTGGCACTGAACAGCTGGACTCGTTAAGCTGTTTGGTTCATCTCCTACCTATCTCTTTGACATATATGGCCCTCGTCATTAGAGTATCCACGTGCCTCACAATAACTAAAAATTTCATCCTCACAACACTTATGTCAGGATGATACCATAATAGGTGTCGGGAGGTACTGTACCCATTTTACAGTTGGAAAACTAAGGCACAAAATGGATTAAGTGACTTGCCTGAGGACACATAGGAAGTCTATGGCTGAGCTGGGCATCAAAGCTAGGTCTGGAGTTCCAGAACAGTCCCCTATTAGCCCATCCATCCTTCTCTAAACTACCTATGCTGTCTTATTTAGATTGTTGGGGACTGTATCCATTTTGTGTCTTGTATAGGGCCAAGATCACGGGCTGCATTTAAATAAATGACATGCCAATTAATAATGACTGAAAAAATGTAATTTTTTTGCGGGTATAATCAAGTACACCTCTACCCCGATATAACGTGACCCGATATAACACAAAAAAGCAGTGCTCTGGGGGGGCGGGGAGGCGCACTCCAGCGAATCAAAGCAAGTTCGATATAACGCAGTTTCATCTATAACACTGTAAGATTTTTTGGCTCCCAAAGACAGCGTTATATCAGGGTAGAGATGTAGTTGGTTTTCTATATGCGCTCATTTGAGCCAGAAGTTGAGATAGCATCAGTTATTTTTGGCTACAAACAGGGAGGTTAGTTTTATAAAGCAGGCTCTTTATGTCAAGTTTCAGCCAGCTTCAAGAAGCAGTGGGAATAAAGGCCTATTTTAGAAATGCTGATAGACCCTTAACCATCAGCAAAGTGAATATCGAAACTACAGAATTAGAGCTCAGGACTGAAAAATCACACAGTTGAGTTTTCATCCCAGACAGATCAGGCAATGTTAAGGCTTGCACAGCTGTTCGATGCTGGCAGAAGTCTGAGTTTTGTTTGGGGGGTTTTTTAATTGTAATGACAGATATTCCAAATAATCTTGTGTACCAAGTCCAGTGAGGGTCTTGCATTGACAAAGATCTGCTTAAATTTGTATATAGAGCATCAAATATAGAAATCTGGGGGGAAAAACCCACCAAAGAGTTGGAAGTTAGGAAGGAGGAGAAGTCAGGATAGATCTTTTGTTCTTCAAAAAACTGCTGAGTCCCAGTACTCGTTTTTTTTCCTGCCCTCTTTTTCTGTCTCTCCTTATATGCTGTACATCAGATGGATGTAGAAATGTATTATTTGTTTTGAAAAATTAGGCAGCAGATTGAAATTTTCCAAGCCAAGCATCACGACTGAAATTATGTTCAAGGAAAGACTTGCAGCGCTCTAGAGAACATTATCTGAGCATATGGGCAGATTCTCCAGCGTAACGGAACTGTAATATTAATGGAATTAAAAGGAGTGTAGCCATTTTCACTTGTTTGTCAGGCCACAGTTTTTCCATTTTTCACAAAGAATGTAAAACCAATAGCCATGCAAATGTAATTGGTGGTAACAATGCCTTTAAAATAAAATGTCCCCCCTCCCTACCCCCAATATGTGCTTGTTCTTGGAGAGGGTTCTGCTTGAACGGCATTGGTTTAAGCCACACCCCATCTGTCTCTGCAGCCTGCAAGTGGAGCACTCACACAGAAGCTGGGTGCATGTGCTGTTTAATATCCATTATGCTTCAAACGCAAAGGAACTGGGAGCCAGCAGCTGGCCAACTATCAGATTGCCGTCCTGCCACCAGTCTCTTTGATGGCAACTTGATGCCTCCAATCCACTGAAATCAAATTAAATAAAATCTTAAAAGTAAGGTCCTGATCATGCTCCCGGTGAAGACAACAGCAAGGCTCCCAGTGATGTCAATGGGAACAGGACCGGGTCCTAATATTTTAAAGATTCCATGGTGCATTTATTTATTTTCAGTACACTCGGCACTTAAAATTCCAAGCTGGTTTCTGATCTGGACTGGCTCAAAAACACTGACTTGATAAGGAGCCTCAGAACTGGTTCTTCTCCCACCTCCACTTCTGTCACACACATACTCACTGTCTCTCTCTTTTACATAATCCACTGACAGGATCATTCTCTTCAACTGCCTAAAATCAAAAACTGCCAAGCAGTCGTAGGAGGCAAAGCACGGTGGCTGAGATAGAAGCATTAAAAATCATGCTGTGAAATATGCATGGCAACACAGCCAGCTATATCTTTAAAGTTACCTAGTTATCTACAGAGGCTTTAAGGGGGAGGGGGAAGTATTTGTTTTTAGCATAAAACAAGGCATCTTCATTAGCACATCATTTTAGAGAGCATTCAAGTTTGTCATAAATGACCTAATTAGAGCAGAAAATTATCAGGGAAGAACAAGAATCTTCAACCTGAAATATAAGGGAATGAAGGATCTGGCACAATTCCCATTAAAGTCAATCGAGACACTCCATTTGACTTCAGTGAGAGTTGGATCAGGCCTTAAATCTGTGTGATAATCATGTCGTTTGCAGAGGAGCCAGAGTGCATTTATTAACATGTATCAGCTTCAACATCTCCTCAGACTTAGGGTTCTCCTTGTGTCCTTTCACCAATGTCAGAATTATCCTTTACAGTTGGATCATCTCTTTCTGCAAACTTCCTGCCCATTTCTTCTCCTCAGGAAGGAATTGCTTCTCACTGTTTCCAGTTCTGGGTATATTTGGGATTGTAAAAAAGGATTAATTAGAAGGATGGACATCAATCTGGTTACAAATTAGGTCCAAATCCTGCAGTCCTTACTCAGACATTATGCAGTCAAAACTCCCATTGAAGTCGACAGCAGTTTAGCCTGAATAAGGTCTGCAGAATTTAGCCTCAGATTTCAGAATTTTTCTAGAAATAAGCTATACATGTCTCTGAAAGGGGCCAAAGATCTGTTCCTGTGTGGGTCCCTGAAAGGGGTGAGTAAGAGAAGGGCAGTTATTTGCATTCATGCATCTGCAGCATAATGTTCCTTTGGAAAACTAACAGGAATAATTACTACCAATTTAAACACTGTAGGCTGTAAATGTAACAGCTGCACTTCTCATAGGAAGCTGTGAGTTTATTTTCTCTACAAACAAACATTCTCTCAACACCCCTGCCATGTAGGTAGGCATGTACCGGAGAAACTAAGGCAGAGAAGTGAAGTGATTTGGCCAAGGCTACACAATGAGAAAATGGCATGGATAGGAGTTCCTGACTCCAAATCTGCGCTCATTCCACCTAGCCTATACTGTCTCTCACTTCATACTAAGGCTATTAGAATCTACTGAGCTATCAAACAGTTACAAAAGAGCATTCTATTAATGAGATAACCTCTTTAGTGTTGCCTGGCAGAGGCCAGATCCTACAACTGTCACCTGCATATTATCCCCATTAGAGTCAACAGGAGCTTTGCAAACATAAGAACTGCAAGATCAGGTCTTGGTATAAGAGAGTATGATGCACCAGGGTTTAAGAGCTGCTCTGTGTGGTAAGCTTTGGTTTACCCACCTCCCCTCTTTGAAAACCCATGCATGCCCAGTGAGCCTGACCAGCCAGACTGTGATGTCATTCTCAGAGGGCAGTATTTCTGGGAATCTGTCATAGTAAAAATTAATCAGCAGGTTTCTGACTCTGCAATGTCATTTACAGATCCACTACCTGTGTTGCCTGTACTTACTTATAACACTGGTGTTAAAAATAACCCAGTCTGTGAGGGTGTCCAATGATCTTTCAACAATGGTGCTCAGATTAAACTACCCGAACTCACTGAGAAATTATTCTGGACAACTGGGGCTCTTCAGAGTCTCCCAGATCCTTTGGGGATATTACTTACTAGCAATTCCAGATTCTACAATGACAAATTACACCTGACCGTGTAAATTAGGAAGTTATGTTGCCCTTCAAATGCAATCCCTTAAGGGCCAACCTCTTGTGCCATTTCTGTTAAACTATCATAACTGCACAAATGCCTTACATTAAACTCTGTGCTCAGGTACACACACGTGTAAATTTGGAGTAACTTCAGTACAGTCAGTCTGGATTTACATCAGTCTAAATAAAAGTAGAATTTGGCCTTAATTTAGTCACGTTAAATTCCATTGTATCCAAATACCTCTTCCATAAAAAAAGGATAGCTTGCAAGGGCAGAAATTGTTGGGCATGAAAATTAATCAATTGCAAATATGCAAAAGAAAAGTTACCAGTAACTCTAAACACACAGTAACACTCCATCCCCTACTCCTAAGGACAAGATTCTGCCATTCATACTCTTATTGAGTAGTACCATTGTACAAATAGCCTTGCTGATTTCAATGGGGCTACTTATGGAATAATTCAGAGCAGAATCTGACCTTAGATTGCCACCTCCTCCTTTCTAGGAATCAAGTAATTCCAACACCACACAAAGGATACGTTCAAGGTCTAGCAGAACAGATACGCTAACGTCTCGAATACATACAAATTAAATTACAAAAATGCTAAATTTTCCAAATTAAAGTAAGTCCTTAATAAGTACTTGTATTAGTTGATACAAGGAAGCTTTCCAGAAATAGCAGACTGAACATCTGAGAAAGATTAAAGTGACACTCTTAATTACACTCTTGTACATTTCTGTGTTAAGAAAAATTTTTGTAAGAAGCATTAGATTTTCTAGGAACTTGGTTATGATTTTGTCTGCATTTCATTTAAAATAGATTCCTCCTTGTCCTCACTTAGCAAGTCAGATGAAAGGTCTGTAAGTGATCATTAGGATAAGACACAGTAACTAATTTAGAGACAGTCTACCCAACGTGTGCTGTAAAAATGAAAACTTTTTCTATGCAGATCTTTGAACATCATTTGTAATTCAGTCTTTTTACATATAAATACTAACGAGCTATATGAAACAAACACCATCCACAAATAATGGTGCTCAATTTATTTATGTTTGGTATCATAACTAAAGAAAAGAAAAATCTTTGTATCAAATAGCAAAGGCGTATGCCTGCAGAAACACTAGGACCCAAATGCCACTAAAGAGAGCTAGTTTTCTTGTAAGTTTAAAACTTAGTATTTTTAGTAGGATTTTTTTAATGTCCCTTTTTAAAAAGATTCCGGGATTTTGGAAAAGGGAATTCCTTTGTAAGCAGATGACTCACCTAGGGTAAAGAGATATGACACACACATTACGAACAGTGAATATTGTGCCCATACCTATATTTCATGCCAGTCTGCTTTGCAGTTGATTCTTTTAAAGAGATATGGTGCTGAGGGGTAAATGTCCCCAAACTGCGAGCAATAATAGCCACCGTCCGGAATTTTGCCCGGGCTGCATTCACTACATTTGGGGTAGTGGTGTTCTGTTTGCTGATAAGCCTGTCTTCACCATTTCGATTCTTCAAGTTATGTTCTGTACAAGCTATGGAAACTTGCATTGCTCCCGCAATGAATCTTTATTCACAATCCAAATCTTAGAGCGTACTCAGACCTTCTCAGACTCTGAGAACAGGGCTATAGGACACTGAATGGCTGGCGATTTTAGTCCCAAATGCTGCTAAACGACTCTTCAAATCTGGATTCAAAAGATGAGTGAAAGTAGTAGAAGCAGCAGTGGTAGATGGTGCAGGCAGAGGAGAACAGTACGGTGTCCCTGGGATACAAGTAAACAGATAAGCACTGAACTTGGTAAAGCAAGCAAGAGAGCAGACAACTTGATTTTCAAATCTTCCTTTGCAATAATATCTACTGCTTAGACAAAAACATCCATCTAGTCAAGTGCTTTCAGAAACATAAAGCTGTACCTTCATGATTAACCACAAGAAGCAGCATCCACTCCGTCTTGATGCAGGCTTGCATCTGCTTGCTGGTTTTAAATCAATGCAGGCATACTGCAAGATGTGTCTTGAACACCCTCTGGATCACAAAATGCTGAACAGGCAAGCTTTGGACTGAAGAAATATCTAATCACAAGCAAGTCTCTAAAGACCAGGAATATCCATCTATTCTCTGTCAGATGCTGCAAAATACAACATCTAATCAGGACCCTTTTCACGCATTCTTAGTTTCAAGCCCTGTAAAGACAAAGCTGTAAATCTGTACCGATACGGTTTTGCAGCTGCTCTGTGGAACATGCAGAGCTCCCTGTAAGAAGCTTGCAGAAAGCATGGGAATGGTTGCTTTTTCTTGTGTGTGCAACATAGAGACAGGCACTAGAAGCAGATTCTTCCCATAACAATAATTGGCAGCACTGCTAATCAAGGAGAGGACTCATCACAGTGACAGAACAAATTGACGTTAAAACACGTTAACTATAAAAATAGGGGGGAACACTCTGCTAATGTGTGCTGGTGAATTAACACATTAATCCCTTGTCTGGCTCACTAAAATACTGCTTTAAATCCCATGGTATCAGCATGCCAGTGTTAATCTTTTCTTCATATAAGAATCCCAGCTAAATTAGCTATGGTACAAACTCTTCAAACCAATTCTGACTCTCAACTTGCTGCAAATCAGGTTTCAATTAAACAAAGAAAGACTGGCACAAAGCTGACAAGTCATTGACCATCCTCCACCCTGCTATGGAGCCACATTTTCAATGTGCATGCTGGGCACATTGAGGAGGTGCTTTCAATGGCTGAGTTGTGGGCATAGCCCAGGGGGTAGACACATGAAACATTTTCAGAATTGTCCAGGACCCCCTCAGGGAATGCTTAAGAACTAGTCACAGGCCATGTAGATGTAAAGCAGAGATATAGATGGATTCTTATTAGCCCTCCATTCGCTGCTGCCAACCACTACAATATAAAAGAGACAGAATCTGGAGGATGATGAGATGGGGGCAGAGTAGTGGTAGGAGATAGTAGAGGCTCAGATACCATGGTGATAAGCAGGGATGCTGGAACAATTTGAGACCCATTGAACCAAACTGTAAACCCTGTATATGATGGAAACCACTTCGAGCCAGGGGGTTTAGCAGCACCCACTAGTTCCAGCCCCTATGGTGATGAACACAAGAACTGCGACAGTGTTATGGATTAGATGTGGAAGAGAGACAGGCTCTCTGTATGTGGCTGTAGGAGAAAGAAAAAATTCTTGGATGGAGATGGTTGTGGGAGATAGAGGCAAGCAACATTTTTGGAGTGGGAGCTTGGCGCCAAGAGCAATACTGGAATTGTTTGCTCAGAGGTGAATGAGTTAGAGGAAGCACAGTAGTTCAAAACCACTGGAAGAAAGTGGTTAGAAAGCTCCAGCCTCATACCTTTTACCTGGCATGTCGAACTGGAAAAAATAAGCAGTGGTACTTTCCCAAGCTCCGCCCATAAATCACGTTCCAGCCTTAAACTCCTGGAGATGCAAAAATAAAAATGAGACCTCACTCACAGCAGGTTGTACAGATGTTCAGTCTATTGCACCCAACCCCACGGCAAGTTGTTGTGGTGAGTGCTGTGCTACACCAGCTCGTAGGTGTCTGGCAGCATGCTGGGTGCACGTGCTGGAGGTGCTCCAGGCATGGGCTCTTCAGGGTCTAGCCCTTGGTGGACACTCTCACACTTTGCTTAACTGAGGATTCCTTTGTTAGCGCTGCCAGAAAGAAAAGTTGCAAGTACCCTTGGTGCAGCAACTTTAACAGTTATAAACAAATTTAGGGTTACCATTCGTCCGGAATTACCCGGACATGTCCTCCTTTTTGTGCTAAAAATAGCGTCCGGGGGGAATTTGTAAAGCACTCAAAATGTCCGGGGATTTCCCCCCTCCCCCGGCAGAGCAGAGCGAGCGGCTGGGAGGGCTGCAGGAAAGTCACGGGCTGGACTCCGGAGCAGCTGTAGAGGAGCTCCGCCCTGCATTCTGAGCCGACAGCTCTCCCCTGCAGCCCGGCTCCGGCAGCACTGTGCAGGGCCAGGGACCGGGTTTTGTTGTGCTGGGGAGCGCAGCCACGTGTCCGGCTCACACAGAGCCCAACACCCTGTTCTGAGCAGCAGGGTAAGGGGGCCAGGGGGCAGGAGAAGGGGCAGGGAGGTTCTGGAGGGGGCAGTCAAGAAACGGGGGGGGTCGGGAGTTCAGGGGGGGGCTTTTTGGGGGGAGTGGAGAAAGTTTTGGGCAGTCAGGGTACAGGTAGGGGGTAGGGTCCTGGGGGGCAGTGGGGAGGGTCTTAGGAGGGGGCAGTTAGGGGACAAGGAACAGGGAGTCTTAATGGCTCTCTTAATGGCTCTCCATGCGTCTCTGGACCCTCTCAGCTGTCGGGCTTGGACGGAAACATTGCCTGAGGGTAGTGAGAGAATGGGTTATCGGTGAGGTAGGGGTGGGCGTGAGCCCGGTCAATAGGGGCAACCCCTACCAAGATCTGAGCCTTTTCTCGCACGCCCGTTAGAGCTCGACATTATGCTGTTTGGGACCCCTCTCTGAGGAAAGCCTCTGGATTGCAAGTCCAACCGCTACCTCCTCGTGGTGAGAGTCGGTAACTGGCTTGGATAGCCAGGCGGATTGCGGAGGACGAACCCACATCCCACATTCAGTGGGGTGTGGGACGGGGTTGGGCAGCCCCATATGGTGCCACATGGATGCCCCCCTGGTAAGGGTAGCCTCCCCCAGGTACGGGTTGACTCCCCCTGGAAAGGGTTAGTTTCCCCCAGGTACGGGTTAGTTTCCCCCAGGTACGGGTTAGTTTCCCCCAGGTACGGGTTAGTTTCCCCCTGGAAAGGGTAAATCTTTTAGCTATGGAAAAAAGTAATTTATATTTTTATACCGGATTGGCGCTGGACCGGGTTAATAACGCCCCCGCTGTTGGCTTTGATGCCCCGGCTGACAGTGTTAAATATATTAGGGGTGTGATCAGGGTCGCTGGACCAATGGATAAAATGGTGTGGACTATAATGAAGTCTCATGAGCATGAGAATGAGAATCAAGTCCTCCCAGTGGAGCATGGAGAGGAGGTAGAGGAGAATATTTGTGATGATCATGGTGAGGAGATTTTATCTATCTTACCGATGGTTTTTACAAGGGACACTTTTAATGATTTAACTATGGACAGTTTTAATCCAGATTTTAAGTATTTAAGTACATTTGATGATCCATATGTTAGGGAATCGGGATATCTTAATGCTCATTTAGTTAATGGGTCTAGTTTATTAAATAGTTTTAGACCAAGTACTGATTTTAATAGGGATCGTAATAAGGATCTTAACAGTACTGGTAGTAATATAAATATATTAGAAAGTAGTTCGTGGAAGGATGGGGTTTTTTATTTAGAGTATCCCGTTGATAGTTTTAATTGTCCAATATGTCCCCAGATATTACCAACATTTGGTAAATGGGCCAAACACATTAATGTGGTTCATAAAAGTAAAGCCATACGAGTTGTATGTAGTAAATGTGGAAAATCTTCTCAATATCATAATATAGCTTGCCACTACCCCAAGTGCATACCCAAGAAGGCGGATACCCCAATGAAGAGCCATACGTGCTCGGTCTGTGGGCTTGGTTTTCATACTAGATCTGGATTGAGCCAACACTGTAGACATAGACACCCTGCTGTGAGGAATGAGCAAAGAAAAGAAGATATGGCTGCTAAAAGTAAGATCAAAGAGGGATCGACTAGATCTCGTATATGGACCAAAGATGAGGTTGCGCAGCTTATACAGTTGGAAAGGAAATATATTGGGAAAAGGAATATAAATAAATGTATTGAGACCGAGATGAGGACCAAAACGAATAAACAAATATCAGATAAAAGACGAGAATTAGCAAAGAAGAAGTTAGTGGTAACAGGAGATAGGGAGGAAGTGACTGAGGTAGAGGACATTAGAGTAAATATATTAGAAATTCCGCCCCCAAGAGAGAGGATTTTCCCACTAAAAGGACATCCAGAAGTGGATTTAGTGAAGAAAATATGTAAACGGGGAAAACAAAGTAGGGAGGGAAGAGAAATAATAAATAGTTTAGGGGAAATTGAAGGATTATTAAAGGAGGATTTAACAAAAGCTCTCGGATGGGCAATGTTGGAAAAATTATGTTATTCATTAGTAGAGGGAAAGGACCCTAGAAATGAAAGTCAAATAGAGTTGAGGAATAAAGGAAAAGGGAAGATGAGAAAGGAGGGGAGAAGGAAGCAATTTAATGCAATTAGGAGATATGCTACAAAGAAAGCTAAGTATAAATTCTATCAACAATTATTTGATAAGGATAGAAGAAGATTGACTCGCATTATAATGGGAGAGCCAGATAAGGCTAAGTGTGCTATCCCTATGAAAGAAATTGAGGAATACTATGTAAATATTTTGGGAACAATTGGACATGGTAATATGATAGGGT
Organism: Malaclemys terrapin pileata; assembly: GCF_027887155.1. Taxonomy (NCBI): domain Eukaryota; kingdom Metazoa; phylum Chordata; order Testudines; family Emydidae; genus Malaclemys; species Malaclemys terrapin. Next base: position 82,105,770 of record NC_071513.1, on the reverse strand, counting down.
GGCCATCATCCACAGAGAATGCGGATAATGATATATTAATGAGTCCGATCTCTGTGGATGAGATTAGAATAGCTTTAAGAGAAATAAGAAAAGATAGTGCTCCTGGCCCAGATAAAGTAAAAGTGAGCAATTTGTGGGATATTTTTAATTTAGACTCCTTAATACTTACAAAAATTTTTAATATATGGTTTCTAAATAGACAGGTACCAGATGAATTTAAGAAAAATAGAACGATTTTAATACCAAAGACACAAGATGAGGAGGAAATGAAGAAGTTAACATCTTGGAGACCATTGACAATTGGGTCAGTTTGGATTAGAATCTATACCAAAATATTAGCAAAAAGACTGGTGGAAACAGTTAAGATATGTAGTAGACAAAAAGGGTTTATATCCACCCCTGGGTGTGAGGAAAATATTGCTATATTAGATAATTTGATTAAAGGGGCTAAACGAAATGGGAATGAAATTGCAATAGTGTTCGTAGATCTGGCTAAAGCATTTGATTCTGTGGGACACGGACATATAATAGCCGGGTTGAGAAGATTTGGTATAGATGAACATTTTATAGATATTATTAGGGACCTTTATGATAATTGCACAACTAGGGTATGGGTGGGTGATGAAGCTACTGAGTCTATTTTAATTAGGAGGGGGGTCAAGCAGGGTGACCCGTTGTCCCCAATTTTGTTTAATATTGCTATGGATCCCCTTTTAACTAGATTAGAAGTAGAAGGAAGTGGTTTTTATGTTAAGGGTAATAGTGTCACGTCATTGGCTTTTGCCGATGATGTGGCAATTTTAAGTAGCTCATATAAAGGAATGATCAAAAATTTGGGTATCTTAGAGGAGTTTTGTAAAAATACTAATCTCTCTGTTAATGTGAAGAAAACAAAAGGCTTTCATATTTTAACTAAACATAAAACCTATGTAGTTAATCCTAAGGATAATTGGCAGATAGGGTCAGAGGAGATTGAATATGTTCAACCAGGGGATTTTGAAAAATATTTAGGGGCTAGAATAGATCCCTGGATAGGTGTAGGGGGACCGGTACTTAAAGAAAAATTGAAAGATTGGAGTGAGAATTTAATTAAGGCCCCATTAAAACCGGCCCAAAAAATATTAATTTTACAGACATACATCTTACCGAAGCTATTTTATAATCTTCTTTTAATAGAACCCCCTTTTAATCTTTTAGATGATCTTGATGTGTTAGTTAGAAAAATAGTTAAAGAGATTTTACATTTACCTCAGTGTACCACAGATGGGATATTTTATTCTAGAGGTAGGGATGGTGGTTTAGCTCTCACTAAGTTTAGTGTGCAAATCCCAAATATGTTAATTCGTAAATGGAGGAGACATATTGTCTCGAGAGATGATTGGATGGACCTATCTTATCTATATGCAGGAGAAAATCTTGTGGATAAAATATTGTCATTTAGTGCAGTAACATCTCATCCCAAGAAATGGAGGGAACAGGAATTTTTAAGATGGTCGGAACTGAGATGTCAGGGAATAGGGATAAAATATTTTAAAAATGATTTAATTAGTAATTCGATTTTTAGAAACTCTAGTAAAGTTAAATCGTCAGCGTATATTGCAGCATTGCAGCTTAGGGCAAATATTTATCCTACTAGGGAGACATTAGCAAGAGGAAGAGGAGGTGTGAATGCTCTTTGTAGATGGTGCAGTAAAGTGCGGGAGACTGTTCCCCATATCTCAGGACAATGTTATAAGACTAAGAATGCTAGGATAAAAAGGCATAATAGAGTAGTGTCTGCAGTTGTAGATAAGGTTGGTAAATTAGGGTGGAAGGCAATGATAGAGCCCCATTTGAGAAATAGTAAGGGTGAGTTAAGAAAGCCGGATATTATATTTATAAAAGGAGATACAGCAGTGGTGGTTGATGTTACAGTGCGATGGGAGGATAATGCCGGAAGTTTGGAACAAGCCCACAGTGAGAAGGTGGCTTATTATCTTGAGTTAGAGGAAGAAATTAAAAACTTAACGGGAGGTAAAAATATTCACTTCTTTGGTTTTGTGCTTGGGGCGCGTGGCAAGTGGAGTGAAGGTAATAATGATTTGTTACAATTATTGGGAATGGACAGAAGTAAAAATTTTAAGGAGAGTATATGTAGACTTGTTTTATATTCCACTATTGGTATGATGGCTATATTCAGTGACAGGTAAAGATCCCGGAGTTTCCATTCCGTGTATCTTGCCAAAACTAAATTTTAGCTATTTTGGTTTCCATGCTCTAAATTTTCAAATTTTTAATATTGTTTTGAACATTAACATATTTAGTGTTATTTAATATCTGTCCTTCAATAGAATGGTTTTAACTATATAATAAATACTTATTAATGGATGAAATTCCAATTTAAATTATTAGTTTATTTTTTTTTTTAACTACTGGATGTGGATGCGGACTGGCAGCGTATAATAACCAGGAAAGGGCAGGTAGTCACGCCTGTACATAAATAGGGGGTGGGGTTCTGGAGGGCAGTTAGGAGCAGGGGTCCCAGGAGGGGGCAGTCAGGGGACAAGGAGCGGGGGGGAGGGTGGGGGGCTGGGAGTTCTGGGGGGGAGCTGTCAAGGGGCAGGAGTGGGGAGAGGGATCGGAGCAGTCAAGGGACAGGGAGCAGAGGGGTTTAGATGGGTTGGGAGTTCGGGGGGGGCTGTCAGGGGGTGGGGAGTGGTTGGATGGGGCGTGGGAGTCCCAGGGGTCTGTCTGGGGGTGGGGGTGTGGATAAGGGTTGGGGCAGTCAGGGGACAAGAGGCAGGGAGGCTTAGATAGTGGGTGGAGTCCTGGGGGGCAGTTAGGGGCAGGGGTCCCAGGAGGGGGCAGTCAGGGGACAAGGAACGGGGGGAGGGTTGGGGGTTCGGGGGGGGCGGGAAGTGGGAGGGGCGGGGCTAGGGCGGGGCTCCTCCCGTCCTCTTTTTTGCTTGCTGAAATATGGTAACCCTAACAAATTAGATAATCCCAACAGTTCCCAACCCATCTCCTAGCCAGAAGCCCAAGCCAGGGGGATAAGCAGTAACAATCCCTCTGCATTGTCTTCTTGACCACAAGCCGCAGCCAGGTATCGGCAAATGCAGCTACTGCTGGCCCTTGTCAGCAACAGGGTGTGTCCTCAGCCCAGCTCGCAGGCCTGTTATCAGATGTTTCCTTCCACAGCCAGCTCCCAGACGGCTGCCTCTGGCCTGCTGTTCCTAGTCTCATGCAGCCTCTGGCACTCTCTCAAACCAGCTCCCTTCTGCTCTATTGTAGTTCTTCCCTTTCCTGTGCTGGAGGGATTATGGAGCCCCTCTTCTGGCTGGACATTGATCTGGGGGTAAACACAGTGCTCAGTAATGGGCCAACAGAGTCGGTACAAAGTGATTACGTGTACTCTGCCTAACTTCACTCACAACTCAAGTGCCACCTGCTCATAGGTCAAAATGAGATGCCTGGCCTCCTCTTCCTTGTGCATTTTGATCATCAATGAAACAATTAACTATATTAACATTTAAATAATGATTGCTAGGCTCCAATGTTAATTACCCCTAAGTCCATACAACTGAGAGTCAAGCAGCGATCAGAAACACTCAGGTCACGTGTTCAAAGCTATCTTCAAAAGGGCTAAGATGCTTAAAAAAAGAAAGCTACAATTCTGAAATACAAGGCAGCAGTGTCCAAAAAAACAACCAACTGAAAACCCACTCTCTGAGCTGCCACAATCCAACCTAATTCAATCCGAGCATATCTTGCACTGTACTTGTTTAGGAATGCAGCAATAAAATGATAGTGACCTAGAAGTAGGGTTGCCAATTTTGGTTGACATATTCCTGGAGGTTTCCTCACACTAGATACTCTTTAATTAAAGATTAATCTTTAATTTCAGGAGACTCCCGGGCAATCCTGGAGAGTTGGCAACCCTTCTTAGAAGCAAATGTTATGAACCATGTAGGGGCTTGGCTAACAGAGCCCTACTCATTCAGCCAGAGTAGGGCACAGTTTCTAAAAACTGGCCTCTCAGGAGGCCCTACAAGCGGTTCCTTGGCTGTTGTGAGGCTTGCAGACATCCTGTCACTCTGCTTTTCCACAAAAGTTCTGCCAAGAATCTTCCCCATCCCCTTCTACCTAGCTTCCTGGTACATATTTAAAGAAAGTCTAGAGAGTAGAGAAAAGGGAAGAACAAGAACAACTGAGTGGCACCTCACATACTCCTGGGACTGCAGGGACCAGCATGGGTGTAGAGGTGGACATGCCCTGAAGAGGCACAGAGAAGCAGACCAAATCTTCAAAATGCCTGTATTGTAAGCACAGCCAAACTCTGAGTGCACATGTAACACCAACAGACCCCAGTCATCGGGCAGGATCAAACCTGGGACCTCTGAAGCTCAGCATATAAGCCTCGACAGCATAGGGTGACCAGACAGCAAGTGTGAAAAATCGGGACAGGAGGTGAGGGGTAATAGGAGCCTATATAAGAAAAAGACCCAAAATCGGGACTGTCCCTGTAAAATTGGGACATCTGGTCACCCTCGACTGCATGAGCTAAAAGGCACATAGCTCTTCACCATGGCTGTAGCAGACATCAATTTACAGACTCATCAATTTACAATCAACAGACTCATCATCTAGCTGGCCTGGCTGCCACTAGATGGAGACAGAGCGCCACACAAAGAAGGCATGGGTTACATACACCTTGGATTCACTGATTGGGCTGTAGTCCACGAAAGCTTATGCTCTAATAAATTTGTTAGTCTCTAAGGTGCCACAAGTACTCCTGTTCTTCTTTTTACTGATTAAAGGTTATTTTCAGCCAGTCTCTGAGCACCTGTTCAAAACGATTGTTTCCTTGGAGGTACAGGACGCAGTACACATGTGTATCTGGACCTTTTAAAGCAGGGCTCTTTGTGACAGCTTAGCCTTTAGCAGATTAATGTCAACTCAACAGTGAACATGGAAGAGCCACACTAATGCTGACTGGTTGTAGAGGAGTCTTAATAAGTTATTCAGCCTATTTACTTAATGATTAGTTAATGTGTGTACAGTACATTGCTTCTAAGATGAACAGCACTATAGTAGTGTTAAGAATTGTTCTTGTTATTTTTCAGAATGGGGAGGAGGGTTCTTAGAGTGTAATTAGTTGTATTACCAGTAGCACATAAAGGCCACACCAAGATAAGGGCCACATTGTGTAGGCTCTGTATAAACACAGGGTAGAAGACAGTCTCTGTCCCCCAACAGCTTACAGTCTAAATAGATGAAACCGAGTGAGAGAGCAAGGCTGACCTGGTTTGATGGGTTCAACCCCAAGTTATAATTAAGCTTTGTAAGCCTTACTCTCTGATGCAAGTTAGCTTTGAGCCAAGCAGGTTATGAGCTGACTAACTAGACAGAAGTCTAAAATACAAACATCTGTTGCTGAATGCCCAGGAAAGAAAAAAAAAAAGGTTATTAAAAATGTTATTTTGCAAGCTTATTTTCAGTCATGTTTCTGATGTTTACCATATATCTAATGAAGAGAATCAAAGCTCTGTCAAAGGACAGAGTAACATGATCATCCCAAACTAAACTTCTTTAGAATTTAGTGTGTTGTTTTAAGCTTTGAAAGGGGTAATCTGGTATCAAGCCAGCAGCTTTGATGATGATACTACAGACACAGGTGCTTTCTATAGAAATGAAGCAACCAGTCTCTAGAGCACAGAAATCTAACATTCAGTGTTAAAAGCTTTCAGCCCTCATCACCTTGCACTAACAGGTCACATGTTAATTAAACTGAGAAAATTAGATTTGAACTGTAACACAAATAGGCTTGAAGAATCTTGTTTAGATTTTTTAAAATCTGTTACCTGAACATGAGAGAGACAAGGTAGGTGAGGTATATTTTATTGGACCAACTTCTGCTGGGGGAAAATACAAGCTTTTGAGCTTTTTTATTTTTATTTTCTTTGTGCGACTATCAGCCTTGTTCTGCTACCCTTGTTCATGGGCAGTAGCGCATTACTCTGCGTGTAGTACCAGTGGTAATACTCTTAATACTTGGACCCTCTCAAATAATTCTAACAGGTTGCTGAGGCATGATTTCCTTTTACAAAAGCCAAGTTGACTCTTCCAACAAATTGTGTTCACCTATGTGTCTGATAATTCTGTTCTTTACTGTAGTTTCAACCAATTTGCCTGTTACTGAAGTTAGGCTTACTAGTCTAATTGCCAGGATCACCTCTGAAATTTTTTTTAAAAATTGGCATTTCATTAGGTAACCTCCTGTCATCTGGTACAGAGGCTGATTTAAGTGATAGTTACATGCCACAGTAAGTACACCTCTACCCTGATATAACGTGGGTTCGCATACAAAGTGGTAAAGCTCTGACACGCTGCTCTGAGCAGCATGTTAAGAGTGCCGGGCCAGGGCTGAGGGGTTGGATAAGGAGCAGAGGGTCTCGGGAGCGGTCAGGGGCTTCCCCCGCAGGGTCTGGGAGGCAGGAGCTCTGGGGGGAACTTTTTGGGGCCCCACAGTCCCAGAGTGGTCCGGGGGATTAGCGGGGGGCCAGGAGCAGCCCGCTTCCCTCACCCCGGCCCCAGCCATGTCGCTCGGGGGAGGGGCCTTGGGGGAAGGGATCCCCCCCACACTCACCGGCAGCGGCGGAAGCGGAGCAGCCCGGCCCCAGTCCACTCCACTCTGCCAGCTCCCAGCTGCGGCGCTCCGCTTCCTGCCGCAGGTGAGTGCAGGACCTTTCCCCAACACCCCCCTTCCCCGCCCAGCAACACGGCTGGGGCCAGGGCAAGGAAAGCGGAGTGGGCTGGGGCTGCGTCATTCCGTTTCCCGCCGCCGGTGAGTGCGGAGGGCATCCTTTCCCCACCCTCCCTGCACTCACCAGTGGTGGGAAGCGGAGCAGCCCAGCCCCAGCTTGTTCTACTCCGCCAGCTCCCAGCCGCGCACTCCGCTTCCCGCCGCAGGTGAATACGGGGGGGTGTCCTTTCCCCAACCTCCCCGCACTCACCGATGGCAGGAAGTGGAGCGCCGCAGCTGCGAGGTGGCGGAGTGGAGAGGGCTGGGGCTGGGCTGCTCCACTTCCCGCCACTGCCGGTGAGTGCCTGTCAGGAGGTGAGGGGGGTGGATAGGGGTCGGAGCAGTCAGGGGACAGGAAGCAAAGGGGGTTGGGTAGAGGGTGGCGTCTTGGGGGCGATTAAGATGGGGGTCTCTGGAGGGGGCGGTCAGGGAACAAGGAATGGGGAGGCCAAAGCAAGTTCGATATAACGCGGTCTCACCTATAAAGCAGTGAGATTTTTTGTCTCTCGAGGACCGCGTTATATCGGAATAGAGGTGTAGTTCTGCAATTTCATATTTGAGTTCCTTCAGAACTCTTGGGTGGATACCACCTGGTCCTGGGGACTTATTGCTGTTTAACTTACCAATTTATTCCAATACCTCCTCTATTGACACCTCAGTCTGGGACAGTTCCTCAGATTTATCAGCTAAACAGAATGGCTGAGCTGTTGGAATCTCCCTCACATCCTTTGCAGTGAAGACTGATGCAAAGAATTCATTTAGCTTCTATGCAACAGCCTTTTCTTCCCTTTTAGCACCTGATCACCCAGTGGCCCCACTGATTGTTTGGCAGCACTCCTGCTTCTGATGTACTTAAAAAACATTTTGCTGTTAGAGTTTTTTGTTAGTTGCTCTTCAAATTCTTTTTTGTACTGCCTAATTATAACCTTTATACTTGACTTGCCGCTCCTTTCTCTTTTCTTCAGTAGGATTTGACTTCCAATTTTTAAAGAATGCCTTTTTGCCTCTAACTGCCTCTTTTACTCTTAACCATGGTGGCATTTTTTTGGCCCTCTTACTGGGTTTTTTTTATTTGGGGTATACATTTATTTTGACCCTCTGTTGTGGTGTCTTTAAACATTTCCATGCAGCTTGGAGGCATTTAACTCTTGTGACTGTTCCTTTTAGTTTCCATTTTACTAGCTTCCTCATTTTTGTGTGGTTCCCCTTTTTGAATTTAAATGCTACTGTGATCAGAGGTGCTGTCTTTCTGAGTTGCCAGGGAGTGCTCAACTCCCACTCTGCCCCAGTGCCTGCCCCCACTCCACCCCTTCCCCCAAGTCCCACCCCTAACCCGCCTCTTCCCGCTTCATTCTGCCCCTTCCCCCAGAATGCGCCCCACCCTTGCTCCTCCCCCTCCCTCCTCAGCACCTCCTGCACACCACTGAACAGCCGATCCACAGTGGACAGGAGGGACTAGGAGGGAGAGGAAAGAGCTGACCGGCGGGGCCACTGGCAGGCAGGAGGCGCTGGGGGGACGGGCTGATTGGGAGGCTGCCAGTGGGTGCTGAGCACCCACTTTTTTTTCCCCTGGGTGCTCCAGCCCCAGAGCACCCACGGAGTTGGCGCTTATGACTGTGATGGCCTTCTTTGGTATTTCCCCCCAACAAGGATGTTAAATTTAATGACATTATTGTCATAGTGGTTGAACTATATTCACCTCTTGGGCCAGATCCTGTGCTCCACTTAAGACTAAGGGAAGAATGGCCTCCCCCCATGTGGGTTCCAGGACTCGCTGCATTTTCTGATTTTCAAACACTCATTTTCTATCTTGTATCTTAACCTGAATTTCCAGTGCTTTACATTTTTAAAGATTCAGACAGTGGTGTTCTAGTATAGCTAATATTTGTTGACAACCTGAAGTGTATCTTAAGAGAGAGTGGGTGCGTGGGTTGCATATAGTACGTGTCTACAAACGTAATCCTAGGTGTTTTGCAATGACACTCACATGCAGATGAAGTGCCCACTCCTGCTGTCTCTGGAAGCTCACAGGAATTAAACAAAAAACAAAACTTTGATTAAGCAAAACTTGTTGTCAAAAACTCTTCATCCTATAGAGCTCCCTAGTGATGACCATGAGCCTATAGATTGAGCTAAAGAGCTAAATCCAACACATGACAGCTGTGACAGCCAGCTATCCCTGTCAACCAGCCGTTAGCAGGGAGACACAAAGCACGCTGAACAGTAAGTGGCACATGTAGCTATAGATATGCACAAAACAGAGGCCTTGTTGAGTCCACTTCGAAAAGGTGATACCAACTGTTAAACTGACATTGAGGGTGTTATTTTTAAAAGGGTCACAACTTTGCATCCTGGTTTGTGCTTTTTGCTCTCCACAGACATAGTCAAGTAGCGTGGTTACACATCTAAGTGATAATAGAGGTCCTCACAAGTTCCTTGGAATGAAAAATGGGGCTGGTAAAAATGTGGGTCTCCAAGTGCATAAACAAGCCAGATTTAAAAAAAATAAATCTGTCCCTAAATGTCTATTTACAACATATCAGAGCAAGTAGATTTTAAATAAATGGTAGAATTGCATCTCTATCTAACCTCACTGTTCATAGGAAAAGTAATTTGTATTATATTTCAGAGAGATATAATGGCCCCCAGCAGTACTTAGACACAAAAGGCTCATTCAAGGATGGAGTTTCAGACTTAACTATCAGCTTCCTAGCTCTCTCAAGTCAATCCCTTTGCATTTCTTTTATACTTATACCAAACTGCTAGGTGGGGAAATATTGTCCAGGAAAACATTCCAATTTCTTCCCCCAGTACAAATAGCCAAATCATCCCTTAAATAATAGATTCAAAATGCAATATAAAGCAAATGTTCTATAACATACAAGAGCTAATTATATTTCCCTATTTTACTTTTTCCATTTTCTCTGTTACTACTATTTATTATTTGCTATTCATGGCAATGCACTCATTGCTGTACCACCACAAACATAAAAGCTGTGTCTGCCAAACAAACATAAAGAAGATAGGATGGTCTGGGAAATTCAGAAGTGAAAATAGTTTCAGTTTTATATGTATTTATTCAGGGGGAAAGTAAGGCGGTACAGGCCGGTACGGCATACCAGAAAAAGTGGCCACCAGTACCAGCCCGTACTCAGCTGACTTTAAAGCGCCCTGCTTAAAGCGCTGCTGCAGCAGCCCTTTAACATCGCTGTCCTTTTGCACCCCAAGTCGGCGGCCCTGCCGGGACCCTACCAGCAGGGCCGCCGATGAGGGGGGGCCTCACAAAAGGGGCAATGACATTAAAGTTCTGCCACGGCAGCACTTTAACCAGGGTCCTTAAAGCATTGCCGCAACAGCCCTTTAATGTCGTTGCCCCTTTCCCCCTTTCCCCCCAGCTGCCGATGGAGGGGTGGGGGGACAAAAGGAGCAGCTGTCCTGGGGCCGGCAATTTAAAAGGGCCCGCAGCAGCGGCCGGAGCCCCGGGCCTTTTAAATCGCTGCTGGAGCCCCGGGTGGCATGGGCCAGGCAGCGTGGAAGGGCTGGCTGGGGGACGCTGACCCCAGCCCCGTCTCTTCTGCCGAAGGCCCCACCCCTTCCAGGGGCCAGAGCCAGCCCCCATACCAGTAAGTCTTCGGCTTTACTTTCACCCCTGTATTTATTATAAATTTGTTGACTTGCTGCAAAGTCCATTTCTTTGCTCAGGATTCTGGGGAGGGCTGGGATGGTTGGAGGGTTGGGTGGAGGTCTCTGGACAGAAAATTTTCTTCAGACCAGATGTGCCTGGCCCTTCCCTGGCATATGTCTACATCTTGAGCTGGAAAATTGTAAACTCCAGCTCGATGAGACACACCTGCAGTAGCTCTGATTGAGATAGCGCACTAAAAGTAGAGTGTACCTCAATTGGTGCAAGCGGTGAGATGAGCTAGTATATACCTACAGTATATACTAGCTGGATGGGTACATATTTAGGTAGCTAGCCCCTTCCACTGCTCACACCACCACAGCTACAGTATTTTTAGCACATGAGCCCAGTCAGAGCTAGCATAGGTATGTCTCCTCAAGTTGGAATTTACATCTCCAGCTCCACGCTTAGACATACCCCTGGGGTGAAGTTCTATCTAACCTAACTAGGTACTATATAGCCCTCCTCACCATATTGTCTGAGTGCAGTTGAAATTAACAATAAACAAGCGCTCTCCTCTACCACCAGGGATAGCTTGAAACTTAGAAGAGTTGTGTCTTTCAGTGTGGTTAGTTACTTATTGAGAGCAATGGCAGGGGCTTTCCTTCCCCTCCCTTACACTGCTCTCACAAGGGTCAGGCAAAATCACAACACTTGCTACAACAATTATCCTTCTGTCAATCCTTCAGTCGTGCGTACCCACACACACACATAGCATAAGTGTATATATAACTTTTTATGAATGCACTATTTGTGGACATCATAGATAAAGTGAGTTCTTAGGAGGGATTTGAATGAGGAAAGAGTTGCCCACTTTTCCTTCTGTAGCTTGCTGTGTTTTCACTTCAGACCCATGGTCTCTCTCATGGGCATGCTCGACAATTTGACATCCATTTGGAATTTTAATTTTTTCCCCTACAAACCTCTCTTTTCTGATTTGGCCTCTCTCCTCCTGTCTCTTTTATATCTTTAGTGTTTGCTTGCTTTTCTTGCTTTCCTTCACTTCTCTCCCTCCCCCCACCATTCTCTCTTCCCCTCTCCACCTCTGTCTCCTACCTGCTTGCGCCTGTCTGCTCTATTCCAGCCCTTTTAGTAGTCTCGCAATGGATTTCAGAACATAGGCCTTGCTTTCCTGCTAAATGCCTCAACTTGTAATTTTTTTTTTTTTTTTTTTTAAAAGATGGGTGAGGCAATGGAACTACTCAATCTGGTTGGAAAATTTTAGTGAAAATGGGGAGGGGGGAAACTATTCTCAATTTTCTAGTTTCCAATGAGTGCCAAGGACTAGTCACATGACTAAAGATTACTGACATGAGAAGGGGTTGGGCCCAATCAAGTATTACTGAGGTTGAATGGATATGAAGGAGATTTGTATGTTTCACTCTGCACAGGCAGGTGATTTCTAGGGGCAGATTCTCAACTAGTGTAAATTGTCATAGTTCCATTGACTTTGATGAAGCTGTGACAGTTTACATCAGCTGAGAATCTGCCCTACTGTTCAGCCTTGTCATAAACATCCCGTGAGTTACTCCAAGAGATCCCCATCAGACTGATACACTGTAGTGGGAGACAGCGAGACAGATCCTAACTCACTGAAGTCAATGAGTGCTTTTACCATTGATTTAAAGAGAAAAAGTATTGGGCCCTGAGTCATCTTTTCTAAGGCTTTGAGTACCTTTACTGAGAGTTACTGCCTTTGTCTTGTTCGATAGAATGTGATTTATAAACTTAAAAGTGAAAGTCCTGAGACATTCGTCAGCCAAAAGCTTATTTTAAACTGGGTCAGTCTTCTCTAATCTCTCCCATTCTAATTTTTGTAAATCTCTTTTTCCTTTCCTTCAAGAAAGCAATTACATAATTGAAAACTATTGATCCTACCTCCAATATCATAGCATTATTTTTTAAGGTACCTGTTAGTCCTAAACTAAGAAGGTTAGACTAGCACCTTTTTCACCGGTGAAGAACTGTAAAATATGACTTCCTACTGCTAGGATACATCCCAACATTATAAAAATTTAATGGTATTAATGTGACTCTCTGACTTCAGATTCTGCATCTGATCTCAGATTTTGCTTTGCAGTGGCTCATTTACAGACCATTTAATCTGTTTGTGTTGCCTTAGCTCCATTTTGAAATGAAGCATATCAACAAACAAAAATCAACTAACTGGTTGTTAGCTAGACCAGTATTCGGAATGTATTGATATGCTGCATACAGACTATAGAAATGTATGTTGATCATTTAACATGGCAGGTCTTAACATTATTGTTTCTTGTGGTTAGAATTCCACAGCAGACAGTATTAGCAATAGCAAGATTCCTTAATTAAGCAATATGTGCTGAATAGGGAATGGGGTTATCATCAGATAATTGTTCTTTTGGGACATTATGAGGCATAAGGTGCAGCAGAGTGTCTCTAACTTCCCATGTTGTGTGATTAATCTTGTGGCAAGCAGACCCCATAGATTTGTTAATAAAAAAACCATAAGTCTTTTTGCTATAAAATGGTCTCCAGTTTAGAATGTTGAGCAGCAGTTGTAATTGCTTGGTACAACTGAACTGTCTGTTCTCTTACAGAGCTGGTCAGAATGATCCTTAATCCCATCAGTTTTGTAGTCTGTCTTTTAAAAATATGGATCCAAGTTCTCTGCACTGAATGGGCATGTAGGCACATCATTTCCCTGTCTGACACATTGCCACCATACAAATGTCACAGGCCAGGATGATCACTGTGTGGATAGGAGATGGTTAAGTCTAGGGTTAGGCCCAAAAAAATCCTCTCATAGCTATCCTTAATGTTACAGACAACTGCCAACATCACCCCGACCAACTTAATCTGTTCTGACTTTTCAACAGAAACAGAAATTTGTGATGGGCACATCTCAAGTTGATGGATTCTCTTTATAAGACACTGGGATGAAACCCTTCCACCCACACAGATGCTACAGAAATGTGAGTGAGCAAGCCTCAAAGAAGAATAAGAGGGCTAAGCCTCAGGTCTTTATTGGGATGTTCTGACTGACAGTACAATATCGACCTGATATGCTGGCATCTTATTATTGCTAGGGCCCTACCAAATTCATAGTCCATTTTCGTCAATTTCACAGTCATAGGATTTAAAAATTGTAAATGTCATGATTTTAGCTATTTAAATCTGAAATTTCACGGTGTTGTAATTGAAGGGGTCCTGACCCAAAAGGAGTTGGAGGGAGGAGTCGCAAGATTATTGTAGCGGGAGTTATGGTACTGCTTCCCTTACTTCTGCGCTGCTGCTGGCGACGGCGCTGTCGTCAGAGCTGGGCAGTTGGCCGGGAGCCCAGCTCTGAAGGCAGAGCCGCTGCCAGCAGCAGCGCAGAAGTAAGGATGGGATGGGATGGTATTGCCACCTTTACTTCTGCGCTGCTGCCGGCAGAGCTGGGCTCTTGGTCAGCAGCTGCCCCTCTCTGGCTGCCCAGCTCTGAAAGGCAGCAGCACAGAAGTAAGGGTGTCATGCTATGGTATTGCCACCTTACTTCTGCACTGCTGCTGGTGGGGTGCTGCCTTCAGAGCTAGGCACCCAGCCAACAGCCACTGCTCTCCGGCCGACCAGCTCTGAAGGCAGCACAAAAGTAAGGGTGGCAATACCGCGGCCCCCCTAAAATAACCTTGTGATCCCCCCACCCCCTGCAATTTCCTTTTGGATCAGGACCCCCAATTTGAGAAATGATGGTCTCCCCCGTGAAATCTATATAGTATAGAGTAAAAGCACACAAGAGACCATATTTCATGGGTGAGGCTCAGATTTCAGTCTGTGATGCATTTTTCATGGCCTTGAATTTGGTAGGTCCCTAATTATTGCTATCTGCAGTTTAATTGAATTCATTAAGGTATGAGTGCTGCAGTGTGTGTGTGTGTGTGTGATATCAATCTCCCATGCTAATGGCATCTAAACACCAATCATTAATTTCCTTAACTAATTAAAGGTTTTGGATTGTAAACAGCAGTCCATACCATACAACTGTCCAAGATAAGGGTGCAGTGTCAGCCATTTTAAGATACAGAATTGAAGTTTCACTTTGTTACCCTGTACACACTGAATTCATACTGTAAGAAAATAACATTGAAAAACGTTATCTTCAGATCACCTATTATAAGGTTAACTATATAACAGCAGTGGGAATAGGGCCAGAACCCCTAGCCAAGTTCACAGCAGCTAATAATCCATCTGCTTTATGGCTAGGAAAATAGACAGAAATGAAAGGTTGCTATTTCAGCTAAAAGCATTTGTTCTGAACACTAAGTGTCCTATCTTGCCTTCCCTTACACTAATGTAAATCTAAAGTAGCTCAACTGAAGTCAATGGAGTCTTCTCAACATGAAAAGAGTAGAAGTGGGAGAAGAATCAGGTCCTCTTTTTTTCAAAAACTCTTCTATAAAAATGTAAGGCTAACTTACTGAATCAGTCTATAGCAGGGTGGACACCTGCTCCTGCCTGGAAGGGCCTGAGATAGCCCAAGGAGCAGGCAGTATGAAGACTGAGCTGATTAGGGGAAGTGGCTGCAGCTGGGGCCTTGCCCCAAACAGCCTCAGCAGGCCCTATAAAGGTTGGGAGCCAGGAGCTCAGGCCAGAGTCTCTCTTTGCCTTCAGAGAGAGAAGGGCCTGGCTGTAGGGAGCTAGACAGGATACCTGTAGTAGAGCAGGGCTGGGGAAAGGCTGGGGAGTTCCAGCCTGGTAGTAGGCCAAGGGGTACTGGGGGTTGCAGTGGGCAGCCCAGGGCTAGGCCAAGGCAGTAGGTCCAAACCCCCCTTGCCAATGATGAGTGGCCTATACTGCAGTCTGCCCCAGGGAGCGGGGGCTAGTTGGTGACTGGTAGTGGCCTAGTGCTGAGGCTGGGTGGGGGTTCCCTGGGGGGGAGACCCAGATCTGTGGGGTACTGCCAGGGGGCAGTGACCCAGAGCAAGGGGCACCAGGGGTCCTGGGAGGGACACAGGGGCCAGAAGTAGGGACAAGGTGGATCACCGGCCTGCAGAGGGCGCTCCAGATGCTGGATGAGCTGATTCCCCGGAGTAACCAGTAGGGGGCGCCGCAGGGGTGAATCCGTACCCTTACACAGTCAAAAAGAACTGCTAATAAATTCTTATGAAAATCAGTAAGTTAACATGTAGAGTGGCATATTTAAATATGTTATTCTCCACTGAACACGTCTGAATGCTTGTTAAGGTTACTTCATGTGGCACTGGAGGAAGGATGATCTTGTGTGTACGGCACTGCTGTGGGACTCAGGAGAGGTGAACTCTGTCCAGTTCTACAATTGATCTCCTGTGTGATTTTTGGGGCAAGTCACTGGACCTCATCTGTCAGATGGGGAAAGCAACGCTTCCTTACCTCACAGAGGTGTCAAGCTGGTATTTCATTAACCTCTGGAAGGTATTAACAGACTATGCTAACGGGCAGTATGAGTACCTGGACAGGAAGGTTGGAGACAAATACACATTATGATTAAGGGGCCCATAAAAGCGGCCGCCCAGCCAGGCAGCGGTACAGCTGCGAGCAGCGGCAGCAAACAGGGCGGCTAACAGGGGAGTTTGAGAGGGAGTTCTCATTGGAGGAGAAGGTACCTGTATTTGCATCTGTCCTTGTTGTTCTTGTGTGTTCTCGTGTGTTTGTTTGTAGGGGCCGGCAGGGGCTGGGTGCTGGGAAGGACGCTGAGCCCTGAGTAGGGGGCGGGGCCTGGCTGATTAAGGGGCCCATAAAAGCGGCCGCCCAGCCAGGCAGCAGTACAGCTGCGAGCAGCGGCAGCAAACAGGGCGGCTAACAGGGGAGTTTGAGAGGGAGTTCTCATTGGAGGAGAAGGTACCTGTATTTGCATCTGTCCTTGTTGTTCTTGTGTGTTCTCGTGTGTTTGTTTGTAGGGGCCGGCAGGGGCTGGGTGCTGGGAAGGACGCCGAGCCCTGAGTAGGGGGCGGGCCTGGCTGATTAAGGGGCCCATAAAAGCGGCCGCCCAGCCAGGCAGCGGTAGCAAACAGGGCGGCTAACAGGGGAGTTTGAGAGGGAGTTTGCAGGGGGAGGCAGGAGGGCGCGGTGTGTTCTGTGCTCCATTCCCCCAGGTGTCGTGGGCAGAGACCGCAGCAGCCATGAGCCAAGCAGCAGCAGCAGACAGAATGCAGATGGCGACATGTGGGAGCTGTGGTATGTATATAGTCCTAGCAGGAGACCTGGAAGAAAGGTATGTGTGTATGAAGTGTCGCCTGATAGTGTTACTGGAGGAAAAGATTAAGGGGCTGCAGATGCAGGTAGATACCCTGGTGGAGTTTAGGCAGGGGTTTGAGCAGCTGATGGAGGAAAGGCAAGGGGGGGCTGAAGGAGAATGCCCTGTGGCGGAGGTAGAGGCAGAGGTAGAGGACGGTGAGAGGGGAATGGAGGGGGGAGAACATGGGAGGTGGAAGCATGTGACTGTGAGAAGTAGGCCAAGGAAAAGAAGGGCCAGTGAGGGGGGAATAGAACTCAGGAATAGGTTCGAGTGTTTGGATAGCGAGGTGGAGGGGCAGCAGGTGGCGACTGAAGGTGGAAGGGTGAGAAAGAAGAGAAGAGCAGCTAGTCCAAGAGAGAGAGGGGAGGAGTTGATGGAGACAGCACCAATTCTGGGCCCCGGGAGGATTCAGGAAGGCATAAGGGGGAGCATGAGGGAAGATAGGAACAGGCACAGGTCAGGACTAGAGGGATCGGAGACTAGATTACTAGATCGCACTGTTGCCAGGCGGCGGCAGGTGTATGTGATTGGAGACTCTTTACTGAGGAGATTGGACAGGCCTGTGACCAGGGCGGACCCAGAGAACAGAAGGGTGTGCTGTCTCCCGGGCGCAAAGATACGCGATGTGGACCTGCGGTTGAAAAGGATCCTAAAAGGAGCAGGTAAGAACCCCTTGATAATCCTTCATGTGGGAACGAATGACACGGCTAGGTTCTCGTTAGAGAGGATCAGGGGAGATTATGCCAGGCTGGGGAAGACGCTCAAGGAGATAGAGGCTCAGATTATCTTTAGTGGGATTCTGCCCGTTCCGAGGGAAGGGCAGCAAAGGGCTGATAGGATTGTGAGAATAAATAGTTGGCTAAGGGAGTGGTGCTATAAGGAGGGCTTTGGGATGTATGGCCACTGGGAGGCTTTCGGGGACAGACACCTGTTCTCGCGGGATGGGCTTCACCTGAGTAGGGAAGGAAATAGACTTCTGGGAGGGAGGCAGGCTCATCTAATCAAAAGAGCTTTAAACTAGGAAGTTTGGGGAGACGGTTGGGAGATGCACAGTTAATC
The DNA here is from genome assembly GCF_027887155.1 of Malaclemys terrapin pileata. Lineage (NCBI taxonomy): Eukaryota > Metazoa > Chordata > Testudines > Emydidae > Malaclemys > Malaclemys terrapin. The sequence goes on along the minus strand of NC_071513.1, from coordinate 82,088,019 downwards.
TCCATGCCAGATTCCAGTATGGAAAAGGTGAGTAAAAGGAGAGGAGACATAGCCGGGGAGATGAGATTGGACATAGGAAGGACAGGGGGGACGGACACAAGGAGGCCCGCAACATATAGTGCTGCTAATGGGAGACGGGCTAAACGACATACATTAGGGTGTTTATACACCAATACCAGAAGCCTAGGTAACAAAATGGAGGAATTGGAGCTCTTGGTCCAGGAACTGAAACCGGATATCGTAGGAATAACGGAAACGTGGTGGAATGGCAGTCACGACTGGAACACAGGTATGGAGGGGTATGCGCTGTTTAGGAAAGACCGGAACAAGGGTAAAGGTGGGGGGGTGGCCTTGTATGTCAATAGTGAAATAAACTGTAAAGAAATAATAGTGATGGATTAGACAACACAGAGTCTGTCTGGGCAATACTCACACTGGGTAATAGGACTACTAGAGCCTCTCCGGGGATAGTGCTTGGAGTGTGCTATAGACTGCCGGGATCGACCCAGGATATGGATAAGGAACTATTTAATGTGTTTAGAGAAGTAATTACTAACAGAAACTGTGTAATTATGGGGGACTTTAACTTCCCGGATATAGATTGGGGAACAAACGCTAGTAGCAATAACAGGGCTCAGATGTTCCTAGAAGTGCTTGCTGATCAATTCCTCCATCAAGTGGTAACTGAACCGACGAGGGGGGAGGCCATTTTAGATTTGATTCTAGCAAGTAGTGAGGACCTTGTTGAGGAAGTGGTAGTAGGGGACAATTTGGGCTCCAGTGATCATGAGCTAATTCGGTTTAAAATACATGGAAGGAGTAACAGAATTAAATCAAAGACTAGGGTTTATAATTTTAAAAAGGCCAATTTTAACAAACTAAGGGGACTGGTAAGGGAAGTGGATTGGGCAAACGTATTAATGGATTTAAAAGCAGAAGAAGCCTGGGAGTACTTTAAGTTAAAGATGCATGAGCTGTCGGAGGCCTGTATTCCAAAAAAGGGAAAAAGATTACTAAGCAAGAGATTTAGACCGAGCTGGATGAGCGACCGACTCAAAGGGGCGATTAGGAAAAAACAGAAAGCGTTTAAAGAGTGGAAGAGGGGAGGGATCAGTAAGGAAATGTACCTAAGTGAAGTCAGAGAATGTAGAGATAGAGTGAGAAAGGCCAAAGGCCGTGTAGAGTTGGACCTAGCGAGGGGAATTAAAAGCAATAGTAAGAGGTTTTACAGCCACATAAATAGGAAGAAAGCAAAGAAAGAAGAAGTGGGACCGCTGAAGTCTATTGCCGGAGAGGAGATTAAAGACAATCTAGGCATGGCGCAATATCTTAATGAATATTTTGCATCGGTGTTTAATGAGGCCAATGAAGGTATTAGGGATACTAGCACCACTATAGAGGGGCACTCGGGATGGGGGATTACCGTATCCGAGGTAGAAACAAAACTTGAACGCCTTAATGGGGCTAAGTCGGGAGGACCGGACGATCTACATCCGAGAATATTGAAGGAATTGGCGCGGGAAATAGCAGGCCCGTTAGCGATAATATTTAATGAATCTGTAAACTCGGGGGTGGTCCCGTTAGACTGGAGAATAGCTAATGTGGTTCCTATTTTCAAGAAAGGGAAAAAAAGTGATCCGGGTAACTACAGGCCTGTTAGTCTAACATCTGTAGTGTGCAAGGTGTTAGAGAAAATTCTGAAAGAGAAACTAGTGGAGGACCTGGAGGGTAGTGGCAATTGCGATAAATTACAACATGGTTTTACGAAGGGCAGATCGTGCCAAATGAATCTGATCTCCTTCTTTGAGAAAGTAACGGATTTATTAGATAAGGGAAATGCGGTGGACCTAATATACCTGGATTTCAGTAAAGCGTTTGATACTGTACCCCATGAGGAATTATTGGTTAAACTGAAAAACATGGGGATCGATATGAAAATCCAGAAGTGGATAAGGAATTGGTTACTGGGGAGAATGCAGCGGGTTGTATTAAAGGGTGAACTGTCAGGTTGGAGGGAGGTTACTAGTGGAGTGCCTCAAGGTTCGGTTTTGGGACCCATTTTATTTAATCTGTTTATAACTGACCTCGGAACCGATTGCAGGAGTGGGCTGATAAAATTTGCGGATGATACGAAGGTGGGAGGCGTTGTAAATTCGGAGGACAGGGATATCCTGCAGGGAGACTTGAATGAGCTTGTGAATTGGAGTATCAGAAATAAGATGAAATTTAATAGTGAAAAGTGTAAGGTGATGCATTTGGGGATGACTAATAACAATTTTAGTTACAAGATGGGGACGCATTGGTTAGAAGTTACGGAAGAGGAGAAGGACCTAGGGGTTCTTGTAGACCGCAGGATGACTATGAGTCGACAATGTGACGTGGCGGTGAAAAAAGCCAATGCTGTCTTGGGATGCATTAGGCGAGGTATATCTAGTAGGGATAAGGAGGTCCTGCTTCCGTTGTACAAGGCGCTGGTGAGACCTCATTTGGAGTACTGTGTGCAGTTCTGGTCTCCCATGTTTAAAAAAGATGAACTCAAACTGGAACAGGTGCAGAGAAGGGCCACTAGGATGATCAGAGGAATGGAAAAGCTGTCGTACGAAAGGAGATTAGAGGAGCTTGGGTTGTTTAGTCTGACAAAGCGAAGGCTGAGAGGGGATATGATTGCTATCTTTAAATATATTAGAGGGATTAATACAAGGGAGGGAGAAGAATTATTCCAGCTTAGTACTAACGTGGATACCAGAACGAATGGATACAAACTGGCCGTGGGGAAGTTCAGACTTGAAATTAGACGAAGGTTTCTGACCGTCAGAGGGGTGAAATATTGGAACGGCCTACCGAGGGAAACGGTGGGGGCGACGGACCTGTCTGGTTTTAAGATAAAGTTAGATAAGTTTATGGAGGGAATGGTTTAATGGTAAAACATAGTAGTCAAGGAAAGCCAAGCAATGGTGGGTAAATAGTATAATGGCTAACGGGGTCGGGCTGGAGACTCTTGCCTATATGCTCGGGGTCTTACTGATCGCCACATTTGGGGTCGGGAAGGAATTTTCCTCCAGGGCAGATTGGCTGAGCCTCTGGAGGTTTTTCGCCTTCCTCCGCAGCATGGGGCAGGGATCTCTAGCAGGAGGGTCTCTGCCGATTGAAGTCACTAAAAACAGGATTGGGGACTTCAACAGCAGAGTCCAGGGAAGGGGTAGGGACGGTTTTATGGCCTGCAGCATGCAGGGGGTCAGACCAGATGATCATAATGGTCCCTTCTGACCTTAAAGTCTATGAGTCTATGATGCTTCATGTTCTTCCTAATTTGTCTTAAATTGGCTGTTTACAGGTTTCTTGAAGGATTTTGAATTTGATCCCTGACGTTTTTAATAGGACATCCTCAACTGGGCTTTAGAAAAACCCTATTATTCATGGTCAGAAGTAAAGGCACACTGGCAGAGACATACCCACAATGCACTGGACTTCTCTCTTCTCCCCCCCCCCCCTTTAAATATTGCATAGTAGTAGTTCTAGACTCTGTAGCTTCTGTCCCAGTGTAGCTCGCTTTGATTTAATCTGTGGTTCTTCTACTCAAAACAGACATGCCTACATTTTCTGCCTCTGAACTGCTGATGTGCAAGGTCAAGTTACCACCTGTTAAAGGCTGTTTTCACGGAGCAGGAGCACAAACTCTGACTACTGAATGAGGAGTACCCTGACTGCCTTTAGTTCTCATGTCTAATGTAAAAAAGGACTAGAAACATCAAAATACAAGTTGAGACCTACAAGAATTAGTGAATGCAGTGGAGGAAACACTGCAGGACCACATGAGGAACCAGAGAAGAGCTACCACTAATGCTTGCCCTCCTTATATTAAAGCAAATAGTGGCAGACACTAACCACTCAAGTTATTCAAAGTCGGGAGAAATGAGTGATATTAGGAGTGCTATTTCTTCTATTTCTCTGGTCTCAAGAAATATTAGAAGAGGATGTTTTATCTGAAGAGAGAGCTAAAGCTTCAATAGGGCTAGGATTTGGTTCAATAAAGTCATGGTTTCCTCCTAACCAGTCTGCTTATCCCTATTTTATAATGCTCATGTGGCAATCAAACTGCCTGGACGATGAATAGAGAAAAAGGCAAAGGGGAAGGCTGGTTTCTAAAATAACCAGTACCAAAAGCATAAACATACTCCAGGCCAGTGGCCAGAAGAACTGGTCTGACACACAGGAAGGAGTATGCTGTACCCCTGGATAGGTTGTAACTATGGGTGTGCTCCCCCTACCTGCCAGAAAGTTCCAAGAACAATTCCTGAAGCATAATTGCCCCCAGAGCCGCCCTTGGTCCAGTGCACTTCTGCAGAGTTCCTTACCCTGTGCTGTGCCTAAATGGTATGATTAAGCCCTAAACAACAATTGACTTAATATTTTCCTATAATGCTGTCTTACGTGTATGTAAATGCTTGTAGAGAAAACAACAATTCTTACCCTTTGCATTTTCCATGTCACTGCAATATTGCATGCAATTAAATGTTTAGGGTTAACATTACCTTATACAGGGATGTATATGATCCATGTTAACATCAGTGCTACGTAATTACATGCAACATTAAAGGGGAAATCTAAACCACTTTCCTCACTGCCTAAGAAATGGCCTTCTCCTTTTGGTTACTATTCCTCTCTAGATGCATGTTGGCAACATATCTCAACTTAATTACATGTGTCAGCTGAGCAACTTGGAAATTTCAAGACCATTTATTTCTGTAGAAAAGCACACAGCCTCTGATTTAGGACACTATCTTGCTCTCAGATGCACAGGTACATGCTGCACCAGAGTCTGTAAAGTCAGCCACTGCATTCCACTGTAACTGTATTTAAAAGATCTGCAGCAAAGCCTCTGCCCACGTATCTGAGAGCAGAACTTGAGATTGTAATGGTATAAATGAAGGTGACATGTACCCAGCCAAAAGCAACTTTTCACGTCCCATCATTACTGTTATTTTCTATTTGTTTCCCACAGCAATGCCATACTGCGTACAATTAAAAGTTGTTTGTTATATGTAAGCTAGAGGTGACATGGGGGAGCACTAATTAATATGTTTTTGGGGGCTGAGGAGGTGCGAGTGTGTAAAAACATCTATATTCTAAAAGAAGAGATTCTGAGTGAGAAAATTTCCTTTCTGGTCAAGACACCAATTCCTAAGAGATTATTTCTTGCTGTTTGACACAGAGCTCTGAAGTGTGGGCATTTACAGTGGCCCAGTACCTGTTGCACACTTAATGACAATCCTATTCCATGTTTCTCTCAAAGATCCAAACCAACTGTAGTGGTACATGGCATAAAAGTGACAGGAGAATAAAGGCTCTAGTTCATCATTTAAAATTAGGATACACACAGCATAAAACACTGAACTATACTTGCACTTTGCTCCAGGGTCTAAACCAGAAGAAGTCACTGGTAAATTGCAGTAAGACACAAATAAAACTGTAGCTACTTGCAGGTTTGATGCACATTAAAAATATGAATTCATCATTTGTACTATAATTTTAACTACGTTACATGTTTTGACAGGTTCTTTGCAGGGCTTCACTTGCAGCATAATTGGATCAGCTAAACTTCATAAATGTTCATGGAATGGATGAGAAAATGTAGTCAGCTGTGTAACTACTACATAATCTTGCCCATGGAACCACAGTTCTGCTCAGGGAGCTTTTCAATTCTAAATTCATATTTCAAAAGATCTTTAAGTTGATTTTATTGTGTAAGGGACTATACATTTATGCAGCTAACTGTGTTCCCTCAGTAGCATTTCCAAAATCCACAATGCACTGTCTTTTTACATTTTGTCTCACTGCAATGAACATCTCAGTCTTTTCTTCTGAACGGGAGTTCTCAAGACAGGGGATACATAATAACAGTTGTCAATGTAATATCAAGAAATACTTTATTTTCAATGTTTTGGATAATCATTTATATAGAGAGCATCAGGGCATATCAACACGCCAGTTACATTACATGTATTTTCCAATAAATGATTGAGTAGAACATTGAAACCTTTTATAAGTACAATCATCTGAACTTTACCATCTAAAAAACTGACCACTGACAAAAACCACAGCCATTCTAAATTTCAGTGCATTAATTTCAGTTAATGGCATGGGCCCTGATTCAGCTAAGTATTTAAGCACAAGTTGTCCCCTTTGAAGTCACCAACTGTACAGACGCCATATCTATCTGCTCTTCATTCACTGTATATCTAAAGCTACAATGACCACTTCACCTGAGAGTGAAATTAAACCTTTTGCCAGGGCCTCTGAAATCAGACATGGTTTCATAAGCCAAGGCAAAAGGAAGTATGTGGAGTCCCCCAGAATAATGGTGGGGACAGTAACTCCGTGTATAACAATGTCATTCTGTGGGAATAGTGTTCCAGGCTGTCCATGTCAATAGACTCCCAATCGGCAAAACACTGGCGTCATGAACTTTCCAGGTGCCACCCACATTGATATTCATAAATAGACTTCTGTAGTCCATGAGGGCCTGCATAAGAATAGAGTAGTACCCTTTGTGGTTTATTGGCTCATGTGCTCCTTGAGGAGGGCAAACGATGGGCACATGAGAGTCTCATCAATGGCCCTGGAGCGGTTTGGAAACCATTCTCTCAAAGCCAGCAATTACTTCATAAATACCTTTTATGCCTGCCACCTTGGGATAAACCAGATGCCTGATTGCCTCAGAAACTTCCACTGCCACTTTACCCGCAGTCAACTTTCCAATGGCAAACGGGTTGGCAATGGACCTGTAGCAGCCTAGGGGAGCCAACTTCCAGATGGCTTTAGGAATCCGCTTCTGGACTGGGATGGCCGCCTTCTTGTGTGTCTTCACACTGGAGGGTCGGAGGAAGCAGCTCATAACGCTCCATGTAGCTTCTTCATGCAAAAGTGCTGGACCCACTGCTGTTCACCCCACGTCTGCACGATGATGCGGTTCCACCAGTATGCACTTGTGGCCCTGCTCCAGAAGAACCAGTCTATGCAGGGGGCATCAGCAGTTGTACAGAGTGTCATGAACAGCATCAGCCAATCTGAGTTTACCATGTCTGTGTCCTCTTCCTCCATAAGCTCTGTCAAGAGCCATTGGTGGGTCAGAAAACGCCACCAAAATGTCCACCAGTGTGCCTCAGAAGCTCTGCCCACTTCCTGTCACAGGAGTGAAAGTGCAAGCAAGAAAAGTTCTTCAAAAATGCGCCTTTCTCCATGTTGCTGACACTAGCAGCTGGACATGCACAGACCAAAGCAAGCACTCTGCAGAATGTTTTGGTGGGCTGCTTCCTGTAACGTGCAGAGTGGACAGTCAAGTTTTCCCACAGTGCACCACAGTCAAAGGGCTAAAGTGGGAACGTTTCAGGAAGGTGATAGGGAGTCTGTGTGCTGCTTTAGGGATGCCAGAACCCCAGGTTCCAGCCTGGGTTAGAAAATTCTTAACATATGGTTAACTATCAGTGTAGACGTTCAAGCCCTGAATTCCTAACCCACCGTTAGCTGACTCAAATCCACTAACCTTGGGCTTACAATGGAGTGTAGACATACCCTGACAGTCTATGGCATTGCCACTGGTTTCATATTTTAACTATCTCCTACCTTTGTCACAATTAGAATACTGAGACCTAAGGGCAAATGCCCTCCGTAGTCTCTGTTCAACTGAGCTATCTACATACGTTGAAGAAATGAAGTCGCACCAGCTGCAGTAACAGTGCTAATAGTATATTGGCAAATGGGGAAGAAATTGTTTCAGGACAAGCATGGATATCAATAAGTCACAGCCAGACAAGAAGATAGGTTTCACATCAGCAGTATAGCTTTGTCCTATAGTGGGCATCTCCCATTATTAGCAATTCTTCAGCCTCTAACCCACACAGCAGATCACAGGAAGCTGTGGCAACAGAATGTATGGCCAATTTGGAAAGAGCAGGCAATCAAGCACTGGTGACCACTTTTTGAAATGTAGGCATATCAATCCATACTTCAATCACTTCCTTACATCAACCAACCACCCCACTCCACTTCACCCCCATTTGTTAAGTGATTATGTCAGCCTGACATCCATCCCAGACAAGATAATGGAGCACTTGATACAGTACTCAGTTCATAAATAGTGATAACACTCTTTCCATTCCACTAATCTCTGGAGGATGTTAAACAGAAGCTATGAAAATTAGACATTTTAAAATCAGCAGATCCAGATAACTTGCATCCAAGAGTTTTAAAAGAACTGGCTGAGGAGCTCATTGGACCACTAAAGCTGATTTTCAATAAGTCTTGGTGCACTGGGGAAGCTCCAGAAGACTGGAAGAAAGCTAATGTTGTGTCAATTTTTTAAAAGGGTAAATGGAATGACCCAATTATAAGGCTTGTCAGCCTGACATCAGTCCCAGCCAAGACAGTGGAGGGGATGATACAGGACTCAATTAAAAGAGCTAAAAGGGGGGTAGTTTAATTAATGCAAGTCAACATGAGATTATGAGATTATGGAAAATAGATCCGGTCAAGATAACTTGATATCTTTTTTGATGAGATTACAAGTTTGGTTAATAAAGACAATAGTGTTGACTTAATAAATTTAGACTTCTGTAAGGCACTGACTTGGTTCCACATGACATTTTGACTAAAAATCTAGAATGATATCAAATTAACATGGCACACATTAAATGGATTAAAAACTGGCTAACTGATAGGTCTCAAAATGTAACTGTAAACAGGGAATCATCATCAAGCAGGTGTATTTCCAGTGGGCCCCACATGGATCGGCTCTTGGCCCTATGCTAGTTCACATTTTTATCAATGACCAAGAACAATATAATCACTGATAAAGTTTGCTCTGACACAAATTGGGGGAGTGGTAAAATAACGAAAAGGATATGTCATTGCATCAGAGTGATGTAAATTGCTTGCACCCAGTTTATCAAGCAAACAATATGCATTTTAATACAGCTAAATGTAAATGTATACATCTAGACACAAAAAGTAGGCCATGCTTACAGGATGGAGGACTCTATCCTGGGAAGCAGTGACTCTGAATGAGATTTGCAGATCATGGAGGATAATCCACTGAACCTGAGCTCCCAATATGACACTGCGATGCATAAACAGGGGAATCTCAAGTAGGAATAGAGGGATTATTTTACCTCTATATTTGGCACTGGTGTGACCACTGCTGGAATAGTGTGTCCAATTCTGGTGCCCACAATTCAAGAATGATGTTGATAAATTGGAGAGGGTTCCGAGAAGAGCCACGAGAATGGTTAATGGTTTAGAAAACACGAAGAGAGACTGCAAGAGCTCAATTTATTCCAAAGTCAGTTAAGGGGGGGGGGTCTTGATTACAGTCTATAAGTACCTACATGGGGAACAAATATTTAATAATGGACTCTTCAATCTAGCAAAAAAAGATACAACACGATCCAATGGCTGGAAATTGAGCTAGACAAATTCAGAATGGAAATAAGGCATAAATTTTTGACTGGGAGGGTAATTAACCATTGGCACAATTTACCAAGGGTCATGGTAGATTCTCCATCACTGACAATTTTTAAATCAAGATTGGATGTTTTTCTAAAAGATCTGCCCTAGGAATTACTTTGGAGAAGTGCTATGGCCTGTGTAATACAGGAGGCCAGAATAGATTATCACAATGGTGCCTTCTGGCCTTGGAATCCAGGAAAGTATGCATGTAGCTATGGAATGCTCCCCAACCCAGAGACCAGCCATAAGGCCATATTCTGCCCACAAGTATAGCCCCAGATGGTAATAGCAGCAATGACCCAATATACTCCTCAATGCACAGTTTATGGCCAAAGGCAAATTTTAAGGAAGTGCAGTGCAGTGTAGACACAGCACAAGACAAGAATCTGGTTCAGCATTTCTATTACACGTCACTATAGATTTGGCACTTTCGATAACAGTAGAGTTGTAGACTGGAATCTGCCTCAACACAATTTTTGGATAAAAGACCAGAAAAGTGAAGAGAAAAAAATATTTTAATTATCAGGTTTTCTAATTACATGTTGGATTTTCTCTCTAACATCTCAATGCTAACTAGACTTGAGCAAATAGATCAGAAAATAGCTATACATTCAATTTAATCTCTGTTGCAATTCATGAATTTTTCATGAACAGCACAATTTGCTTGAATTAATCTGATATTTGAAATTATTGTATAATTTTGCATATAATTATTGGCCTGACCTGGTTTACACTGAGGGTATTCAATATTTATATGCAAACTGTTTGGACTAGACACAGAGGTTGCATGATTTGTTTCAGTTATCCAACTGGAGAACTCTTAAAATAAGGTTTCTTTTGTGAAAACTTATTATGAATTCACATATGCTACATAATTCGGTTTCTTTGACCATTCCTGTCAGTAAAGTCATCTGCTGGAATATTCACAGAAAGCGAACATGATAAAGGGATGAGAATATAATTGAAGTGCAACCATTTTTAGTAAATTGAGAGGGTAATTGTGTAAGTGTTTTGCATTATTCACCCAGCTCTACTGCCAACACTACTTAAATAATGCAATGAGCTGAGCTTGTACCTCAGAAGATTCAACGGTGGAATACATAGACGTATAGCTTTTAATATCTGACACACAAAAATTATTGGACAGAATATGATTAATCAACAATTGATAATATGCAGAATAAACCATCACTGATACCATTTACAATGTTAACTATTCTGCTGCCTATTCCAGGGCTGGCAGTTCAATTTATCTGCATTATTCATTTCATATTCCTGAAGACTAAAAGCCTGATCTGGCAGTTCTGGGCAGCAGCTTGCAGGATTGGAGCCAGAATTGACCATTGTTTTAATGTAAAATTATTGATTTGTCTAGGTTAAATCTGAATTTAAGTAAGAAATGCATTGTGACTTTTGCCACCTCTAACTCACTGGTTAGAGTGGACAGTGCTTGACTCAAGTTTCTTTTTCCCTTTTCAGTTTTAGTGTGTTCACATTCGATGGTTTCAGACCCAAACAAGGTTCAACTCCCAAAGCAAAACTTGAGTGACCATACTTAGCCTCGAATGGCTTGTGAAAATTCAGAAGTTTGCATGTTTTTCACTTGACGCCATACAGTAGCCCCAGTTAAATCAAAAGTTAGTGCAAATTCACTTGAAATTTAGCCAAAAATATGTTATAAAGCTTCATAAAGCTTGTATGGAAGTTCCATTGCTTTATATTCAGATATTGTGCCCATCACCATGGCATTGAGTGATGCTGTAACTAAGCCTTAGTGGAGGTCACAGATTCAAAAAATAGGTTATTAGAAAAATATCTTATTTCTCAGAACATCTCAGGTTGCTTGCTTTTGAATGACATCATCATCTAGAGACCCATCATGCATATTTCAAATCAACTTTGGCTTGAGGTTACACTGAGTTTTCTACCATTAACAGTTTTTCAAAAAAATTATGCCCACTAGATCGCTCTTAAAATTTTGTGAACTTTTTTCCTCTGTCTAGATCAGTGTTTCTCAAACTGGGGTCGCTGCTTGCGTAGGGAAAGCCCCTGGCGGGCCGGGCCGGTTTGTTTACCTGCCCCGTCCACAGGTCTGGCCGATCGCAGCTCCCACTGGCCGCGGTTCGCTGCTCCAGGCCAATGGGAGCTGCTGGAAGCAGCACGGGCCGAAGGACATACTGGCCGCCGCTTCCAGCAGCTCCCATTGGCCTGCAGCGGCGAATCACGGCCAGTGGGAGCTGCGATCGGCCAGACCTGCGGACGGGGCAGGTAAACAAACCGGCCCGGCCCGCCAGGGGCTTTCCCTACACAAGCGGCGACCCCAGTTTGAGAAACACTGGTCCAGATATCTACAGTTTAGGTTGCTGTTTGTGCTATATTTCAAATTAGACCTGATTTTCTTGGAATAAGTCACATTGGACAAGTCACATCCATTGCTTCTAGCTCTCTTATCGCTGCAGAATGTAATATTGTTACCCTTTTTGACTCATGTGGTTAGCCACATTGAAGGTGGTGTGGATTGTTCCAGTTAGAAGGAGAAATTGATGACTAAGTCAGGTATTTTCTTAGATGCATTTTTTTAAAGCAGGAATGCACAAAGGCCTGTTGTCAGGCCCCAGGGGCCTCGAACCCAGGTCTGTGGGGGTCCTGTGAGTCATCATACTCCAATCCAGCACCTGGTACCTGGGATAGGATCTAGGTAGCCCAATTGGGGCACTAGCCCTGCCCCTATGTCCCAATTAGAAGAGCTCCAATGCTCCTGATTTGGGGCCTTAGCTCCTATTCAAGCCAGGGGAGGAAACAGGAAGTTGTTTGTAGAGCTAGGCTTCATCTTGCTACAGACTGCTGGTCTTGTGTTTGCCTGTTCCTGCCTTCCTGGTATCCTTACTCTCAGCCTGACTCTTGGTAACTGCCTCCTGGTTCCTGCCCTCTGGTTCTGTCACCCAAAACTGGCCTGCTGGTATCCTGATTTGGACTGACTCTTGATTCCTGCTCTTGTATGTCTCTCAATTCTGATCTGGTGTTCCAACCCAGCCTGATTCCTGACAATCACCCACATCTGATGCTAACCCCTAAGCCAGGCTGCCCAGACCCTGCCCCGACACCTATTTCCCCAAACACAGGAGGAGCTACACAGAGGTAAGTTCTTTGCTTATAGCCCCAAGCCTCTTTAGCCAGCACCACACCCAGAAGCCCCCTCGCTAGGCTGCTCTCAGAGTCACACACTGTGCTTGTCCAGGCTGTCTCTGTCTCAGGGTACATCTACACCGCAAAACAAAAATATAAAAAACGTGCAGCACTGGGTCTCCGAGCATAGGTCAACTGACTTAAGCTCATAGGGCTCACATTACATGCCTAAAAACAGCCGTGTAGATGTTCCAGCTCAAGCTGGAACCGGGGCTCTAAGGCACTCCCCATTTGGGTTTCAGAGACCAGGCTTCAGCCCAAGTGGGAACATCTACACAGCTATTTTTAGCCCCAAGCCCCAACTCGAATCAGTTGACCTGGGCTATGAGACTCGCTGCCACAGGAGGTAATTTGCAGAGTAGACATACCCTCTGTCTCACCCTGTGTGCGGTCTCCTGATTTTCTCTCTCACACCCACACTTCTGACCAGATTTGAATTTGCCTTTGTTTTGGGCAGAGACATGCACCTGTGCTTTGGGTTTGGAGACTGCTGTTATTTCAATCACTTTGCTTTCCTTCAGGATGAATTTCGTGGTTGCACCCAATCCATAACAACGTTTAACCCAGCTCAACACTATACTCAAATGTAGAGGATCCAAGTTTAGTCTGGGGAGTTAAAAAGTTTAACCAATATCTATGTGGGAAACAATTTATTCCGGTTACAGATCATCAATGTTTAACCCAAAGAAAGCCGTACCAGTAACGGCAGCCGTACAATCACAGAGATGGATTCTATTCTTCAGCATTCACTGTGATGATATTGAGTTCAAAGGTACTGAACAACATGTGAATGTCTATCACTTGTCAAGCTTGCCTTTGGAAGCAGTAGGTAAGGATACTGAAATTGAACCAGACAGAGTAGACATGTTCTATAAAGCTCTAATCGAATCCTTGCCAGTAACAACTACCACAGTCCAACACAAAACTAAGCCAAGTTCCAGTGACAGCTGAAGTGCACAGTATGATGAATGGATGGAATTATGCACAAAAACAAACATTTCCAACATTCTTTGCTCTAAAAACAACAGTTTTGTGTATATCAAGATTGCCTGTGAGTGACACCAGAGCAGTTATTCCCACAAAACTCCTTAGGTCATGAGTACTTCAAGAATTACAATAAGGCCTTCCGGGAATTGTAAAAATGAAAATCCTTGCCAAGAGCTATTTGTGATGGCCAGGGACTGATACACAAATAGAGGAAAAACAAAACAATGTCAAAGTTGTCAGCAAATAACATATGCTAAACAGGCTCCTTCATTCCTTGAGAGAGACCAGGATTCTGTGGCAACAAGTTTATACATAGATTACAATGGACCATACATGGAACATGTTTTTGATTGCAGTAGATGCCCATTCTAAATGGCCCAAAGTATTTGGTATGAATTCAACTAATTTAGTGCAGATGATAGAAGTATTAAGATTTGGGGGGGGGGGGGCTGGAGTTTAGTGACAATGAAACTCAATTCACATCCAAAAAGAATTTCAGTTGTTTGTCAAAAAAAAAAAAAAAAAAAGGTATCATACATGTTGCATCAGCTCCCTACCATCACAAAAAAGTGATTGGCTGAAAGATTTATCCAGACAGCCAAGTGAGCAATTAATGCTACAATCCCAGATAAATGCAGCTTACAATACAAGATTGCAAATTTTCTACCAACCTACAGAAACACTGTCCATGTTACTACAAATCAGACAGCAGCGATGTTTTATGGGATGGAATTTAAGATCTCACCTGAACTTGTTAAAGTTCAATCTCCAGAGAGACATTCAAAAGAAAGAGTGTGATGAAATGGCCACAGTCACACTCAACTGTGCAGTTTGCAAAGGAGAAAAATGTTTATTAAGAGATAATTCAAGAAATCTGGATTTATTACATCAGAATGGTCCACTCTGTCTTATCAGATAGAAATGGCACCAAATGTATCCTGGAGAAGATACATAAACTAGTTTTTAAAACACAATTTCAGCAGGATGTTCTACACCAATAACACCTATGAAAAACACCGAGCCTACAACATAGCCATAGATGATACCGGTGAACCTATCCCTGTTTCTGCTACTTGTGATTCTAACATTATAGAGCAGGAAGATGTTACTGATTCAGCTACATCAGAAAATGCAGCCACTGCCCAAATATTGTTGTGATGTCTACAAGGCATTATCCAGAAGGAAGTCAGAAACCATCTCTGGGACTTATTTTGTAGCAGGTCGTATATTTAGTGACAGCAGTTTTGTTAGTAATGCGTTTGTAACTTCTTTATGTCCCTTTTCATAAAGAGGGAGGAAGAGCATGCTTTCCATAGTGTGAGAGCCCTCTAGTGGCGCTCACTATGTTTTAGAAACCAGCAGAGCAGCAGGATATATATAGCGGGCCTTGTGTGTCTGTGCATAGTTGGTAAACATGGTTATTTGGAACTTAGCTGTGCAAGTGTGGTTTCTTCAAATTATTATTGCGTAATGAGCAAAAGACAACACAAAGTGAACATAAAAAAACTTCAAAGGGTCCTGTTCCCTAATATTGTCAGCAAGAAAAAATTTCCTGCAACTCCCTTTTTCCTCAAACGCTAAGGATGAACACAAGTCTTTTCACAAATAAAATATCTGATAATCAACTTTAGAATCAGTGAGATAATACTGAATTCTATCCATGGATTCCACATTATTATGTGCATACAATTCATTATGAATACTTTCTTTTCTCTACAAGTACCAGCAAATAATTGAAACAGATTTGTTTTGTGGGGGGGCAGGGTTTTTAATAGAAATGATAGAAGGGTCTCATGCTTCAATAAAGGCCTGAGAATTTTAACAAACAAAAATGCCCTTGAAGCCATGGCATGTGGCAGTGCCCCAATTGAATTTCAAACAATTTTATAAACATTTAATTAATTCTAATATTTACAGAATCCAGTGTTTTTAGCAAAATAGTCAGTGTTTCATTATTGAGCCATCTGGCTCTGCATATGACTCGTGGCTGGATCAAAGCATATGCCCTCGCCAAGGAGCCTAGTTACTGGAGTTACCTGAGAAGGTCATAGTCTCCACTTTCATTTTTAAAAAGAGCTTGTTTCTGGGTCCTGATGGCTGCAAAGACAAACTCAAAAACATGATCCAAGTTTAATCAATGCAATAACATCTGTCAGACTCTGCAGAAAGCCTGAGCCAATAGCTCTGTTCATTTAACTCATTCATTTTCATTTAACTCAGATGCTTGCTGCTCTGCTCTGGTGGTGCCCGCACTAACACTACCCCAGCAGAGAGCTCTGTGCATGTGGGCTGGAAAACTCTGCTGCTACCATCCAATCATGGCTCTGCTAGTGTAGTATCAGCAGGGAACCCCCTCCCCCATACACACAATCCTTTGCCCATGAGGGCAGGACAGACCCCAGTTTTCCTAAAGAGAAGCAGCAGCAGTCCGGAGGTTGGGGAGGAAGGCCTGGATCATCCGCCTAACCGCCTACCCAAAAAGATGGCAGTCGAGCAGACAGTTCTTGTATGAGTGTCCTCTGCAACCCTAAAGAGGGAAGGGGTTTCAGTATTGTGATGGGCAGTGGAGAGACCCATGAAGGTGTGCCTAGGGCCCTGAATTGCTTTCATCCAGCCCCAACAATGATCCTGCATAATAGATTTAAAAGATACTACATGCGCTTAGGGAGCAATTATTAATATTACAGCTACTGCTGCTTCCCCCACCCCCGCCAAGTCCCACACAGACCTACACTCTGCTGTAAGGTCCAGAAGTCACAACCTGTTCTGCACATGGCCCTGCATACAGTTCCCGGGGGTCCCTCTCTGCATCCAGCTTCTCTGCAGCTCCTGGCTCACCATGCAGCTGCTGCTTCCCAATACAGCCCAACCACTTCCTGCCACGAGACCTTTCCCTTACCCGGCCATAGGAAAAGGATGTGCGGTGGGGAGGGGGCTCATGCGAGTCGTCATGTGCTGCTTAGCAGATTCATCACCCAGTCTTACCCCCTAACCCTAGCCTGAGGCCCTCTAGTTTACATGTGACGCAGCATAGGAGAGCGAAGGGAAAGGTAGCTCTATGCCACCTTTCCACTGCAGTCTGTACCTGTTATAGCTGAATCTTGTGATGAAGGGTTTTTAAGGAGAACTTCATTTATACTGGAATCCAAAGCTTTTTCTTTAAAAGCTCCTTGCAGACAAATACCTCCTCTGTGCACATCTACAAGCCAACCGCAGCAGTATACTCTCTACACTCCGGAGCTCACTCACTATGCTCCCACCCTATAAATGGCAGCTCCCATTTCTCCGATATAATTTGTATCACGATTAATAAAACAAACAAATATTCAAGATTACTAAATTAAACAATATGAACCTATAACATCTATTCCAGGAATGACCCCACACACACTCCATCCTCCCAGCCCCGCTGAGCAAAAAATGATCAAATGGACCGTATAACGTGTCCAAAAGGTCAAACTACTCAGGATTTCTTGCACCAGAAGCAGAAAATAAAATAGAGTGTGGAGGACCCGCTATTGAAAACACTTTCACCTCCTCCCCTCTTCGTTCAAATATAAGAGATATCACCAGGGGCATTTCAGCGGATTTCTACTGCAGGGATGGTTTCTGATGTAGACAGGCCCTGACCCATATATAGCTGTATAAATTAAACCAACATCTTGAACTGCAGCTGGAAGCAAATAAGCCAAAGCAGCTTAAGGAGTGTAACTGCAACCAGTGGAGTCAAGAGACAGGGGAGTTAGCTTTTGTCACCCTGACTATGTCATCTGACTGGGGCCAGGAAATAAGGAACAGTATATCATGAGCTCCCGACGCAACACACAGACAGTACAAGCAGCACAGATGATGTATGATTTAAAAGGCTTATACTGCTAAGCAGATATATTACTGCATTCTGCATTGGCTCGAGCTCATGAGTAGCATCAAATAGATTAAGTAGCCCGAAGCAAAATGCTTTGCAGTAGTCCAATCTATAGGTGATAAAAACAATCAATCTGTTCTGCTATTAAGGCATACGCCAGAATCAGGAGCAGCGCAGAGCCACATACATTCTCCGAGAGAGGAAATTCCAAGCACAAATATACCAGTAGATGCACTAGTTCTGGTATTACTCATCAGCAGACCTGCTAAAACTTTATCTGGAGGGGAACTGTGGAAAGGCCTTAGGAAACAAAATGATTTTTGAATTCCCTTACTATTGTCTACATTATCATCTATAATATATTATCTAACAACCCCAGAGCATACCAGTTACAATGGGCATTTTTGCACATCTCCTACATTATGGGACAAAATAATCCCTATTGTGACTCCAAGGTATTGATTGATTTATATTTCTTATAAGTGGTGCACATTGATATACAATTTTTTCAAAGCTATTAGTTGATGATGGTCTCAGCGTGAAAGCCTAACTGAAGCTTTATTTTATTGTTGTTTTTCTTTAGTATAAATGTGGTGTATTGAGATTTACATTTTAGTCATTGCAACTATGCTGCAGTAATGAATCATTTTGAAACTCAGTGAATCATTGCATTTTGATTTTACTTGTTCATTTATTTAAAAATTATATGGTATTCCAATCACTATATATTAAAGTAGTTGCATTATAAAGTGATAGTTTGAAGCTGCAAAGTGCCTTCAAATATAGCTCTGCTAGGCCTGTAGCATTGCACCACATGGACCATATTTGCACAAGCAAAAAAAATGAGCTTTCAAATGAGCTAACCTGAATCAATTGAAAAACCCCCTAACTGCCATGTGGACACAGGTTAACACTTTTGAGAACACTGATCTGACAGTGTTTTAACCTAGGGAGCAGCTACGACATGATCAGCTCAAGTATTTTTCATCAGTGAGTCACATGTCTATTGTTATCAAAAAGGATTAAAAAAAACAGCTAAATATTTTTGGCTGGTAATTTTAAGAAAAATGTCTGAAAAGAAGTCCACTGTTTTCTCTAATGTAAAAAGCCATAATGATATTACATGATTTGGGGGTTCAGGACATGCATCCAAGCTGATAACATGTCATAAGCAGGTTTCTTTCCAACCTGCTCTAGAGCAAGTTCCACACACCATATAAAGTCAAAAACTCAACCTCTTCCTGAGGCTTGGAAAAGTTGGAATGGTTAACAATGATATCAGACTTGGCTGTTCTTATGTTGTCTCCCTCAGAACTGCCCTTGATCCTGTCTCTCTCCAGGGAATCACTCCCACTATTCTATTCAGGCGGGGGTAACAAGCCATTTCCTTGAGAACAAGCAGAACCCACTATACCCTTTCTCATCAGGAACAAGATGATGTTTTAAGCACATGTGCCTAACCTTTGACATATGAATAATCAAATACCAGCTCGGCATCGTTTGAAAATGCTGAGATATTAAACCCCTAAGTCAGGGTATATAATGAAAGATGTAGCTAAGGTCTCAGTCTCATATACTGAATAGTAAGAAAACTCCACTCTACTTCTTTGCCTGGACACGCTGCATGCAGCTGCATGCCTGATAATTGAGGAAAAACTGATTTGATATAAGGTCTGGCAGAATTTAGAAGTAAAGCGAGGCATCTGAGATTATATTCTTTAGAATAAAATTGTTCATACTATACATCCCAGTCAAATGTCGCATTTGTTTATATACCTTTGGCTTTTAATTGAGCTTCCCTTGTTATTTAGCTTCACATTATAGGCTAAAGGACACAGGAGTTACATGCAAACTGACAAAAGCCCTGTCCAACTCCTACTCAAGTCAATGGAGTCTTTCCAGTGACTCAGAGTTGGATAAGGCTGTGTTTAAACTAACACACAATAGTCGAGTGCTATTAAAGTAGCAGTTTCTTCATACAGAGCCTTTTGTAAAAAGAGTCTCTCTCTCTCTCTCTCATTTTGGCATTTTCTATCAGTGTAACAGTTGCAGTTATTAAACTAAGTGCAATTATATAAGAATACAGTCCATTATGACAAAAAAAAAATCCAAGTGGCTGTATCTACTTAATCTACTATTTAACTGATACAATAGCTGATTCCACACTGTAGAAAGAAAGCCCATCAAGTTGGCCAGGTGTCTAAAAAAAATTTTAAATGTGCATTGCGTAAATTAATCTCTACAGATAATTACCATGTAAACCAGAATATAATAATTTGCTGAAATGCATCAAATGCTAAGCAAGCCTCAGAAACAATCTTCAATCAGTGAATAATTTTATGAGGAACTTTTGTAGACTGCTAAACCTAGGAGTAGGGTTTTAAGACATCGGGATTGAAGATGTGAAATTTTGGTTCAGTGGAAGAGGAGACTCAGATGTTTGATTTTGACTCAAGTTCTGCGTCTTTTAACCAGGGATAAGTTAGAATGTGCTCAGTCTAAAAATCCCATGAAGCCCTGTCTACCGGCATGTTTAAGGTCCAATCCTTTAGCCCCTCCCTTACCACACTAAGCAAGAGTTGCTGGGCTTGGAGCAGAAGGGTTCTACAGAAGCTGGGGAGGGAAAGGCAGCTGAGTAGCACAAGCTGCTTCTCTTTCCAGCTCATTTCTGTCTCCAATACCCACAGTACAAGAAAATGAGGGGGCTTCCCTTTGTTCAGTGGAATTTCACAAGGTCAAACACATCTGGACTCCTCTGTGGTTACAGAGGTGCATCAAGATTTGCAAGCTCTGCTTTTGCTAAGGTTCTGTAGGTCAGGAGAGGGTTTCGAGTATGCCTAAGGAACACTCTTGACTAGTTCTGAAATGTTTTCAAGACAATCTTCGCCAAGTCTTCTGCTCACAATGCAGAAGGAACATTAGAACACCCAGATATTTGAAAATGTGCTTCTTTCAAAGAATCTCTCAAGAAAAATGAGCAAAGACTATGTAGGGGGGAAATACCATTCACAGTAATAGAAATCTGTTGTAAAGGTTATCTTATTTCAAAGAAAAAATATTTTGGGAAGTCTTAAAAAGCTTAATTAATAAAAGAAGTGGATCTGCTACAGGGCCCCATGAAAATCACAGGGAGAAAAAGGAAGGCTAATAACTCTCTGAATATTTTTATTACATATATTTTGCAAATTTTGTTGAGAAAAAAAATGTGTAAGTTGGGTAGAATAAAAGTGCAAAGTGCCCAGAGAGTTAGCTTAAATACCCTTCTGGAAATTCCACCCCGTCTTCAGCCCTCAGTATGATGTGATAGCAGTGGGCTTCTGAACTCTGGCATTCCCCAATTGCCAGAACAGCCCTTTAGGTCAACAGTCAGCCAGGCACAATTTACCACAGTCCTGGTACTCCCCTAAGGGTGCATCTCCGCTGCAGGGTTCAGCAAGGCATCGTGTACATACATCTGTAATGCTCCTAGTATGGGTACACATTTCAGTATAGATAGCGAGGCATGGATTAAGTCAGCAAAGACACAGCTGAGGGGCATGGATTTGTACCCAGAGTGCATACCCTACATATTCGCTGCTGGCCCAAGCCAGACCTTCCATCTCCACTACTATTCTGAGCACTGTAAAGTCCCCTTCTCCTCTGCAGGAAAAGGCTCTGGCAGCAGTTGGTGGAACAGTGGGGAATGGCTGCTAGCTCCCCTCTGCTGGAGCATCTCTCGTCCACAGGGAAAGGCTCCAACAGCAGGGAAGACAGTGAGGAACTGGTTCAGCTTTTCCCCACTGCCTCCCTCTTGCCAAAGCCTTTCACTGACACACATAGACGCACACCACAGTGACTACCTGGTGTGCTTTTCACAGTAGTGTGCAGCTACACAGACCCTACATGCCACCAAAAGTGGTGTGTAGTGTAGAAATAGCCCAAGCTGTGGCTGGGAATGAACTGCCCCTTCGCAGGCCATGAAGAGGTACAGCTAGACTTGAGAATTAGGGTCTTAATATTAACTATACACACTGAAGCTCAATCATGCAGTCTTTACATGTGTTTATAGCACCAATTGCAGTAAAAGGCTGCACACAAAAAAAGAATACTGCATATATATGTATGTCTCTGCAAATCATCAGGCAACATCCATTGCTGCTAAAACCACTTAAAGTAATAAAAAGCAAAAGCCTCCATTATTACTTTTATTTGCAAGCAGCACAGAAACAGTAGTCTTTAAATAGCTATAGAATGTTCTAAATGAGTGAATATCTGAATTGTGTGGGGGTATACTTTACTTCAGAGCACTTATAACTTAAACAAGCAAGAGCTTTTTAACTATTGCCAAACAAGCAAAACATAAAGATGTACATTTGCTCTCAAGAAGTAATTTATGGACCATATTCAGATCTTGGTGTAAATCCAGTAACTCCACTGAAATCAACTGAGTTACTCTGGATATATAATGCTGCAGCAGGGATCAGAATTTTGTTCCCCATTTTCTATTGAGTTTAAACACTAACATTCAAAGCTGAATTGGGGCTGCTAAAATAAGCAGTGTTGTACTAATAGAAAGCCAGTAACATACAAAAGAATGTGACTGCTCCTAAAACAGACTTTAAGGCAAAGCCCCTGCCTTCACCTAAAATATCCCACATATCATGCTCTACACAATGGCACACATTCATGGGCCAATCCTATTAGTCTAACACAGTGGTTCCCAAACTTTAACAACCTGTGAACCCCTTTCACGAAAATATCAAGTCTCGCGAACCCCCTCCTAAAAATGAATATTTCCAGGGATTTTCTCCTTTACCTGAGTATAAATTATAAAAGCAGTGATCTTGGAAATATAAAATTTGTATTTATGGCATGCTTATTACACACTATTTATTTTTAATTATTATTGATCATTACAGTATTTTTATTACATTATGAAAACGGCAACACTCTTCCAGGATCTCACTTTTGTAGCTTGTATCGCTTTGAATAAGCTTGTTCTAAGACAAGGCTCCTATGTTTCATCAAGGAGTATCAGATGTGAAACAGTAGGAAGGTATTTAAGAAGCCAACTCAAAGAGTTCCTCCTACACAAGCATTCAGGTCTTGAACAGTCCAGGCAAATAACGCACGTTACAACAAAACTTAAACTTGTTCTTCATAATAATTTTAAAAACGATACTAGCTGCCTATTTAATTTTAAAAACAGCAAAATATAACCCCCTCCCTTTCCATTTCTTATAAGGAGTCTTGAAGTTTAAATCTCCTCAGTGTGATAGATAGGCTTGCTTTGATCTGCTTAGCTCTTGGAAGTCCAGGGGCTCCGGGCTGCTGGCCCCGTGCTGCCCGCGGTCCCTAGGGACAGCTCTGTCCACCATTAGGGAATATTTTTCCTGAGAACCCCCTGTAACATTTCGCGAACCCCAGTTTGGGAACAACTGGAGTCTACAATTGCATACAATACAAAGGCATCTACAGCCTGTTAAAAGTGTGGAACATTATTATGGTCAAGCTGTACAATTTGGGAGCTGGCTGTGGAGAAGGCCACCACTCCTCTCTTGTGATACAGCAGAAGTTGAGATCAGAGGAGGTGCTCAAGTTAACAACCCTGCTGCTTGGTGAAAAGGGGGCGAGCTAGCAGCACTTCCTTTGTTGTGAGAGGTCCTCAATTCTGCAACTTACTCCCCAACTTTCCCCAAGACAGCTGAACTTTATTTTATTTTTTTGGTACCTCAGGGCATGCCGAAAGGTATATCTAGCAGGTGTTTCCTGAGTTATTGATGGGGTGGAGGGCGAAGTGGGAAGAGTGAAATAGGGTATTGAGCGATATATGATGATGATTTTTACTGGCCTTTCAGATTATGTAAGAGCTTTTCAATAGTCATGAGCCAATGTTGTCCCACATTTCATACTGCAGCAAATGGTACAGCCACAAGACAAGCGCCCATCTCTCCTACAGGCAAAGTAGAAGTGATTTTGAATGATTTTGTACTCTGATCACATTTTCACACTGGATCAGTGCATATTTACTTAGCATAGGTGTTTATGATGAGAGATTGGGCTATTTCCAAATTATGACGACTTTGGGATTCAGTATTCCTTTATGTCTGTTCCCTGGGGGTAGGAAGCAGGCTGGATTCGTGTTAGCTACAAAAAGCCAAGAATAAACATTCTTGCACTTTATGTTGTGCCTTTATTTCTGCATTTCTACAATGTAACAAAATAGGTTTTCCAATGCCAGCTTTGAACCAGAGTGTCAAAACACTTGCCAAAGAGCAGGTGAACTGAAAAATAAGTTTGGGTCAGCAGTGGTTCTGCCACTGAGGTATGTGGGCGACTGTCCCACTCAGAAACAAAATAAAATCAGTAAAATCAATTTACATTCATCCCTAGTCTAGGTGTTACTCAGAGCTGTTAAATTAACAGACTAGCTCTTCCAGATTGTACACATTGGGCACTGCTCCAATGGTCCAGAATGTATCACTCAAATTCCTGTAGAAGGTTCCAAAGTTGCATCAGCAACATCATTGAATAGCCCACAAACCAGAACAGAGCATTGTGAAGCACTTTCAAAAGTGCCTTTAATGAGCATTTGTACAGCCA
This sequence comes from Malaclemys terrapin pileata, assembly GCF_027887155.1. NCBI lineage: Eukaryota > Metazoa > Chordata > Testudines > Emydidae > Malaclemys > Malaclemys terrapin. The sequence continues at coordinate 82,063,895 of NC_071513.1, read as the reverse complement.
AGTTGAGATATTACATTTTTAACTTAAATCCACCACTTGAATTTGCTGGGATGTAATGAGATAAAGGTGTTCTGGGTAGAAAATGATCCAGATACACTTGGAAAGCTGTGATAGATTGGGGGTGGTTTTTTTGCAAGTAGCATTAGAAAGTTATGTAAATAAGCCGCTACACTTCTAAAATGGACCATAAAAGAATAAAATTTTGTGCTCTATAGTTAATAATTCCTTTAATCTGCTCTCATTTTCACTGCTTGCTTTTATTAATTATTAGTCAGTATTACCTCACCCTTGGACACACATTGATTTTCTAAACTGGTCCAGTCCATTGCTAATTTTAAAGCTATGCCTCTCCAGAACAAGCTCCAATTAGGATGACCAGACAGCAAATGTGAAAAATTGGGATGGGGGTGGTGGGTAATAGGAGCCTATATAAGAAAAAGACCCAAAAATCGGGACTGTCCCTATAAAATCAGGACACCTGGTCACCCTACCTCCAACTGCTGCAGAGTGTCTCTAAATGACTCCTTAAGAAATGGTTTTAGTGCTACTGGAATTACACAAATGCCTGGAATTTTGTCTTCTGGGTTTCTTCTTGCACAGGAAAATGCTAAACAGGAGGAGAACAAACTAGTAAAACCATATCAGCAAAGAGCAGTTCTTCAGCAGGCATCTCAACCACACAAAGTAGTGAAAAATTGCCTTTCAAGTCAATTTTCTTAAACAGCAGAATATAGAGAACTACTTAGAATTTGAGACACACCATTTTTAAGCCTGTGATTGGAGCTTCTGAGTGGCCTTTCCAATGTTACTGTGACAGATAACCAGCTTAACGTTTTTATGCATATCCAATTCTGAGAAAAATGAGGAATAAATGCATTTGTGCAGGTCAAAAGAAACCAAATCAAGCTGTAAAAATGTAATCTATAATTTAACAAATCGCACATGCAATCACTGTGTTTACATCACTCATTCACTGGTGATACAGAGTGATCTGCAGTTTTTATATAAATACACAAAAAAGATACATATTCAGATTGTGAATGACAGAAAGCCCAGAAGATGAAAGATAATGATAAAATTAGTTCTGGCCAAATTTCCAGCTCGACGCATGGGCCAAAGGTGGAAATAGGGGCTGTGCCCCCTTCCCCCCCCCTTATTGTGCCCGTTTGGAGGTCTCTTTTCCCACAACCCTGCTCGTGGGACTCCTGCACTTGCCGCTTACAGCCACTCAACCCTCCTCCCCACCCTCTCTCTTCATTTGAAGTGTCCACACGCCTACTCCTCTCTCCTTTCTTACTAGGGGTGACCATAATCTACTGTCCCCAGAAGTCTGCCTCCACCTTCCTCTCTGACTTTGATACTTCTCTCTTCCTCTGGCTCGCTCCTCACTCTCCTACCCTTATCCTAAATTATATCATACCTCACAACAAGCACTGGCTTGACTCTGCTGCCTCCTAGTCCTTACTGTCTTCTTTGTTCTCCAATTCTAGACAGATTCTCTTGCTCATCATCGTATTTATTCTCCTGATCTGGACCCTGTCTGATTCCTAGGAAAGGGAAAGGAATGATGTACTGATGGGGGCTCACAGAGCCATTTTAAAAAGTTCTGTCACAAAACTGAATGGCAGGTTGTTGCTATTTCCCTAACTCAGGTAGGACCAATTCTTTGGATTCTGCTAAATCCATACCAGAGATGAAGTATTTAAATGAGCTTCAGGACTAAATTATGAGCAAATGTTTTGCCTTTGGAATAGGCGAGCTTGGAAAAAAGTGTCAGATATTTCCATATAGTTTATCAGGTAAAGAAGTCCTCAGCCCCCCTTCATTTTGCCTTCTAGCCACATTATCCACAATTTTGCTGGACTATCATATGCTCAGTATAGTTTTCAGGAACAAACTCCAAATGCTTCCAGCCAATGCACTAATATACATTTATTTGCAAAGTGGTATTGCTTCATTTAGTGAGAAAACAAATAAATAGAGTAGCTTTTGGAGCATATAAACTCCTGGTACATTGGATTTATCTTAGGCTAAGTGTTAAGAGGCATTTGTATGAAAATACTGGCATAACTAGCAGAAAGAGAGGGAATAGAGTTGTTTTGAAGAAAAGGACATAGATGGGGAAAGGAAGGAAGGATCTAACTGCTGGAAAGGAGAAAGATTTAGAGACAGCAGTTTTTAATTGGGTTTATTTTATTTACTTGAATTAATCAAAGCTTCCAAAAGTCTTGAGCTTGCATCAATACAAGATTTGTGCTGAAGTTTGGGTGTAAATTTTTATTTCATCTGAAGAAGTTCAGCCAGCTGTGATAAGAGACTCAGATTCAATCATCAGAACATACATTATAGCTGGTAGTACAGAGAAAGGCACTTGGACAAGTATGAAGCTAGGAATTACACCATCAAAACACACTTCTCAAAACCTTTGCAGAGCCTCTATTTTATACTGAACTCTACTGACACGCTTGAGTAAGCTAACATACTTGCTAGCTGATGGAAAATGCATCATGCATTTAACATTTTTTAAAAATTATTCTACTGTTAGTCTACTTGTGCCAGTGTAATTTACAGTGAAATTATTTTAGTTGAAACCTGTTTGAGGCGTGATACTGTACTTTACTACACCAAGGCATTTAAGAAATTTTAAAAAGCCTTTACATTTTTGTAGCATTTCAGTTATCTTCCACTCAGTCATGATAGTCATTAGTTGTTGTGTATGTTATGTATAGGCCCAGGGCCATAGGACTTTAACATAGCTATAGAAATGCTTGGTATTCTTATTGTCAGTCTCTATTATAAGCAACAACTTTCTTCTTTATATCACAAAATACTAATGTGCAAAATGTCTAGGCATGGGCTCTGCTGCCAACAGCAAGCTACATTTACAACCAGTTTATGATAAACTTTCATTCAATGTGTATTGAGCACCCCCATTTATATCATTGCTGAATTCAGTTCAGTAACTTCCAAAGGAAGACAACAGTTTACTCCAGGCTGCATTTAACTGAATTTGGCCCCACAGCATGCACACTAAAGGCAAAATTCACCCCTGGCCACCGCTTAAGCCTTCAAAATAAGGGTGATTTTCACCCATAGAGAATTTCCATTACCTGACAAGTCCAATAGACTTGAAAGTCTGTCCACGTAGACAACAAAAGAGAGCCATAAGTCACTTATCACACTTTGCATAGAATAGCCAAACGCTCAGGAATCCTTAGAAGAAAATAAGTTTATTCAAGGATTAAAAACCTTTATATTTTTGTTCTGTTGGGCTAGGTCATTTTTACATCAAAATATCCAAAACTTTCAAGTCTACCTGCTGGAAAAATACTACAAAACAACAAATCCTGTCCAAACGACTCCATGGACACTAGTGAAATGCAGTCAACAGGCAGTATTCTGCCTACATTGCTGATGACTCTTTCAGCATCTGGCAAAGTAAGCTTTAAAACTAGAGTTTCTGACAGAGCCAGAAGGTATGTGACAAATAAGAGCAAGCAGGCAAATCACTTGCCACCAGCACAAGCTGTTTCTCTACATAATGCTAAGGGTGCAGTTGTGACTTTTTCAGAAATAAGTTATGAATAAATCATATTTCCCATGTTTACCATGGAAAAATGGCATCTATATACTTCAACCCTGCCTGGCATATTTGTGAATAAGTATGGAGATGAGTGCCTGATGTACAGCAGAGTGAGTTAGACTTATATATGCACATTTTGTTGTTCTGTTGTAGCACATTCAGAGGCATTGGTGATGTACTTTCAGTTATAGAAGCATTTTATTTAAAAAAAAGCTGGTCATCATGATTATATATGAACAGGCAAGTTCTCTTAGCTAAAGAGCTCCTCCTGCTGAAAGTCAAACTAGGGAATTTGGTTTAGTGCTATGTGAAATGAACCATATACAAACAGAATGTCTTAATGGATGCTCTCTCCTCACCCTCACCCCAATACTGTTCCTGTCTCCATTGTGCCTGGTTTTCAATGACATACTTTGTTTTCAAATGGGAGGGGGGAAAGCCAGGGACAATGGTAGTGAAAGGGAAGGCAGTTAGAAAAGGAGAGAGGAGAATAGGGGTCTAACTGGAAGAGTGGGGGGAGAAGAGAGTTGGAGACCTGGATGAATGGGTTTATTTTGGGTCCTACAGCTGGAAAATAAAAGAAGACCTGTGGAGACTAAAGACTAAATATTTAAAGAAGAAAACATGTGGATAAAGGGACCAATCAGTATAGGGGGAAAAGAAAACAGTTAAACAATTGAAGCCAAATTGAAATGAATATGAGTGACTGTGCTGTCAGTTGAATGGATCAGGAAGCGCCAAGGTTCATTGAACTGATGGCTTAGAGACTTTCAAAGGGACACACACACAAAAAACCCATCATGATACATTTTCATTTGAACCCAAAGAAACCGAGACCAATGTTACAGATGTCTGAATTAGGGCTGGATTATCTCACAGGTATTATAGGCTCATGTCTAGGGCCTTGGCATCATTACATCATTACATCAGAATCTGAGCTTTAAAATTAAAGTATCTAGCCTTCATGGTTGTGAAGAAAGCTTTGAACTGTGCAATGAGCATTACCAATGCAGCAGTGTCTGTCAGAGGCCCCCAAAACCATGGCTCTGACTGATGTGAACTGCTGCCCCATTCATCTCAATGGAGTGTTAGATACCAAGGCCCACTCTCCTGGGGAGCCCTGCAGTGCCAACTCCACAACACCTGAGGGCTGTGTGTCACAGGAAAAGAATATGCAGCTGGCCTAGCCCACTTGCACAGACGTGTTACTTTCTTCCTGATGCTGGGGTACATACTGGGGGCCATCCTGCTACCAGTCCAGCCTCTCTGTAGGAGAGAGGGGGGTCCTGCTGCTGCCATTACTGCTGGAAGGGAAGGGGGGCACTACCCTGCTCTTCGTATTTGGGTAGAGGCAGGGGCCACCCCAGCACCACCATGGATGCACAGCCATGGAGAGCCCTCAAACAGCCCTTCTCTGAGCTACTCCTTCCTGAGTGTGGAGGAAGAAATGGATAGAGGTTTGCCAAAGTATCCAGGATTATTCAAGACAGATGCTCTTTGTACAAGGCTCTTTGGAATTGCTAGTTTGCATGAACAGAGCTGAGATGGTCATAGCTACAGAATTCAGATCCAGATTTCGAGCAGCCCAAATGTAGGGGTATTGAGCAGCAGGGTTTTCATTCAGGTCCTCCTCTAGAATAGAAAAGCTCTATCAAATACAAATAAGAAAACAAGAAAACAAAACTGCAATGACTCACAGCTTCCAACTTCCATTTCTCAGTGTGTGGCCACTGCAAAGGTAAAGCCAGCAACCAAGAAGAGGCTTGACTCTGAGAAACTTGGTCAGTCTTTTCATGGATATTCCCTCCTCATCTGCAACCCTCAGGAGTATCTTGTATTTTCATGTCTTTGATAAATACCCTATATCTTTCCTGGCTCCCAATCCTGTGCTCACCACTAGACAATGTGGCTCTAAAGGTCTCTTTTGTCGCATATTAAGTTAGTATTTGACCTTTTTGTTGAAGTGTTACAAATCTGTCCGGTAAGCTAGGAAAATGGTGAGCTGTTCTAGTAAAAGGGTTCTCAACCTTTTTCTTCCTGAGGTCCCCCAACATGCTATAAAAATTCCTCAGCCTGCCTGTACCACCACTCTTTTTGTGCATATCCAGTAGCTTAAAGGTCAGGACCAGCATTAGGGATAGCAAGCAGGACAACTACCTCAGGGCCGCCCAGAGGATTCAGGGGGCCTGGGGTCTTCGGCAGCAGGGGGCCCCTGCCGCCGAATTGCCACCGAAGACCCGGTGCTTCGGCGGCGGGTCCCGGGGTGGAAGAATCCCCCGCCGCGGGTCTTCAGGGCACTTCGGCGGCAGGTCCCAAAGCGGAAGAAGCTCCTGGGGCCTGGGCCCCACGAGATTTTTCCGGGGCCCCCGGAGCAAGTGAAGGACCCCGCTCCAGGGGCCCCATAAAACTCTTGTGGGGGACCCTGCGGAGCCTGGGGCCTGGGGCAAATTGCCCCACTTGCCCCCCCCTCCGGGTGGTCCTGAACTACCTGGGGCCCCACCCCAGAGGGGGCCCCTCAAGGCTTTGTTGCTCAGTCTGTGGGTTTAGCCATGCACAGCAAGGCTCGGGCTTTGGCTTTCTGCCCTGGGCCCCAGCAAGTCTAACGCCAGCCCTGCTCTCTAGTTCATTTTGGTGGACCCCCTGAAACCTGCTTGTAGTCCCCAAGGGGGCCCCGGGCCCCTAGCTGAGAACCACTGTTCTAACGGACTTAGCAAAGTGAGCATATGCTGTCTTTTTGTAATTGCTTTAGTCAAAGTAGTTAACTTTGTTGACAAGGTAAAGCACTCATTTTAGTATTGCAGAACTGCATATTTTCCTTGTTCGCCGGTCTTAGTAAAGTAAAATTGCAAAAACTAGTTTGTACATGAAATTAAAAACAAATCCTACCCTTTTGCAATATTATTGTCCCTTGAATTTTTCATTCTGATTGTATTTGTTTTAATCTCTGTGTGTACTTTTATTTTTCAGAACAAAGAAATGCTGTTTAACCAGCCCCAGTAATCTTTTCAATCAATCATGGTAGGACAATTGTAATCAAGTCATTCTCTAAGGAAAAGAGACACTGGGATTGACTCTTCTCTTACTTATGCTGATGTAAATCAGGATTCAGTAGAGATACAGCAGTTTAAATCTGACCTGAGGGGTGACTCAGGCCCATGGAATCTTTCATTACAGAGACTTCTTAAAAAGACATCACACTATTGTAGCCTGTTAGCAGCATTTAAATTTCTGACTGACATAATTAGGAGGCTGAGGGGAAACACAGCAGTTTCCCATTCTTTCTGTCACCTAAAGCATCAGTCCCTCTTTGGTAAAATACAGTGCGCGATGTGAAGCTGTTTGAGAACTGAGGTTAGTATATCAAAGCCAAAGCAAAGGGCCTAGCACCATGAGCACTGTAAAAATAAATAGATAAAATACCACCAATAAAAGAAAACAAAGCACTGATCCATCACTTTGTAATAGCTGAGAGATCTTTGAGGCAGGGATCATGTTTTCATGTGTGTTTCTACAGTGCCTTGCCTGCCTGGGGCCAATTGTGTTTTAAAGGTAGAATAGCAGCCAGACTGCATACCAGGCTAGTGCCTATAGGGTTACCATATTTCAATACTGAAAAAAGAGGACACTCCACGGAGGCCCCGGCTCCGCCCCAACTCCACCCCTTTCCCCACCCTAGCCCCCCCCAACTCCGCCCCTTCACCAAAGTCCCCGGCCCAACTCCACCCCCTCCCCTGAGCACCCCGCATTCCCCCTCCTCCCTCCCACCCCCCCGGGCTCCGGCTGCTGCTGCGCTGGGGAAGTTGCTTCGGCCCCAGCGCGCAGTGGAGAGCGGCGGGAGCCAGGAAAGTTGGAGCCTGGGGAGGAGGCGGCTGCATGCTCGGATTCCGCCCACCACCTCTGTGCCCCAGCAGATCGCGGGAGTTGTAAGTTTTGCTGCAGCCACTCGCACTCAGGGTCCCCTTACCATGCTTCCCTATTTTCACAGACATGTTCGGCTTTTTGGAAATTCCTCCCGGAGGGGGATTTGAGGACCAAAAAGCCGGACATGTCCGGGAAAATCCGGACGTATGGTAACCCTAGGCTAGTGCAGCTGTACAGGGGAGTAATACTGCCCAGGTACCTACATAGCGGCATTAGTGTTCCCACCCACCATGGCTCAAGTATGAGGGGGAGAACATGGGGGTGTGTGCCCACTACGCTCTCCCAGACAAGTGGGCAGGAAAAGGGCAAAACAAAGGCAGGAAGTGGGTGGAGCCTTGGCTCTGCACAAGTCTCGAAGGTGTTGGCCAGCAGAACTGAACAGGAAAGTAAGTTAACACTCCTGTACAGGATGTAAGTTACTTCCCCATTGGAGCAAGGTGAAATCCTGGCTCCTATTGAAAGTAATGGCAAAACGTCCATTGATTTCTCTGATCCACTGTTCTTGGATAGGGCTCCCCCTGGTGCAATACACCCCCTCTTGCCCCTGGGACAGTGTCAGTAAGACATGCCATTGAGGAGGGGTTGGTGCAAAGTCTTCCTGCCTCAAGAGGAGCTCTGGGAGAGATTATGTCTCTTAGAAAAATATGTAGTTAAATATTAAATAAGAAAAGCGGCATTAGAGAATACTACATATGTGCAATGTGGCAGTTTACATTTGTAAGAATCTTAGCTTTCACCCTTCCAGTTTTTAATTGTACAGTTAAGGTTGCAATACACATCAGCTTAATTGTTTGCATTTAATATACAGATATTAAACGGATCAAAAAAACTTTTACATCAAAACAGATGTGTTTTGGTTTGAGTTGGTTCTTATTTAATCCAAGCATGTTTACCCACCCTTTTTAGTAAATTGGTAAACTGCAAATCTGAGTACTGGTTTCTTTTGGAATTTCTTAGCTACATCAAGGCCCTTGTTCATTTACAGCTGGGCTAAGATTGGGTGACGAATAGGTGGAATATCTATTAGTGTTCCTAACTAGAACAGCAAAGGCCAGATCTTTAAAGGTATTTAGGTGAATACCAAGATGAATATAGGTGCTTTTGAAAAATTCCTCTAGCTGCTTAACTGTATTTGAACATTTTGGACACTTCCCCATTCTGCATCCCAAGTCCCTTATGAATTTCTTTACAATTGATATACTCCATCCTTTGCAATCCATGACAGTTGGCATAAGGCCCCTCTGGCTTTTCCTGAATTTCTTTTAGCACAACATATATTATTTCTTGCTGTTCTGATGTTTTGCTTTACTTTCAAATTCTTCATTGATTTCAGTTAGTCTCACTTAAATTAGAACAGAACAATGAGGATAGAACAAGTTATTCTCAGGGTATTTTTTACCCAAAATAAACTTTGTTTATTAGGTGGATCTTCCCCCAGGTCCTGCCAGCTTCTATGCATGTCACACAGTCTATGGATGTTTAATAGGTGAACTATCTAGGGACAGTCTCCTTGCTATTTAATTGCGTCACATCTCTAACTGCAAGGAAGAGTAGCAAGGCACTCAAATCATGCTAGATAGACTGCAGATATTTGATTAAAGCAATTTGATCATTTTTGTGTAATAATAACAGCATAAAAATAAGGGGAGAATACAGTGTTTTACAACTACTGGGCCAAATTCAGCAAAGCTTTTGCAACAAGAATACAAATTTCACTTCTCTCTACCAGAAAAAACTCCTTGCACTCCACAGCTTTAACTTCTTTTGTTCCCCCTCAGCCCTCCAGTCCTACCCCATAACTGAGATTATGTCCTCTCTGTGTCTCTGCAAACTGACAGTGTTGTCGTTTGAGACCTGTGCCAAGGGTCTGCACCAGCATGTGCTGGATAGTCCATTATGTGAACTGAAGACATCTTTATTATTTTGGAAAGAAAACCATCCAAAGACACTCTGACATCACCTCTGTTCTTTAAGGTAAACATTCCTGAAGAGTTTTAGTATGCAGACTTTAATACAAGTTTCACAGATAGAAACACCCTTTAATCCACCCCTTAGCCTGTGGACCCTCACTTCTAGTAGGTGTACCCAAATCTACAGAATTATTGGACGTCATGGCAGTATGATTACTCATCTTTTCTTTAAACTTAATAGTGGCTGCAATTCCTTGCTTCTGCAATGCAATGTTCAGCATTATTGTACAATGTTGTATATGTGGGTGGTAACACACTGCAGTAGGGATACAGTCATTTAAATCCAGCCATTGATTTGTGTCTGCCTTTAGGAGTTTTTCACCATGGGTAAAATTCACCTCTCTTCAGAATTAGGTACTGCCTAGCCCTTTTGCTAAATCCCACTTAGGCCTCAAAACAGGGCATACGTGAGACAGGAGTGAATTTCACTATGTAACAGTAACATTTGCAATTAAGGCTGGCTGGAAAGCAAGAATTGCATTTTGTGAAAGCTTGAGATTTTGGCATTTGGTTTTGTTCCACAATGGAACAATACCAAGACTTAAAAAAAAGAAAAAAAAGTGACCCACCACTGAGTAGTCAATAGCCTGGCAGTTAGAATTCACACCTGTAATGTAGAAAAGGTAGATTAAGTCCCTTAATGTGGGCTGGGGACTTGAACTAGGGTCTCCCAGAATCCAGGTGAATACCCTAACCATTGAGCTATTGACTATTCTGGGGGTGGGGTCTCTCTGTTTGGTTTTGACCTGAAATTCTATCCTGGACCTGAGAAACTGTCCTTACTAATGTTTCATCAAAGCTGATGTTTTGGCAAAAGTTTTGGTTTTGATAAATCTGTATTTTCCAATGAAAATTTTTGTCAAAAAAATTCCCTGACCAGCTCTATTTACAACTCATTCTATAGAGCAGGGGCCAGCAACCTTTCAGAAGTGCTGTGCCGAGTCTTCATTTATTCACTCTAATTTAAGGTTTCGCGTGCCAGTAATACATTTTAATGTTTTTAGAAGTTCTCTTTCTATACGTCTATAATATATAACTAAACTATTGTTGTATGTAAAGTAAATAAGGTTTTTAAAATGTTTAAGCTTCATTTAAAATTAAATTAAAATGCATAGCCCCCCGGACCGGTGGCCAGGTCCCGGGCAGTGTGAGTGCCACTCAAAATCAGCTTGCGTGCTGTCTTCAGCACATGTGCCGTAGGTTGCCTACCCCTGCTATAGAGTCACTAATATGAAATTCCTATACCTTCATATACCCTCTACAATGTCAAACATCCAATAACTGAAAAATACTTAACTTCTGTTCAACATATGGACTTTTTGTGCCCTATTCTGTAGCATCGGGAGTTTATTGCTTTGATCTGATCAAGAAATACAAATGTTAGGACTTAAAATATTGACTATATGTTCATTGTATAATTATATAGTGACAAATCTAATTTTCCTGGTTTAATTAGCTTAGTGTTACCATATCCAGCAAATAAAAAAAGAGGACCCTCCACGGGCCCTGGCCCCGCCCATTTCCCCCACCCCAGCCCCGCCCCAACTCCGCCCCTCCCTGCCCTAACTCCGCCCCCTCCACCCTCGCACTCCCAGCCACGGGGAAAGGGCTGCCCCAGCGCTACCGGCTTCACGGTTTGCTGGGCAGCCCCCAGACCCTGCGCCCCCAGCCGGCGCTTCCCCAGCGCAGCTGGAGCCCGGGAGGGGAAGCGCCCAGCCGGGGGCACAGGGTCTGGAGGCTGCCCGGCAAACCGTGAAGCCGGTAGCACTTGGACTTCGGGCAGCCCCCTTGCCTCCGGACCCTGCGCCCCCAGCCGGGCACTTCCTCTCCCAGGCTCTGGCGGCGCAGGGTCCGGAGGCATGGGGGCTGCCTGAAGCCGGTAGCGCTCGGGCAGCCCGGCTCTTAAACAGAGCCGAAGAGTCAGGGGAGGAGCAGAGCCGCCATTTTCCCGGACATGTTCGGCTTTTTGGCAATTCACCCCGGACGGGGGTTTGAGTGCCGAAAAGCCGGACATGTCCGGGAAAAAGAGGACGTATGGTAACCCTAAATTAGCTTGAAGAAAAGCAATATATATTTGTAGATGTCTGATGCTTTTTATAGGCTTTTTTTCAATGTTTTCATACTTGAATAATTATAGTTTCCAATTCTCTTAAGAGACTTACTGGAGCAAATTTTGGAAGAGAAAAGAATATTTATACTCTGCAAAAACAAATGGACTTTGCCAATGTTTTTCTGAATTCCCATAGAATGACATTCATTTTCCTGGACAAAACCCAAGTAGTTGAACTAAGATTAAAAAAAAAAAAAATAAGCTGGCATTTTCAAAGGAACTTAAGAATTTCAGTGGGAGTTGCCCAACAATCTTAGACTCCTTTGAAAATCCCAGCTCAGGAGCCAAGCATTAGTATCCTAAAATCATATTTAAGCACTCAAATATACAACTTGATTTCTTTTATTTTTGGGGGGAAAAACACTGAACAGCAAATAACTCTTACTGGAGCCAAAAGGAGCTACAAGGTGCTCATTTTTTGAAAATCAGGCCATTTATTTAGGTGCTTCAATATGTACTTACGGACAGAAATTTAGCACTCATTCTTTAAAAATCTTGTGAAAGAATGGAATAAGGATAAACGTGTTCTTTGAGCAGGCCATGAAGTTTAATGGGCAGATGCCATAAAATTTGCAGATGACACTAAACTGGGAGGGGCTGCAAGAATTTTGGAGGATAGGATTAGAATTCAAGATAACCTTGACAAATTGGAGAATTGGTCTGAAATCAACAAGATGAAATTCCATAAAGACAATGCAAAGTACTACACTTAGGGAAAAAAAACGAAGTGCTCAACTACAAAATGGGAACAGGCTTAGGTGCTAGTATTGCTGAAAAGGATTTGGGGGATTATAGTGGATCACAAATTGAATGAAAGTCAATGTGATGCAGTTGTGAAATAGGCTAATATCATTCTGGCATGTGTTAACAGGGGTGTTGTAAGTCAGTCATGGGAGGCAGTTGTCCTGCTTTACTTGGCAATGGTGAAGCCTCAGCTGTGTTCAGTTCTGTGCACCACACTTTAGGAAAGGTGTGGACAAATTAGAAAAAAAAGTGAAGAAGAGAGCAACAAAAAATGATAAAAGGTTTAGAGAAGCTGACCTATGAGTAAAGTTTTAAAAAACTTGTTTAGTCTTGAGAAAAGATGGCCGAGCGGGAATCTGACAGTCTTCAAATATGTTAAGAGCTGCTATAAAGATCATTTGTTCTCCATGTCCACTGAAGGTAGGACTATCTGTCTGCAGCAAGGGAGATTAGAGTAGATATTAAGAAAAACTTTAACAATAGGAGCAGTTAAGCTCTACAATAGGCTTCCAAGGGAGGTTGTGCAATCCTCATCATTGGAGGTTTTTAAGCACAGGTCAGACAAACCCCTGTCAGGGATGGTCTAGGTATACTTGGTCCTGCCTCAGCACAGGGGCTGGACTAGATGACCTCAAGGTCATTTCCAGCCCTACATGTCTATAACAAGGCATCTGACTCATTCTGCAGATAGGGCCATTCTGTGTTTTTACACTGGTCCGTAGGGTGACCAGATAGTCAAGTGTGAAAAATCAGGATGGGAGTGGAGGTTAACAGGAGCCTATATAAGAAAAAGCCCCAAATATCAGGACTGTCCCTATAAAATTGGGACATCTGGTCACCCTACTGGCCCATGGCCCATGTAAATTAAGTAGGGTAGTCAACCTATGTTGTAAACATAGAGGCAACACATGAGGGCACACACAGGGTCACATGCCCCTGATATTTCTGCCGGGCTCTGCTTGGTCACACGGTGCAGTTGGGCCCCCTCCCTGTCAGGGGCAGCTCTAGCTTTTTTGCCACCCCAAGCATATCATGCAGGCTGCCTTCGGCAGCATGCCTGCGGGCGGTCCACCGGTCCCGCGGCTTCGCCGTACCCGCCGCTGAATTGCCACCGAATCCACGGGACCGGCAGACCTCCCGCAGGCAAGCCGCTGAAGGCTGCCTGACTGCCGCCCTCGCAGGGACCGGCAGGCCGCCCCCCGCAGCTTGCCACCCCAGGCACGCGCTGGTGCCTGGAGCCGCTGCTGCTCCCTGTGTAACAGCTGCCAGAGCCTGCGAGCTGCACCCACTGTGGAGAGACAGGAGCAACAGCTGGCAGCTGCAGGGAGGGGCCAGACTCGAGCTGTTCTAGGTGTGGCCAAACCTTTAAATTTGGCCCCCCACTCCGCTATCGGTAGGTATGGGTCATCTCTGAGAAACATGCAATTACACAAGCAAGGCAGGCTTAGGATCAAACATTTCTTAGTTCTTGCAATTATTCCTTTTGGGCCTTGGCCTGCTCACTCAACTTTTCTCCCTCAGTTTCCTCATCTGCCAGATAGAGATGATGATAATGCCTCCCTACTTCATAGGGCTGTTGTGAGGATTAGGTTAAGGGTCAATGTGCTTTAGACATTACAAGCATTTTATAAAAAGTGAATTCATAGTAATAGGTAAAATTAGGAACTGCATATATCACATGGAACTGCACATTTTGCACACATTGCCTTGGCACACTTGTTAAAATACTGAGCCCAGTGTATCTGTGCAAGATATAACACTATGACAATCTATGGCCCCATTATCCACCGTAACCCTGTAAAATCAGAATGCACATTGGTGTTTTTTCTAAACCTGATAGTACTAAATTGGCACCTGATACAAGTTCAGTTCCAGCCCAGGTTGTTTCAGTCTTTAGAAGGTTAAACAACTATGTAGAAGAAATCTATATGTAATAAAAGCCCTGCCATATAAGGCAATTGGTTCTATGTACTGAAAGCCATCACAGAGGGATACTATTATCAGAAGCAAAATTAACACTGGTGTAGTTTCAGATAGTCAATGATAGGCTGAACTCAGCTGCATTTGTTAAGGCAATGAAAGGAAAAAAAGACTAATCACCTTATAAATAAACCAGCTTATGGGTATATAATGAGTGTTCCTTATTAAAAATTCATTACTTTCCATATTAAATTAAACAGCTTTTAATAACAAAAGAGTTTTCTTCTTACCTTTACCTAAGTGAGATAAGATAACTTAAGTGAGTTTAGACCTGTGAAAATCTGGGAAACAGATCTGGCCGGTAAACAAGCATATTTAAAAAAAAAAAAAAAAAAAGTAAAAAGAAAAACTCCAGTCACCACAAACGCAGCAAAGATCTCAGCTTAGCAAAACTCAAAATTGAATACAAGTTGGGGGAGGGGGAGGGGAAGGTAAAAAGAGCTTGTAGCGGGGTGGTTACCCTGCTCCTGCCCTGAAGGGCTTAAAACAGCCCTGGGAGAGGGCTGTGGCAGGGGAAAGGCTGGGCTGATTGAGAAAGAAGCCACAACTGTAGCCAGTGCAATCAGGGCCCAGCTGGCCCTTATAAGAGGGCAGTGGGCCAGAAGCAGAGACTCTCTCTCTAGCTTCTGAGGGAGAAGGACCTGGTTGCCTAGGAAGCGGAGAAGGGTATCTAGGGTGCAGCAGTGCTGGGGAAGGGTAGAGGGGGCTGGGGAGCTCCAGCCTAGCAAAGCCGCAGGCTGAGCTAAGGGCCCACAAAAGGGTACTCGGGTTGCAGAGGGGCAGCCCAGATGTAGGCAGAGGCTGTTGGTCCAACCCCCCTTGCTGATGACGAGTGGTTTACAAACTGCAGTCTGCCCCAGGGAACAGGGGCTAGATAATGACTGGCAGTAGCCACTGAGGTGAGGTGGGGATAGGGGGTTGGGGTTTCCCTGGGAGGGGAGACCCAGAGTGAGGGGGTACTGCAGTGGGCAGAACCCCTGGGCAAAGGGCAGGAGGGACACAAGGCCAGCAGCAGGCGAGACTTGGGCCTGCAGAGGGTGCTCCGGGCTGAAAGGAGCTAATTCCCAAGACAGCCAGCAGGAGGCGCCGTGCCAGTGAGTCGTCGCCCCACTACAGAGCTATTTAAAACCATCTCCAGATCCTCAATGGGAGGAGCAGTGTTCTCCCCTTCCAAACCAATGGTCCAAAAAGTCCTTATTCAGCCCTTCAGAATGGCTGAAATTTGCCACTGTGTATACAGCCAATACAAAGCCTATGCATGACTTGAGCCCTATTTTGAGAATTGCACAGGCCTTGTGCCAGCCCTCTGCAGAGGGTTTCACCTGATATGAATAAGGCCTGTGTAAAAGCTTCAAGATTTGGTCCAATGTCCTTTCCCTAGCTCTCCAATTTGTCAAAGTCATTTTGAATTCTAATTGTGTCCTCCAAAGTGCTTGCAACCCCTCCCAGGTTGGTATCATCTGCAGATTTTATGAGCACACTCTTCACTCCCTTATCCAAGTCATTAAGGGAAACATTGACTGGTTCCAGACATTAGGACTAACCCCTGCAGGACCCCAATTTGACAAGCCTGTCCAGTTCAACAATGAGCCACTGATGAAAGATTATACTCAGAGTAATGTCACACCTTATAGTCCTCATCTAGAGGACATTTCATCTAGTCCTCATTTCCCTAGTTTGCTTATGAGAATGTGACCTAGGACCATATCAAAAACCATACTAAAAATGCCTAGAGCTGGTCTTGGTAAGGTCTGTAAACGCTCTAAGCCAACAATTTTTATTGTGTACGTACGGCTGGAAATGGATGTTGTACATATAATATTGGAATCCTGGTGCAAACTATTTACAGTAATGCTGTTGGGGGGCATGGCTGGACCATATATTGAGCCAAATTTTAACCTAGTTAGAAAAACCTACAGGAGAGAGTATATGATGCACAGAAGTTAGTGCCCATCTAGCTAAAGTTAGAAGCCCTGACCCTAGTTGAACACTTTGCATTTTTCCAAGGGCACAAAACAGCCCTACATCTGGCATTCTGGTGCCTAGTGGAACTTTCCTGCACAGTGGAATCCTTGGGTGTAGTAGAGGCTCCCTACATCACTCCCTGCAAATGGCACAAGAGGGGTGCTGGGGAGAAAAGAGGAGTGGCTAGGACATTACTACACCTCAGCAATCCCTGCGTGCTACAACAGCCCTTTGGCCTCTTGACAGTCAGCAAATGATAGAGAAGTCCTTAAAGCAGCTGTAACCTTCCCCGGAGGAGTGGACTAGGATCAGGGAGGGGCACCCCTGTCCTGAATTGTGCCAAGCACTCATCCTTAGTCAGGGCCTCAATCCTGGAGCCAATGGCTTCACAAAGGGCACTAGCTTTCCTTCAAACCAACCCTGCTTTTATACTTCATTTAAAAAAAATGAAAGTCTAGTTTTCCCCTCATAAGAAAGGCAGAGCTATAAGCTACAGCAACCTGTCAATGATTAAATCAGAAAGGAAAGAGCATTTTCTTCATAGATAGTAAGGAAAAGATAGAGGAGAGTGCAACCCCCCGCCTCCCGAAAAATCCATCTCTATAAATCTGGAGTCCAGGAAGAACAACAAGGAGTCTGGTGGCACCTGAAAGACTAACAGATTTATTTGGGCATAAGCTTTCATGGGTAAAAACCTCACTTCTTGAGATGCATAGAGTGAAAGTTACAGATGCAGGCATTATATACTGACACATGGAGAGAAGGAAGTTACTTCGCAAGTGGAGAACCAGTGTTGACAGGGCCAATTCAATCATGGTGGATGTAGTCCACTCCCAATAATAGATGAGGAGGTGTCAATTCCAGGAGAGAAAAAGCTGCTTCTGTAATGAGCCAGCCACTCCCAGTCCCTCTTCAAGCCCAGATTAATGGTGTTAAATTTGCAAATGAATTTTAGTTCTGCTGTTTCTCTTTGAAGTCTGTTTCGAAGGTTTTTTGTTCAATGATAGTGACTTTTAAATCTGTAATAGAATGACCAGGGAGATTGAAGTGTTCACTTACTGGCTTTTGTTTGTTACCATTCCTGATGTCCGATTTGTGTCCATTTATTCTTTTGCGGAGGGACTGTCTGGTTTGGCCAATGTACATGGGTGAGGGGCATTGCTGGCACATGATGGCATATATAACATTAGTAGATGTGCAGGTGAATGAGCCCTTGATGGTGTGGCTAATGTGGTTGGGTACTCTGATGGTGTCGCCAGAGTAGATATGGGGACAGAGTAGGCAACGAGGTTCCTGGGTTGGTGTTTCTGTGGTGTGGTGTGTAGTTGCTGGTGAGTATTTGCTTCAGGTTGGGGAGTTGTCTGTAAGCGAGGACTGGCCTGCCTCCCAAGGTCTGTGAGAGTGAGGGATAATTTCCCAGGATAGGTTGTAGATCGTGGATAATGCGCTGGAGAGGTTTTAGCTGGGGGCTGTATGTGATGGCCAGTGGTGTTCTGTTATTGTCCTTGTTGGGTCTGTCCTGTAGTAGGAGATTTCTGGGTACCCATCTTGCTCTGTCAATCGGTTTCCTCACTTCCCCAGGTGGGTATTGTAGTTTTAAGAATGCTTGATAAAGATCTTGTAGGTGTTTGTCTTTGTCTGGGGAGTTGGAGCAAATTCAGTTTTATCTTAGGGCTTGGCTTTAGACAATGGATTGTGTGATGTGTCTTGGATGGAAGCTGGAGGCATGTAGGTACGTAGAGCGGTCAGTAGGTTTCCGGTATAGGGTGGTGTTTATGTGACCATCACTTATTTCCACTTATTTGTAGTCCAGGAAGGATGTTAATAATCCTCAACAATGTGACAAATGCCACCACCAGTTGAGTTTTTTGGTGTCAAACTCTATCATCCCACTTACCTGCCCCCCCCCCCTTTTCATTTATTTATTTTTAAAGAAAAGCAGTCTGGGACTGGCTCCCAGATGATCTAATGGAGGAGGCAGAACAGCGAATGGTGCAGAGGCAGACAGCTCAATTCTGATCTTGTTACACTAGTTTAAGTGAGAGACCCAAGAGGTACTGATCTAGTTCCATTAAGCATCTAAACCTTGAGGTGCTTAATCTATTCTGAATCAAGCCTTTAGAAGTCTGCTCGTCACAAATGCCTGTTTGCCTCTGTAGTGTCACCAGTGAGACCCAATCTTAAACATTCTCAACTTCTTTCACTATTTGTTTTAAAATGTTTCTTATGTCGATTTCTCAGTACTTAGTTCAGTGTAACACCACCTCTGCTTTCACACATTCACTTCATTCACTTGGAGTATCAAAGTGATCGGTCTTTCACAATGATGCAGGAAATCTTACTGCAAAATTCCTACTATTAAGGCATGGCCTGGTGTATATACTTTATAAAATATGAGCTATCGCAATAGTTTAAAATTTTCAGACTCCTACTTCACTTCTGACAATTTCTTTCTAGAACTGGCTGTAAGTTGACATTCATATTACACATTTTCACAGGATTTTTTAAAAATTATTTGGCCTTGTGTACCCTGCATCCGCCCCACATCCCCAAGTCCTTTTCTTGCTTTCATCAAACTGCATGTTCTTATTAAATATGTTAAAGTACCCATTTTCAAACACAAAGGCCACCTAGAAAATAAATTTATCTTCAACCAAAGTGGACCCATTGTTGCACACAAAAAAGTTAGCATCTCAGTGTCTTGCAGCAAAAATAGGTCAATGCTCTCAATGAAATATGAAACATTGATTTTCTGATAGTTTTATATTTCATAGTGAATACTTCGCACACACTCTTAACTGAAAATAAGAAAAAATATAAATCAATATAAAAGTTATGTAACTTTTAATCGGTAGATCTTAAAGTCCCAAATTTAGGACAGAACATATATCTGTGCCTAAATCCCACTCACTTCAATGGGACTTAAAGGAAAGCATGCTCTTACCAGGGCCAAAGAGCTTTACAAAAGGCAAAGCCTCCATTTTATAAATGGGGAAATGGAGGCACAGAGAGACAGTGACTTGCTAATGGTGGTACAGTGAGCCAGTGCAGAGCCAGGCATAGAACCCAATCACTGAGCAAAATGCTGTCTGACTAGTGTAAATATCAGGGCCGGCTCCAGGCACCAGCTTGGCAAGCTGGTGCTTGGGGTGACCACTCTAGACAGGGGTGGCAGGTCCAGCTATTCGTCGGCAATTCGGTGGACGGTCCCTCACTCCCGCTAGGAGCGAAGGACCTTCCACCGAATTGCCGCCACAGATCGCGATCGCGGCTTTTTTTTTTTTTTTTTTTTTTGTGGCTGCTTGGGGCGGCCAAAACCCTGGAGCCGGCCCTGGTAAGTATACAAGGTACAGGTGCAGTGCGTCTCCTATAAACCTTAGAATTACAGATCTCAGAGGCTTGGCTCTGTTGTGTTATAAATGGAACCTTGAGTGGGTTTTGGTATTGGGAACCCCTATAGAAAATTTCTCTCTAATCTAAGACTAGAGCTGGCTCTTCTATTTTAGGTATGTTTTCTATATGGCATGGGACGGAGATAGAGAGGTCTTCATATTTTTGGCCTAATATCTTGTTAACTTTGTGGGAACCAGATCCATCCATCAGCAGGGTATATTTGCAGGATAACCTCTAATGGAATAAACTTAATTGAGAGAGTGCCACAACTGCATTTTTGGAAGCAAGACGTGACTATGAAGTGGCTGCAGCCCTACAGTCAGTTGCTTGTATAATTTAAAAAACTGCCAGCAGGTCAGGAACTGGGGTGCTCACCTGATCCTTTGCCTTTTAAAAAAAAATGAAAATAAAAATAAAAAAAAAATCAGTGTCCTATAGATGAATGGAAACAGCAGGACAAAATGGAAAGTGGGGAATTATTGTTGAAGTAATAAAGCTAATAAGGGGAAGCCATTTTTCTTTTTAAATTTATACTTGAACCAACCAATTCAAATCAGAAATTATTTAAGGATGAAAGACCCATCTTTGGGGGAGCTAAAAGAAACTCTCTCAATGAAGAGAGAAAAGTGTAAGAGAATTGGTTAGTCAGTGCATTTGGGGACAAATGCATGGACAGTGCATCTCCAATAAAGTTAATGGATTTATACCAGGGATAAATTCTGCCCCATATTTTTAAAGTAGCCCCATTCAATTCCTGGAACTGTTTATCACATTTATGTGGCATTGTTTTATAGCCATTGGCTGTGTTGCCTCTTTTTACAGCTTCAAGATCACATGGGCTTTCCTGGCTTTGCTGCTCTTTTCCTAGGCAGTCAATCTCTAAAAAAGACCACATTTCCCTGGCTGGCAAGTAAACAGTAGAACTGTGTGACAGCTTTAAATAAGAAAATATGCTCTTATTTCAAGTTTCTCACAGTTTTCTGACTGGTCTCAAGCAAAAGGAATCTCCAAGGAAAGTAAACATTTTGAAAAGCCATTTTCCTTTTATTGTGAGTACAGAAAAGTTATTTGCCATCCCTGTTTGATGTAAAATATCAGTTAAATGAATCTTTCATGCGGGCGGGGAGGAAGGGGAAGAGAAGAGGGGGAGGTCATTCAGATATTCATTTCTGCCTCCCTCAGTTCACCTTCTTTCTCCCAGCCTAACCAGTGCCCTCATCACCAATCCCACACAGCAAGGAGAAAGCGGTCTTCCCCATGCTTTCTGTTTCTCTAATGCAAGCAACATCTTCACAACACAAAAAGGCTGAGCTAGATTCTGGTGTCATTTACATTGCTGCACATTCACGGTGAATCCACTGAAGACAAAGAAGGTACTCAAATTTACACTGATGTGAATGAGATCAGAACCTAACCCAAACAAAATCATCATAGGCAAGAAGAGCTCAAGATAAAATTATGTTCTGAAAGTTTCCATATGGTTTCAGTAGCGCTATTGGCTTGTGTGTAGTTTCAGATGATTTTGTGGATCAATAGGATAGTTTTTGGTGGATATTTTGGACTATATGCTTCCTGATGCAGTCTTAGGAGATACATGGGAATCTGAACTATTTTGGTCCTATTTTTTCAGCTTGTGCATCAGTGTAAGCCTAAATGTTGAACCAAAAGTCAGCTTGCTAACTTGGGGGGGGGAGGCACTAGAGTTTAAAGGCCTGATCCTGCAGAATCTTACTCGAGCAAGACTCCCATTGGGGAAGTTTGGATCCTAATTTTGTGGCTCAAGCCCATCTTTAAGGAACAGCCACACACACACACAAAGTTTGACCTGTCCATATTTGCAGGGCTTAATCGCGCACACATGCGCATGCCTTGGTAACAAAATCTCCCCACTTTAACACCAAGATCAATGAACTGTAGAGGATTAAAGCAGATTCTTTCCAAGGATAAATCAACTGTAGAATGTAAAGACCCTTTTACAAGATAAAAGAATAAACTCAACCACCTAACATTCATTTTCAAGCAGTAGACATTTAACAGTCTCAAAATTGTAATATCAGTTAATGCAGGATATGCACTTGACATTTTGAGATAAACACAGCTATCACTCTGCTTACCACAAAATAGGCAATAAATTCAGACCTATTAGATGTTTTTAGACACATTACTAAAAACATCTGTTTTGTATTGGTTATTTCCACAATTCACTATAATGTTTCATTGCTCACTATAAAAGTTCCTCTCTCTCTTAGGCTGCAGAAACTAACTTTTTATCAAGTAATTATAAATTGTATTTTCCTTCAGCTGTGCAGATTCCTCATCTCAGCTCAGGGAGCTCAGTCCTTTCCTTATCTGTATGCACTAGAGTAAGTATGATTAGAGGGGAAAAGAAAACAATGGGAGAAGGGGAGGAAACATCAAGGATTCCCATTGTGGGAGTTGGATCATGCCCTAAGGAAGCTTGGGTTTTTAAATCAGAAACTATGGGCAGGTCTTCACTACGGGGGGGGGGGGTGTCGATTTAAGATACGCAAATTCAGCTACGCGAATAGCATAGCTGAATTCGACGTATTGCAGCCGACTTACTCCGCTGTAGGGATGGCGGCAAAATCGACCTCTGCGGCTTCCCGTCGATGGCTCTTACTCCACCAGTGGAGGTGGGAGTAAGAGCATCGATTCGGGGATTGATTGTCGCGTCCCAACGGGACCCGATAAATCGATTCGGGGATCGATTGTCGCGTCCCAACGGGACCCGATAAATCGATCCCCGAGAGGTCGATTTCTACCCGCCGATTCAGGCGGGTAGTGTAGACCTAGCCTATTAAAGTCTTCACTCATTTTTCTTCTAGGTTTTAGGCAGTTGTTACCCAGAGACCCATTGCCAGAGAAAAGTGTAGGAAAGAACCTCAGAATTTCACCCTTTTCCTCTGCCCTCCCCCCCCACCATGCCAATCCTTTCCCGATAGAAGTCCATGGGAGTTTTGCCATGAACTTCAGCAGGATAAGATCCCAAGATCTTGTCTACACAGAGTTCCCCTGATTTAACCTAACCAGTTTAGCAATCTGTTTAGTTAAATCCATGCAACTTGCACAGACACTCAAATCAGTTTTAGAGCACCTTGTATCCAGTTAGCTTAAATTTGTAAGGAATGGATATACAGTGTAAGTCAATACAAGGAAATCTTAAAACCAGTTTAAGTGTCCAACAAGGGGGTTTAAGAAAAGAATGATTTAATTAAAAAAGTACAACTTGCATACAAGACAAGGCCTGAGTTTTGCTGTTTAGTTTAAACTGCAAACTAACTTTAATCAAGTAATCCAACAACATGAATGCTAATTAGCTAGGAGAACTAGATGGAAATGGCCCTATAGAAGAATGCAAGGGAGACATCTGTGATGGTAATGTCAAAGAGTTTTCTGTCCTCTGTGCAGGTCTATTTCTATACAAATCAGAGCCTTAGATTGTAAGATTGTACCCTCATGTTCTCCAAAAAGTTAATTTCACCCCTATGTAGAAGAGCAGCGTAAGGCCTTTTGTGGCATTTATAAGTCATAAGGTATAAATCTGGTGTAAATGGAGATTGTGTGGTACAAAGGGCTTTCAGAGAGATTTGCACTTGGAATTAATTTCACCCATGAAGACTGAAAACTGAACAATCTACATGTGGACAGGCGGCCCCAGGTGGCAGAAACAGTTCTGACTTAGCCCCGCCTCAGGGCCCAGGGTAAGGACAGATGACTGCCTGATACCTGCTGCTGCTCTTCAGTGTACAGGAAAGTTACCAAGGGACCCATGGGGGAATGGAGCTTGGATAGGTTTTGCACAGCATGTCCAAGCGCAGTATACGTAGGCACAAGCAGAAGGGGGAGCACTAAGCAGGCCAGTGCCATCTCATTGCGTTCCCCAGGAGCATGCCTGGTTGTGAGACACCTCAACACCACCTGCCTTTAGTGTAAAAAAGTCTTGTCTGTGCTTGCTGTGGATTAGCTCCTTGAAACACTAGCCTCCAGCAGCACAAGCACTGCCTTTCAGCTCCCGCAGGCCTCGCTCTCTCTGCGTAGATAGCAATCATCATACACCAATGCCTAAGTCCTCAGAGTGTCCCTGCTGTGTTCAGCCCCTTATCCTCTGAACACTCTCAGAATTACCAGGCCTGATGTTCCCAAAAGAACAGAACCCACCAGCTTCTAAGATTCAACTCAAGACCAGCACTTTGCATAACACCACATCACTTAGATATAGTTATAGTGAAAACAAGAATAAAGTTTATCAAAAATTAGAGATTCAGGTGATATCAACTAAGAATATTGGAAATAAATGGTTACATATAAAACAAAATCAGACAACACTCAACTAACGGGTTAAAACTTTTCACCTAAAGTTCTATCCAGCATTTTCATCCAAGACTGCTTGAGATCTCACTTTCATGAAACAAATTTACTGTCCATTTACTTTCTAGGTGAAAGATAGTAAGGTATCTTCTTTGTTCCCCAAATATAGCAAAGCAAACCTGTGATATGTACCTGAAGATATCCTTCCTCCCCCATTTTCTCTTCCTGTTATTTTTTCTTTGAAGTTCTCACAATACCTCATTTACATTCAGTTTAGACTGGTGATAGGAGACCCCTTGTCAAACATACAATACTTAGTTTACCTATAAACAGCCAGTTAGATAAACATTTGTCTGACAGCAAAGTTTTTTTCCCCCCTCTTTGCGGATGACGAGTCCCAAGAAAGACTAAAAACATAATGTTCATGGTATAAATGTAACTCCTCAAGCAACAACCGAACATGCATTTCATAATGGTATCAGTGACCAGTGTGACTTTTGAGACCCCCAAATGACACTCTTTGGTTAACTAGAATGACATGCCAAACCCAAAAGAGATCCCTGTAACCCCTTTGCACCTCCTTGCCAGCTGGCATTAAGAGGTTCTTGGGTCACTCATGCTTACCCAGTGCTAGACTTTAGCTAGAGTCTCTCCCAGATGCAAATGGATTCCAGGCAGATTCCGGAGTGCCATAAGATGGTACAGGAGCCTTACTGATTAATTTCAGTGAACAGTTAGATTGTTGATTTGATTTTTCACATTTTCTCTGGCTTGTGTTTGCAAAGTTGCACAGAATAATACTGTTGCCAAAAATCATATTAGCAAGTTTCCTTTCCTCCTTTGATCACTTTTCTATGGTTTTTCCATGTCCCAGTTTAGCACATCACTTCTGATTGTGTTGACTAGAGAATGTGAGACGAAGGATAAAATTGATCTTGAGAAAGTCACAGAATTCATGACTTTCTGGGACCTCCATGGACTTCCACAGCTGCAGCGACTGGTGCACCTCTCTTCCCTCCCCGAGCAGCAGCCCCCCCCCCCCCCCCCAGAGCAGCGGTGCCCCAGCCCTCGCCCCCCACCTCCCACTCCCAGAGCAGCTAAGATTTAGTTAGGGGTATTTTTCATAAAGTCACGGACAGGTCACAAGCCATGAATTTTTGTTTATTGCCCATGACCTGGCCATGACTTTTACAAAAAATACCCCTGACTAAACGTTAACCTTAAGCAGGATACCTGTTTAAGAACACATTATGTGAAATATGGAAACAGTCTCTTTATAATTTGGCCCATGAAGAACTGTAAAATGCACAGAGGCATGTTTCTTCCCTGGCTAGTCATGTAAGACATACCTCACCCCATCAGCCCTACCTGAATGATGAGACACTAAGGGCCTGATTCTGACATTTACAATGAGTCGTACCTTATTCCTTGGTTAGTCCTACTGAGGTCAATGGGACTATACTCATGGAGTTAGGAACTACTCAACATGAATAAGCATTCAATATCAGGCCCTCCACTTTCACCCAAAAGGTTGCACCATTGGACCAGCAAGCAAGACAACACACTCACTACAACATTAACAGGTCACAATAAATCCCTGTGTATTCAAAAAAAGACAATTATCTCAATTGGACTCCACTTGTGAGATATACACCTTTCAATCTGTTTCCCAGTTCCCTAGTGATAATATAATTAACCATAGCTCGGTCTGCACTGGTGGTGTGATATTAATAAGGCTAGCAACAAAAAGATTAAGCATACTGTTTAAATCAGTGTTAACTGATAGGTTTCTGATTCCAAGTCTAGATTGGTAGCACCATCTAGACTAGAGCACATAGTGGTCTACGGTAATTTTTCTCTTAAGTTTCTGTCCCTCTCCCCCCACTCCAATTCTCAGGGACAGTTCAACATATCCAGACAAAAAGGAATAATATTCTCTTCCCTTTTAATGTCAAATACTATTTTTAAGAGAATTGGTAATGTGTGTTTCTTCAGCAAGTGACTATCTAAAGTGAGGTACACACCTGCAATATATCCATTAAAAAGCATGCAATAAACAAATACAATAAAAGCTGCAAATTAGTGCACAAAAACAGTCAAATTTCATAATTCTATACATATGTCTATTTTAGACAGATGCTGCATTATGCATTCAGTAACAATTGGCTAGAATGTAGAGTGTCATACTCCTTGGAATCAACATTTTACTTACATGTTTTTCATAGTATTTTTCTTTTGTCCTCGTTTTGCCAAGGAAATTTAAGATCTGAATTTAGATGATCCCTTATGCAGAGTACATTTACTCTAGACAATGAACAACAAATGTATATGTAAGAGAGAGAGCACACGAACTGGCAGACAGATTTTAAAGGTACATATACTATGTAAATGAACTATAGATATGTTCGATCAAAGATATTTATAAATATTTGTATTTAGCTGTGACATTAAGTACGTTTCCCACACCAGAAAAGTTCTGTATAGCTCAAAAGTTTGTCTCTTTCACCAACAGAATTGGTCCAGTAAAAGATATTACCACATCCACCAAGTCTCTCTAACATCCTGGGATCAACATGGCTACAACACTGCAAAGATATGTTCTTTAAGACATTATGTATAATGTACATATAATCTATTTATAGCCATTTTGTTGTCATTCTTTGCTGCAAGAGTTTTATTGGGCCAGACCTCCCCTCATTTCAGCTGTTTCTTAGTAACTGTACTTGACTATGAAATAATCTGACAACGGGTATATGAAAGTACCTGTATATCATTCCTGTCCCAGCTTTGACAGTTTCATGTAAGGACACTCCATGCATATGCAAAAACTTCTCTAGTTGTTTCAGTTCTGCTGCTCCACTTAGCCTTCCAGCCCAGCATTTTGCTGGAAGGCAGACTTTAAGGGTGGCGCTTTGCCTTTTACCCCTCAATGGTGCTTCAATGGATTTCGGCACACTTGGCTTGTGGGGTGGGATTTCCGTGCAGGAAGGTCTGTACAAATGCATATTCCAAGATAAAAGCTGATCACAAGGATTCTCAAAGTCCAATGAAGCATTTGAGATTTAGATTCTTGGTAGTTTCTGCTTTTCTGGCTTCTCTATGTTCTTTTGGAATGCTAGTCTGTTGCCATTATATTTCTATTAGGAGATGCAGCTTTAACTTAGTTATGGTTGCCTAATAGAACCATGGGACTATAAAGTTTCCTCCCAGTCACTCCGTACCTTATATAGCCTAGCCAGAATCAGTGACCTTCCGCCCCTTCCCCCCCCCGTGTCAGTTGAAACCTCTCATGGTCAAGTACTCAAGAGGGACTGTATATTGCCACTGGGAGAAAAATGCCAACAGTTTCCCATGTCTTATATTTAGACAAAAAAAATATTTGTTCTGGATTCAATACAAGGCTGATAAATGCAAGTTCTCATGGGGTTTATTTAAGGCCTTGGGCAGGATACTTGAATGTTGTAATGTCCCTTAGTCAAATCATCAAGGCAATTTGGTTTCTCAGAGTACATTACATAAATCAGGTGTGTTGGGCTCTCAATTTCTTTTCCTATTATCAAAAGGTCCATTCAGGGTTCTTGACCATTATGAAAATGGCAGAACTGGGGAGGGGCCAAAGGGTCAGGAATGTCAGAAGCGGGAAGAGAAAAGTTCCTGTGAAAATGTGCACTATGAAATGTCAGCTTACCCCCAGCCAATTAGACCTGCTGCATATGGCACTGGGCATCCTGGACCCTCAGCGCGTACAGCAGCAGGCAGTGCTCCCTCCCCTATCTCTGCAAGCACAGGGCTGGGAGATAGTTAAGGAGCAACCGCTCCAGTTTCTTGCCAGTTCTGCAGCTCCGGCTGCAGGACCCCCACACAATCCTGTCTGGTCTACTTAGAATGTAAGTTCTTTGGGGCAGGGACTTATTTTGTTTGCGCAGTGCCTACTGCAAAGGGGGCTGGATCATAAATGGCGTCTCTAGGCCTTTGTAACACAAATAAATAACTTCTTGGGATTTTTAGAACCTAGTGTGCCTAAATCAAAAACTTTTCTATAATTGTAATCAATACAAATTCTCCATAAGATTGACACACACTTTTCTTTTTCTGGACACGGATAGAGGGTTAATTAACGTGCAACTGTGGCTGGGGGGCCGTCTAGGGTAGCACATGCCAGCTGAGAGTGGTCTTTTGCTGCTAGCCTGGTAGGAACTGGGAATGGTGCTGTAGCAGCATGCTCAGCAGCTGGGTGGCCTATTCACCAGCTGGCGGCTCTCTTGGGACTTATTTTGCCTGGAGCTTTGAATAGTACTGACAGGCTCCAGATGAGAATATTTGCATATGCGATTAAGTGCTTTGTCTGTTGGCATGTTGCTCTGCCTTTAGAGGAAGTAAACCAAGGGGTTGGCTGAGTGGTTTAAGCCTCAGATTTGATATGCCCAGATTCTTCGGAATCAGACTGAAATCCTGTCAGTATTAATTCAGCTCTTCATCCTTCTGAGGGAGAAGAGCAGAGTACCATGCAGTTTTTCTGTAGACTATGTAGATAGCAGGCTTTACAGGAGGGTCTGTAAAAACAAGGCCCCATGTGTTCCGTATGAACCCTAAAGATTCCATAGTGCTTCAACAAGATTAGGGGGGTTGTCCCTGCATTCTTAGCCAAAATTTCCCTTTCCCCTGCATTTTTGCGTAGCATACAATCAGGGCCGGCTCCAAGTTTTTTGCCGCCCCAAGCAAAAAAATTTCCTGTGCCCCCCTGGCCCCACCCCATCTCCACCCCCTGCCTCCTCCCTGGGCGTGCCACATTTCCCCTCCCACCCCTCCCTCCCAGGCTTGCCGCAAAACAGCTGATTCACACGGCAAGCCTTTGCCCCCCCTCCCAGAAGCGGAGTGGCTGCGCACTCGGGGGAGCAAGCGGCGGTGGAGCGGAGGTGAGCTGGGGGGGGGAGGGAGGGAGTGGTTCCTCTGCCCCTCCCCTCCAGGTTACTTCCTGCGGCTCTCCCCGCGCCCCCCACTGCCACAGCTCACCTCTGCTCAGGGCCGCCTCCCGGCTTTTTGCGCCCCAAGCAAAAAAAAGGAGCCGGAGTGCTGCCCCTTGGAAAGTGCCGCCCCAAGCACGTGCTTGGAGCACTGGTGCCTAGAGCCGGCCCTGCATGCAATGCATCAATTGTCAGTCTTACTGCCTTCCTTCACCCTCTAGCCTAGACAGTGTTTCAGAGGAGGTATATACACACAAACACACGAGTTGCCTTTAAATCCCCCCATACACACTCCCCCAAAAAAATCAACACTTGTCAAATGAATCGGCAGATAATTCTCTAGTCTTAAAACTAGAGAATTGTTGGTATTTCAGACCCCACTGTGTGCCAAAGATAGATAAATGTTAGCTTTTTAATGGTACCCACAGTGTGTAATTTGTAATGTGATTAAGATATTTTATATTTATAGAGCACCTGAATTATTTTATCAAGAGAATTAATAGAGATCCCAGATTAGCCACCCAAGCCAAACAAACAGCTCAATGAGCATGAATCAATATAATGCAAGAAGGAATACCTTTACTTTGTCATCTCACAGAATCCCAGTTCTGCAGCCCTTTGTTACCACTCGCTTTCAATCACTAGTACAGAGTATGATTAGATCATCAAAAGATTAATGTGCCATGGATTCAGCTAATCCTCAAATCCTTCAAAGCAGATAAACAGACTGATCTCAGAAGAGAACATATTTGAAAAGATTGTAATTCAATGCCACAGAGGGTGATTTTTGCATGGAAATTTGGATGACTCCAATTATTCTGGCTCTGCAAATTGTGGGTGACCAAAGACCTAAGGAATTCGGATGACCTTGTCAGCACCAGTTGCTGTAATGGTTCATCAATGTCTTATATTCGGATTCAGTCAATTCTATGTTATCTTCTAAAAATAGTTTAGGACCTTATAAGATCTGCATATAAAAACTGGTTCAGATTCAAGTAACAGTAAGTTCTGTTTACTGCTCTCTGAACGGCACTAAAACACATGGAGCTTCAGGGAACAGGTTATTAACATTGGCATTGGAGATTGTTTCCAACAAGTTGCATCCATGTGCCAATCTGATCCTTTTGTACTCTCTGAAATTAGATTTCACAGCAGTTAAAATGATCATGATCTAGGGAAGTCACTGGCATGGTTTCTAAATAGGTCATTTACCAATCTGCCTTATTTTTACTACCACTCAGGTAACGTAAAAAATATACAAAATATTTTCATGGCAAGGCAGTGTAACAGCATAATGTAACTGGTTATCCTGGATAGAAATAGCAGAGACTTATCATGGAGCTGTATATTGGATAGCTTTCAGAGTTCAGTTTAAAGAAAAGGAGGCTGAAAATTTGGAAGTCCAGTTCATATCCAGTTTACAAACAAATTGCTTCTATAAAGAAGACACCTGGGTTAGAACCAAACCCCACATCCAGACACTACCAGACTTTGGGGGAAGGGAGGTTCAGAATCCAAAACCGGACCCAAATTAGAGTTTTACCATTGGCATGTCTCTCTGCATTGACCAAATCAAAATGCTACATCGGAACGTCCCTGGGCGAGACAAACATGGTTCTACATCTGATCTTTCACTATCAGACCCTACCTCTACAAGGACTCAAACAAAACTCCTTGGTCTAAACCAGGGATCGGCAACCTTTGGCACACGGCTCGCTTGGGTAAGTGCCGTGGCAGGCCGGGCCAGTTTGTTTGCCTACCGCATCCATAGGTTTGGTTCACTGCTCCAGGGCAATGGGGACTGCGGGAAGCGGTGCGGGCCGAGGTATGTGCTGGCCGCCGCTTCCCGCAGCCCCCATTGGCTTGGAGCAGCAAACCACAGCCCGTGGGACCTGCGATCGGCCAAACCTGCGGACGCGGCAGGTAAACAAACCAGCCCGGTCCACCAGGACGCTTACCCTGACGGGCCGCGGGCCAAAGGTTGCCGACCCCTGGTCTAAACCCACATTTTTGGTGGGCTGGAAATGCAAATACAAGTAATACATCTTGGCCTCAACTCAAGTGAGTGTTCCTTGCTTTGACTCACTGGGAATCACTAGCAATCAACGCCAATGTAGTTTAAATATTTTCAAGCTGCATTATACATTTTAATACACAAGCATGCTCAATAGGTTGCCAAAAGAAAACACTTCCCTTGGTTTTCAACTCTTTCTGGCCCCAAATATCTCCATCTTCTGGGTTATTTCACTATAGTGTAAAACTTATGATTTTGTCTACACACTTTCCTGCAGCTTAATTCTGATAAACTCACCCTTGCTCAGCCATGCCTCCCTTCATCCAAACATATCCTTAACACCTCAAAAAGATCTTCTGTTCCCTGGTTACCACATCCTGGAGGGCTTGATTGTATTTTCCTTAACATTGCATCCTGCATGCAGCTTTACTCCAGTGGTAAGTAAATATTACTACTGGTTCTTCATGAGTTTTAAAATATGAGACTATTGTATTTTTAGAAGTATATGTAAAGACTTTACTACATTAACATTAGCAACTCAAGAGCTACAAATAATTGCATCCTTCATAGTGTTCTGTTAACACAACATTCAGTGTTTAAACCAGATTGCCTACTTATGTGAAACTCATGGTCAAGCTACCTAATGTGTTTTTCACTCCACATTTATTTGACAACTAAATTTAGCCACCGGGATAACATTTTACTTATTGGATGTGGTCAGCTATTCATTTCTTAGCAATAGTGTATGCAAAACCTCTCATTTCTGTACTAACTTGCACACATTTTCCTTTTAGCTACTTTCTATTTTCAACCTTTTTTCCTCCCGATGAAATCTTACTGATTCTAGTGTCTGTGGAAAGATCTCACGTTCACGTCAGTCACTTTAGACACTTTGCTTTGAGATAGGATGATTTTGCCTGGCAATGGGTTAGAAGCCTGGTTGTCTGCTAAACGTATTAGAGCTGGGCAGGGCAAAACACCACACACACCCGACACTCCAACAGTCATGGATTCAGAGATGGACTAGATAAAAATGCTTGTTAAATTCTTTCCTTCTGCCACCTACTGAAGTAAGTAGGGTTATCAAGTAAGATCCCACTCAATATGGATAGGGGTGGCAGAACCTAGCCTACTGATTGTATCATTTTCTGACAGCTGGGCTGAAACATTAATAACCAATTTATATAAAAGCCCTACCTAATTAAGACTCAGAGATTCAATATTAGAGACCCATAAAACTAAGCCGGGTCTTATTTGCACTGGTGAGGCCCCTTTACATTTAGAATTAATGAAAATCAGGCTCCCCTATGCTTTGAGATTTTACAAGGGCTTAGATTAGAAGCAATTTACTGAATAAATTGAAAATGTTCTCTTCTTTCCCAGAAGTGGTTTGCTTTCAAGCTGGCATTCATACACTCCCTCACAATTTAGGGAAAACTCACAACAAGGGTTTGCAATTGCTTTCATTCAATATTCTCAGGTCGCCTCCATAATCCTTGCACATTTGCAGTATATTGTGCACTAAACTCAATTGAAATCGGTCACATTGACAAGTTAGCCGATGAGATACAAGTCTGAGGATTCAGCAACTTTGTGACATTCAAGTGACTAATAATCAATTGCCTATAATTGTCACTTTTGTAGTTTGCATGTAACAGTACCCCCCTGCCACCAGCCCCACTGTAAAGTGGTTAGGAAATGGTCTAACAACCAAGCAGGTATAAAACACAGAGCCTTATGGGTTTGTTTGTTGTTGTTTTTTTTGGGGGGGGGGGGGGGGGGGTGGGATAGGGGTTGTGGGTGGAAACACTTATTTGAAATGTCTTTTGAAGAAGAATAAGTTTAGCTTTCTTACCTGTGAGGCATTCCGGTGGTGTACGCGATCGTATGCTCATATGATAAGTTACATATTTTCAGATACCAGTTCATCTCCAGTTCTCGCATGAGTGCCAGTCTCCAGCCCCTTTGCTGTGTCTGACCTGTGGTGTTGATTCTATTGTCCTTGCTGCTTTCAGAGGAGCTCTTTGGGGCTTTTTCTCTACTCCCTAAAGAAAGGACAGAGTGTTTCCTTAA
The DNA here is from genome assembly GCF_027887155.1 of Malaclemys terrapin pileata. Lineage (NCBI taxonomy): Eukaryota > Metazoa > Chordata > Testudines > Emydidae > Malaclemys > Malaclemys terrapin. The sequence continues at coordinate 82,030,849 of NC_071513.1, read as the reverse complement.
CTTGGCTGTCTCATCAAGATTTTTACTTCCCACTGTCCCAGTGCGTGCTGCAAACATTTTTGTGTCTTGCCTGTCTGCAAAGGAACCACCTAGCACTAAGTCACTGTCTGCAAGTCATTTAAACTGATTTCAGCACGCACTTTCCTCCCTCTATAACCTTATCCTGGCCACAAAGCTGTAATTAGATATGTGTCTACAGGGCTTAGCCAGAAAGAATAGCTGTAACGTTTTCATAGGGAAAATCTGTAAACTTCCTACCTGTTGACATACTTGAACACACAAAATAGTAGTATCCCAGGTTTCATAATAAACAAATACCACTGGTAAACACACTATCATTTTACAAGAACAATTTTGTTTTATGTGGATACCCTTTTATGTATAGTTACAACTAAAGCAAACGATTTCACCTGCATATGTTTCACTGAATTGCTTTTTCATCATGTGTATTTGAAATTGAGATCCAGCTGAAAACAACTTTAGCAGTTTAGACCCCAACTATGCAAAGATTTAACATGTGCTTAACTTTATATAATGTGAATAGTCACACTGAAGTCAATGGGGAAAATTACAGTGTGTAAAGTTAATTGTGTGTATAAGTTTTCACAAGATTGGGCTTTAATTTTACGATTACTCCCTTTTAAATAAAGAGAAATCCTACTGAATGAAATTACTGAAAAAAGTAATCAGTCCTCTGGTTCCCCGGCTTCTTTCATATTGTAGCAATTTTTTCACATTCCACAGAAGAATTCTGAAGATTGAGACAAATAATTTAATACCTCTGGACATGATGATAGAAAGTTATGCTTGTTAATGGTTATTCTGATATCCAGAGATTATCAACTGGGCCTTAGGGCAAGTAAAAATATTGTAAATAAAAAGAATGGATCCCAAAGCTGGATCCGTTTCCTTCTCACTGTTAGGATATAAAAGATGGTAGAGAGATTTGAATGCAGTCTGCTTATTGCACATATCAGCTATGAAAGTGACATTTGGAACCCATGAAAATATCCCTGGGAAAAAAAAACAAACATTTTGGACAAATCATCCAGTTGTTCATTGGCTTTGAAGGTTGAAAAGTCTCCAGCTCTAGCACTAATCCCCACATTGGACCATATCATGTTATTCATTTTTAAGGCGAATACCTGAAGCTTTAACTGACAGAGGTTAACTACACTGGTAACCAGACCAGTCTTGTATAGACTAGGGTTGCCACTAGTGCAAACAGCTGATAAAATTGAATCAGCGGTAGTACCACTGGGAATTATTTGATAGAGTTCCCTAATGTGGACAGCCTGTCTTTGGGTCAGGATATTTCTTGGAAGTTTCAAGTTCGCTTAGATCCGGTTTCTGTAGAGGGGGCATTTAAAATTCTATTCACTGTCCCTGGACAGTCTTGACAAGAAGCAGATTATTTTTTCATCATGATCAAGTGAGTTTTCTATATGGGCCGATAAGCCTTCATGATACAGTTTTACAGTTACCACTGAGTAGTCCCCATCTTTCAGGTTTAATATTCTATAACCTGTTTGTAACTTTTGTAGTCTCCATTCATATATTGGGTCCCACAATCTTTTCTTACAAGATTAGGGCTTACTCAGGCAAGTAATTCATCTGCCTTGAAGAGGTCTACTTGCATGAGTGAGGATTCTTTGGGTGCATGTATATTTGGGGCTACTTTATGGGCCTTGTGACACAGACCTGCAATGATGTTGGTACAGAGCTTCTCTTCCCAGGGGAAGAACAAGGAGGCATTCTGGTCTGCTCTGCACTGCTTCTTAGGGTGCAGAGTGTCTCCTTCCATGCACACTAGTCCCTCTCTACAGGTTGTTTCTGGGGAAAAGGGCCATAATCCTACCCCTCCCCATCCACTATGGGGCACCCTGTGCCCTAACAGACCACACAGATAAGGCAGCTCCAGAGTGCCCTGAGTGAAGGAACATCAATTGTGCCTGGCCCTTATATGCTGAACTCTGGAGATCTGTCAGAGCTACCCGGGTACAGGAGGAATGCTGGGTGGGACTGTGCTTCCTGAAGCCCACTGATGAGGATGGGGACTGTGCCTTACTCCTCTGTGTGCTAGGTTACCTCTCAGTAAGGTAACCATAGATCCTGTTTTGTCCGGGGCCGTCCCTTTAAGCCCTGTCCTGGCTGTCCGTACTTTTTTGGCAAAAGGAGGCATTTGTCCCATTTGTTCTTGCCAACTTGATCAGTTGGCAAAAGCAAATAGGACAAATGCCCACTTTTGTCAAAAAATGGGGTGCAGAGGAACATGTGTGGGAGGGTGAGTGGTGATGCCAGCCCTATGCAAGGGGTGAGGGAAGACTGGGGTAGGGGTCAGGTATGGCTTGGGCGAGCAGCAACACCAGCCTCAGCCTGGTGCGGGGGCCAGGCCCACATGGGGAAGGGGGCTCAGGTTAGCCTCAAACCATGTCCCATTTTCCCTTTGGGAAACATGGTCAACCTCTCTCTCAGCTGGTGAAACAAGGGAGCAGCTTCAGGGTTTCCCTTCTTCTCTGCCCCCTTTGGGGTGGCTTGGGCATTATTCCTACTTAAAACTTGCTCCCCCCACCCCTATTTTTTGAGTGACAGCAAAGAGAAACAGAACTACACCTCTACCTCGATATAACGCTGTCCTCGGGAGCCAAAAAAATCTTACCGCGTTATAGGTGAAACCGCGTTATATTGAACTTGCTTTGATCCACCGGAGTGCGCAGCCCCGCCCCCCGGAGCACTGCTTTACCATGTTATATCAGAATTCGTGTTATATCGGGTCGCATTATATTGAGGTAGCAGTGTATAGTATACCCACCTACTCCTTCTGTCCCACCCCCACAATTCCTTCACCAATTGCTTCTGAGGTTTGTTGTTCTACCTGTTATTTTATTTTTCTGGTATTTGCAAAACAAACAGTTTTCACACAAATAAAAAAACATTTGGAATTTTGTTTAATAAATCAGGTCCATTCCTTTATGGAAAGAGGAATGATGAAACTAATAAGTCTCCTGAAAATTAGAGAGATTCTATAAAAATTACTCTAAAATTACCCTCCCAAATGTAACAGAAAATGATCTCCTTTCTATAGAAATTTTTAAACCATTTTTAAAAATATAAGAAAGTATTCTATCCCTATTATAGACTTTTACAGGATGTGTCATTAACTCTTACATAACTTCCCCACAAGGGTTAAGGCCAGAGCAAGAGCCCACTGAAATCAATGAGAGACTTTCCACTAACTTCCATGGGCTTTGGATCAGACCCCACATTTCTAAACTAAAGTATAAGTATACTCAAATTACAGATGTCCAGTTTCAAACCTTACAAACTTCTTTAGATTCCTTCATTGGAAAGCTGACTACTCACAGCTCGAACAAATTCTTGAGTATGTATTCAAAAGCAAGCTGGCATTTGGTTTCAGGTTTTCAGTTACATTAAACGGACACTACTTGTTCCTGAATGCAGTACAGACCTTAAAAAGGTAATGATCACACCAAAAATAAATGAAATAAATCAAAAGCACATGCTTGCAATTAGTTCCCCTCTAAATAGGGCATTGTTCGTTTTATAATAGACTTGTCAAAGTAGATGTTCCCTTAACTTGTCAGTTTAGCTAGGTAACATTATAGCACGTATAAATTGTCCAAGTGACAGTATCTTATTAGCCAGAGAAGGTAATTGACCTACCTCTGAAAAGTGAGCAGATAGCTGGATTGCTTTTCTGGAAGCAACATTATATTTAAATATTGATACCAGGACTCTGCCACTGTATTCAAACACATACTTTGGTTTATTATCAGACAACACAACAATGGTGGCCAAACTTTCAATATAAATTTATGCTAGAACAAGCAATGAGCTTCCCCCCGCACGCCTGCACAAAGCTAATACTGCTCTCCTAGTCACCTGCTGCTGGCTAGTTTCCCAAAGGGATAAGTGGGCCCTAAGGATGCTGCAGCAAGAAGAGAAGATCTGAGGCTTTTGGGAGACAGCCACATCAAGACTCTTACTTGAGGAGTGTCCTAAATTACGGACCCTGCCTCTCCCTGTTCGCAGGGTCCTTCCTGCTCCTTCCTTCAAGGCAAGAAGCAGAAGGGGCAAGTGGCCTGGATCAGCACCAGGAATGTGTGAAGTCAGGAAGTTGTGACTTGGGGTTCATGCTCAGGACTAGCAATTAGGAAATCCAGATTCTATTCCCAGCTCTGTTACTGAGATGCTAGTTGCCTAAGGTCACACAATATGCCAACGGATTTAACTTCTTTATGCCCAGCTTCCCACTCTGAAAAAATGGGACAGCTAAGGCCTACTTGCCACACAAGTGCGGGGAGGCTTAATTTATGGTTTGCTAAGCGCTTTGTAGTATTTAGATGGAAGCAGCTACAGAAGGGATAAGTATTATAATAAACACTGATGGGAGGAGTCAGGGGATGCAAGAGGGAGGAGGGATTCTCCTTTTAGAGTAAGAAAAGCAGGGAATGAGAATGTAGGCCTAAGACAAGCCTTGCTGCCGAAGGCACTGCGGGCAGTGTAGAATGCTATGGATCAGTAAATTTATCCTCAATATCTAAAAGGTTCAGCTGCTCCTGAAAGACATATATGGTAAAATGGTGTTCAGAATTCTCTGGTCCTCAGTAGTAACCTTGATTATTAAGTTTCAAACCCACATGTTTGCAACACAATAGTTTAGTTAATTTGTAGGTAGCTCTAAATAAATTGGTTAAGCTTCACTTCCCTTGTGAGTGAGACACTCCTATCAGAGTGAATCCTGTTTTGGAAGTTCAGAAGATTTTGCCATACTGCAACAGGAGCTGGCACTAAGATACCAAGCCTAAAACACAAAGCAAGGATTTACTGACTAGATAAAAGAGCTTAACCCAGAAGAATCTGAACTAAGCTGTACTGTGCAACATATGGCTTCATACCTGAAAGCTCATCGTTGTACCTGGTTGAGTCACATTTCTAAAGCTAGAAGGGACTGATATGATCATTTAGTTTGCCCTCCTGTATAACACAGGCTATAGAATTTCACCATGATTCTTGCATTGAGCCCATAAATATTGGTAGAGTTATTGCTTATCTTTTGGAAAGGTATTCAGTCCTGATTTAAATACTTCCAGTGATTGAGAATCCACTGCTTCCCTCAGTAAGTTGTTTGACTAATTACCCTCACTAAAAATTGCACCTTAAATTTGTCTAGCTTCAGTTTCCACCATTGGCTCTTGTGCTTTTGTCTGCTAGATTAAAAAGCCCTCTACTAGAGAAAGTCTTCTCCCCTTGTAGATATTCTAGATTGTGATCAGGTCACCTCTTAACCTTCTCTTTATTAAGCTAAATAGATTGAGTTTCTTTTTAAGACTATCACTGCAAAGCAGGGTTTCCAGACCTCAAGTCAGTCTTGTAGCTCTTTGTGAACCTTGTCCAAATTTGACAGCATTCCTTTTCAAGTGTTGCTAATACAGATACAGTGTTCCAGTAACGATCTCACTAATGCTAGATACAGAAAGAACAGGAGGAGTACATGTGGCACCTTAGAAACTAACAAATTTATTAGAGCATAAGCTTTCATGAGCTATAGCCCACTTCTTCGGATGCATATAGAATGGAACATATATTGGGGAGATATATATACACACACACATACAGAGAAAATGAACAGGTGGGAATTGTCTTACCAACTCTGAGAGGCCAATTAAGTAAGTGAAAAAAAAAAAACTTTTGAAGTGATAATCAAGATAGCCCAGTACAGACAGTTTGATAAGAAGAGTGAGAATACTTACATGGGGAGATAGATTCAATGTTTGTAATGGCTCAGCCATTCCCAGTCTTTATTCAATCCTAAATTGATTGTATCTAGTTTGCACATCAATTCCAGCTCAGCAGTCTCTCAGAGTCTGTTTTTGAAGTTTTTCTGTTGTAATATAGCCACTCGCAGGTCTGTCACTGAATGACCAGACAGGTTAAAGTGTTCTCCCACTGGTTTTTGAGTATTATGATTCCTGATGTCAGATTTGTGTCCATTAATTCTTTTGCATAGAGACTGTCCGGTTTGGCCAATGTACATGGCAGAGGGGCATTGCTGGCACATGATGGCATATATCACATTGGTAGATGTGCAGGTGAACGAGCCCCTGATGGTATGGCTGATGTGATTAGGTCCTATGATGATGTCACTTGACTAGATATGTGGACAGAGTTGGCATCGGGCTTTGTTACAAGGATAGGTTCCTGGGTCAGTGTTTTTGTTCAGTGATGTGTGGTTGCTGGTGAGTATTTGCTTTAAGTTGGGGGGTTGTCTGTAAGCGAGGACAGGTCTGTCTCCCAAGATCTGTGAGAGTGAGGGATCATCTTTCAGGATAGGTTGTAGATCTTTGATGATGCGCTGGAGAGGTTTTAGTTGGGGGCTGAAGGTGACAGCCATAGCAGTGCCAGGTACCTGCATGGCTCCACAGTATGCCAACATTTTTATGGCTGACTTAGAACAACGCTTCCTTAGCTCTCATCCCCTAACGCCCCTACTCTACTTGCGCTACATTGATGACATCATCATCTGGACCCATGGAAAAGAAGCCCTTGAGGAATTCCACCATGATTTCAATAATTTCCATCCCACCATCAACCTCAGTCTAGATCAATCCACACAAGCGGTCCATTTCCTGGACACTACTGTGCTAATAAGCGATGGTCACATAAATACCACCCTATACCGGAAACATACTGACTGCTACACTTACCTACATGCCTCCAACTTCCATCCAGGACACACCACACGATCCATTGTCTACATCCAAGCTCTAAGATATAACCACATTTGCTCCAATCCCTCAGACAGAGACTAGCACCTGCAAGATCTCTAGCATTCTTAAAACTACAATACCCACCTGCTGAAGTGAAAAAACAGATTGACAGAGCCAGACGAGTACCCAGAAGTCACCTCCTACAAGACAGGCCCAACAAAGAAAATAACAGAACACCACTAGCTGTCACCTTCAGCCCCCAACTAAAACCTCTCCAGCAAAAACATTACTGTAGATAGTTCCACAATTTCATAGATCACATGGTAAATCTCTGCTTCACTTGGGGCTTGTTGTCATGGTGAAAAAGCCCAAAATAGCTTTGGAAGTGGATTAAGCTGAACCACACAAAGGCACTCTGAAGGTACATCTAACTGTACACGCCATTTGGCAGTGTGTAGAGTATATACACTACACTTCCCCGAGCAGGGATATAAATAGTGTAGATGGGGAGGCACTGCTTAAGCAAGTAAAGACATGCCTCAACCCTGTGGGTATGTACCTGGCATGTATTTCTATTCCTTCAAGCAGTGCCCCCACCCCCATTAACTGCTAAAAATAGTAGTATTGTCCTGCTACTGAAGCTTTTCCTTGCTGCAGCAAGAGGCTTCAGCAGCAGCAAGAGGCTTCAGCAGCAGCAAGAGGCTTTCCCCTCCAAAGGGACCTGCAGGAACCTTTCTCCACAGCAGGAAAAGATTCCTAGAACAGCAGAAGCATCAGCACCAGAATGGGGGGAGCCAGGGGGCCATGGCCCTCCCACTTTTTGAAAGTGGATGGGCCTGGCCTGTCCACTTTTCACCATGCCCCCCCCCTTCCTCCCTGAAGCCCTGCCCCCCCCAGCCACTGGAGCCCAGCCAGGGAGCCCAAGCAGTGGGGGGTGCTGCAGACCCTCCATCTGCCTGGGGAGGGCTGAGATCAGCCCCTGGCCTGTCCCCCCACGCCTGGGCCCCCTCTGCCCCAGGCAGGTGGAGCGTCCACATCTCCTCACAGCTGCCTGGCCGAGCTGGTTTTACCATGGCCAGGCTGCGGCTCTGAAGCCCCGTCCGCTGACTAGAGCTGGGTTGGGGTAAGAGCCACGCAGGCAGCTGTGAGGAGCTGTGAACCCTCCACCTGTCCTGGGCAGGGACACGGGCTGTGGGCTGCTCTCAGCCCCTTCACCCCGGGCAGACGGAGGATCTGCGGCTCCCAGCCCGCTCTGGCTTCCAGCCTTCCCGGGACGGAACCTCAGGCAGAAGGGGCAGGACAGCACCACAGAGGGGGTGTGGCCCCGGCCCCCACCCCACCACTTTTGGGAAGGCTCCGCCGGGGCTAAGGGAAAGGCTCCAATAACACCCACTGCCAAGCTTTTCCCCCGCTGCCTCCCCCACCAGAGCCTGTCACTGACATATATAGCTACACAGCACAGTATGGACTCAGCCTGCATTTCACTGCATTGTGTAGTCCCACATGTACCCTACCTTCCACTGCCAGGCTATGTTGACACTTCATACCACTAAGTGCAGAATAAGAGAGTGTCCATACAGGAATTTAGTGAAAAGTCATTGTTGAGCTTTAAATTCACAGCTTACCTTTTCCTCACTAACTTCCCGGTGAATTTCTCATGTAAACAAGCCCTTAATGTGACCCACTCACACTTTTCCTACAATGTCTGCTAGACTCTGTTAATTCTTTTCTCTCAAAGGCCTCTATTCCTTCATGACCTGGTTTCACGGGGATGTATGAGTAATTGCCTGGGGGGGAAGTGAACTAGTGGAGTCCACATCTGAAGGCAAAAAATTAGAAAATTATTGTAAGAGATGGAAAATATTTCTGGGGGAAGATGCTGTAGGTATCTGCCTGCCTTTTACTCACAATGAGCTTGTGGACTAGGTTCTTTAGGCTGAAATCTGTCTTTTGCTCTATTAAATCTGCAGTCTCCGGTATTTCAAGACACTTTCAAATTAGTTTGAGCTCAGCTGTGTCTCAAGGACTAAAACTCATAGCAAGGGGTATTGTAACACCAACAGACCCCACCCATCAGCAGGCAGGATCAAACCTGGGACCTCTGGAGCCTAGTGCATGAGCCTCTACCGCATGAACTAAAAACCATTTTAATCTCTAAGTGGTCTTGGTGCCACTAGATGAGACAGAGCACCACACCCAGAAGGATAGAGCTGTACTGCCCCAGGAGCATCCCAGGGAAGGAAGTGTAGCTTTGGGAGTCATGATTCCCTCCCTACTTCCTGCTTACTCCAGGTTGATGGCACCTACTATTTACTCCCGTCTCACAACAACTTTGCCTTCCCTACACGTCCAGCTCACCTCTCTTGACTAGCACAATCAGGGACAGGGACAAGACCTCACCTACTCCCCACCCACTCCACTTGTTCAGGGGGAGTAGAGTTAGTGGGTGTGCAAGACCCCTGACCCATCTGCAGCTGGTCCAATGGTTCAGGTAGCCTGTCCAAAGGCCTAAGGCTTCTTACTCTCCCTCATGCCCCTTGCCCAAGCACCCAGCCAGAGTCAAAATCTAAAGCCTTTGTTGATAGTTATTTGGAATTTTTTTGTTTTTAAAAAAAACTAATGCTTAACATGCTAGACAGACAGTGAAAGACTGACACCAACTGGACAACAGGAGCCCCCCTTTCTGGCTTCTCTTGGCTCCCTTCCCAAAACCATAGGCTGGCACACTTGGGTAAGAGAGCCCTCGCCCCAGGCACTTCCAATACCGTTCTCCTGTCCTTTCATTTCCCCACAGGAATACTACTATTTTATTACTCTTAGAACTTAAACTGAATTTTGACCAAATACCCTAACCTGTCACAACAGAAA